>NC_141535.1:154733333-155037500 GCF_021556685.1 Rattus norvegicus
GGTTATCGATAGGAAAGTAGATACTAACAGCGTAGAGGGTGGGTATCTGTCCAGCTCTTGTGATGTTTAAGGCGTATTGTAAACATAAAGGCTGTGTGTGCTTTCATCTGGGAACTGAATGATCAAAGGTGGGGTAGAAACCCCAGACAGGGATTAAAATTTTCAACAACAGGTAGGGTTCATCCCTCCCTCACCCCACCATCTCAGGCAGATGAGGGGCAGGGTCAACTCTACTGTGCTTCCAGGAAAGGTGCTGCCTGCTCTTCCTAATACTGCACTACCAGTGAGGCGGGGCCAGTTCTCTCTGACTCACTCCACTGGGGCCAGCTCTCCCACCCCAAAGCTACCAGAGTCAGCTCTCCCAGGCTGCTCAGGTGAGGGGCAGGGACAGCTCTCCAGCCGGAGACAAGGGGCAAGGCCAGCTCAGCACAGTGCTTGGACATCAACATGGCTGTAGGCAGTAACCCAGACCAGACACATCGGTATGGCCTTTGGTGGTAACACATGCTTCCAACATCAACACAGAGCCTGGCTGTGATAGGACCCTGGGTCCAGACATGTCTCCCAGCAGCAGCCTGGGCCAGGAAGTCACTATGGCTTCAGGTGGCAGCATAGGCCATTTGCATGAGTTTGGGCCCAGGCATCAGCACTGCCTCTGGATATCAACATAGTCTCAGGCAGCCGCCCAGACCACTGGCATGGGGATGCCTAACCTTCACTGGCAACACAGGTCACAGGTATCAGCATGGACTCCAGATGCAGTAGGGCCACTGTCCTTGGCGGCAGCTGGGGCTCAGACATCATATCCGGTGGTTGCTCAGGAACCTCATATCCTCCTGGTCCATGCCAGCATCTCATCTCCAGTTCCGCCCCTCCCTACAGTGCAGGGACCACGCAGCTTTGCTTTGTTTGCATTCTCCCCATCATCTCCGTGTTCTCCTTGTAGTGGTATCCATCGCAGGGCCTGGAGTGGGCGCTTGGGCATCTCTCTTCCTGCTCCCCCAGCCCATTGCTTCTTAACAGTTTTAAAGACTGGGCCATCTATCCCTTCCTATGGTATGATTGTTAGGAAAGTGTGCTGGCTACTTTTACGTCCACTTGACACAAGCTAGAGACACATCAGAGAAGAGGGAGCCTCAAGTGAGAAAACGCCTACCATAAGATCAGCCTGCAGGGTATTTTCTTAAGTAGTGATTGAAGTAGGGGCCCAAGCCCATGGTGTGTGTCGACATCTCTGGGCTGGTGGTCTGGGATTTTATAAGAAAGCAAGTCATAAGGAGCAAGCCAGTAAGCAGCACCCCTCCATGGCCTCTGCATCAGCTCCTGCCTCCAGGCTCCTGTCTAGTTTGAGCTCCTTCCTTAGCTTCCTTCAGTGGGCTATAATTCAGGTTATATAAATCAAATAAACCCTTTCCTCTCCAAGTTGCGTTTCGTCATGGTATTTCATCACACTAATTAAGACAGGTATAACAGTTCACAACAAAAAGTCAGGTGAAACTATTTTGCAAGTCAAATTAAATTGAAATTAAAAAGTGTCGTCAGCAAAAATAATTTATGTGGCTCAAAAGTAAAAGTATTCAGCACATGGCGGACAATTCACCTCTGCCCCGTTCTAGCTCCATGCGTTTAAGCAAGCTCCAGCATAAGGCAGATGTCACAGCAGAGGCCGACAATGAGGACAGAAGTCTTTTCTGTGCCATTCCCCAGTGCGGGCGAGGGAATCATTCATCAGAGACCCGGAAACGGAAGAGGTGTTTGTATCTCACCTGCAGCGCACACTGATCTCTCCGAAACAGCAGCATGTTCTTGGAAGAACCTGTGCCCGCCAGTGCGAGCCCACTGGTCCACAGAAAACATCACCCGCTTACTGTGTTTCCCACTATGGCCTTTGTGGTCCTGCAGTGCTGTGGTGCAGAAAAGCCACTTGCAAAGGGTAAAGGACAAGTGCCATGGTCCTTCGCAAGCTTCGCTGGCGACCTAAGAGAAGAGCGAGGATGGTTCTTGCCCTTTCCCCAGGATCCCATCGCCTCATCTCAGCCTCCAGCAACAATTTATTACTAAACATCCAACATTTGGACTGCGGTCTTCTATGTCCCACAGGTTTCCCTTTTAAACTGTTCCAGGGTCTGGAGTCTAGATTGAAGAGCGACGCTAAGGGGTCACTCATGCCACCTAGTGGCTTCCTGGTGTACAGCCGAGTACTCCTAACTGGAAATTTCCGCTTTTTAATTTCTAATGAATTCAACGTTTCCTAGCATCTATTAACAAACACAAGTGGGGTTGGGGATTTAGCTCAGTGGTAGAGCGCTTGCCTAGGAAGCGCAAGGCCCTGGGTTCAGTCCCCAGCTCCGGAAAAAAAAAAAAAAAAGAACAAACACAAGTGCTCGGAGCCATCTAGAGGCTAGTGTGTCAGAGCCTGAACCTAAACAATTAACAAGATCTCAATGTGACCCCGTTAATATGGAAGCTCCCCGTGCCTTTTAAATCTCTGCGGTGACAAACTGCATCCGGATAGCTCAAAGTTGTCCTTACAAACTAATAATATAAATAATGGCTATTGGAGTTTAGAAAGACAGGGAATGTGGTGGGGGGCATATTTCAACACCTGTCCTGAAATAAGTAACAGAGTGGGAATAATTTCCAGTGTCCTATAGCAAAGCAGTGTGACAAGAGTGTGCGGGAAACTGTTACATGTCTGCTGAGGACCTATGTGGAAAGAGTTCAAAGGTCCAAACATGGAAGAATGGCGTAGGAGGCATCAGAACAGAGTGAAAAGGATGGTCCATAGTAAACAATGCCTTGGAAACCGCGAGAGAGGCTCCAGGAAGTGAGGCAGAGGGCCTTTTACCTCAGGGAGCATCTTGTACCCTGGGTGGTTCTTAGACATGAGTCCATGCCTCCTGTGTGAAACATTTACATTCCATTTATAAGGCATGCTTATGGTATGTTCTAGCATGTGGGGTGCCAGAACACAGCTACAGGACCCAATGTGGTCAGTGTAGTCTGATTCTTGACATGGCCTCCTGCCTTGCTTTCCAACTTTCCCAGATATAATCTACAGCGAGGGCCAGACAACCGGGTTTGAACCAGTCAGTCCTGAGAACGTTCTGGGGAAGGCTGCTCTGTCAATACTTAGTATGTGCTTACTTTTTTTCATTCACATGTTTTTCTCAACTCAGACAACCTTCACTGCTTTCTCTGTTACGGTTGTGTTTGAAAGTACACTGAAACAGAAAAATAAAAGGCTGTTTACAGCGTCAGATCGTAATTCACCCCATTCTTTCACATCCTCAGATCTCTGGTCCGGCAGACAAGATCTGCAAGCTCGACAAAGTCAACAGATTAGCTAAGAGGCAGGAGGATGACTGCTATCACTTGCCAGATGAGACAGAGGTTTTTAAAATAAGATAAACATTTCATTCTCCATGTGCTTGGAAGCTTCTGCCTATACAGTAGAGGGGAGGGGAGTCACAGCAGCTCTGCCCGGGCAGGAGCAGCCCACACACTGGAAAACACCGGCCTGCAGAGCCCTGTTTGGATATCTCCATGTGTTTCAGCACCACTCTCCATGCTTGGATTTAGACTCTTCTATGAGATGTCGGTGTCTGCCACAGTGTTACACATGCTTGAAGGAAGAGCCCAAAACCATAAAGGAACAATATCAATTGGCTGTTGACTTAGCTCAGAAAAGGGCACATGACACAAATAACCCATAAGGCACAGACTCACTCAAAGATGTTTCCAAAAGGTTAAACTATCTGGTCTACTGAGACAGGGTAATCACAAGTTCAAGGCCTCCTCGGGCTATGTAGTAACATCCTGTCTTAAAAGCAGTTAACTCGGGCTGGAGGGTGGCCAGTGGATAAGAACACTCACTTTGTGAGTATGAAAACCCAAGTTCGAATTCCTAGCATCCATGTAGAAGACAGGCATGGTTTTACAGGCCTGGTTACACGTGCCTGTCCCTCATGCATTGTGGAGTAGATATGGATGGGTCCTGAGGCTGGACTGCCAGTCAGGCAGCCCTAGCAATCCTCCTGTCGCCACTCCTCACACCACTGAAGTGACAAGTGCTTGTGACCACGTCCAAGTTTTATGTGAATTCTGGGAATTCCCACTCAGATCCCCAAGCTCGAGCAGCCCCAGCTCCCAGACTGATTTCTTTACTGGAAATTGGTTACTGTTTTGCTCTGATTGATGCTTGCTGTATTCTGTCAGGTGACTGGGTTCATGGCTAACAGAGTGGGACCATTCTGAAAAGCGTCATTAGTAGTAGGTGCCAGTCCCAGCAAGAGAGGGCATTTTGATGCAGAGGTTTGGAGAGCTAAGAGCAGTCAGACATGTATCTGAAAGCCCACTAGATGGCATGAGTCACTCCTCCATGCTTGCATTGTAAAAGAGCCTTTAAACAGTTACTTTAATTGTACACAATTATGGGGCACGTTGAATACTTTAAAATGTATATATGATGTATATTGATCATACAAGGAGAATTAACATTTTCAAATTTTCTATGAAAATAACAATGGTGGCCATCTGTGGGGTATGTGGTGAGCAAGTTACACAAGTGACATAGATGAATTTCACATGCCAGGTCATTTTAAGCAGCAGACTTAAAGCTACACCCAAGCTTTTAGTCACTGAGAGATGCTTTTACACGGTACTCATGGGCATCAAAAACATGGGTTCTGCTCTCCTCCTAGTCTTAATTACCAGTATTAACTCTCAGATCATACATCAATTACACACATTGACGTAAAGGTTTTAAAGGAAGGTTATGGCTGCTGGTGATAGCAGGGTTAGAAATTCTTGCTGAAACCAGGGCAGAGAGCTGGTACAGTGGTACAAAGAGTCGTTGGAGTGGAGATGAGACATAACAGAAAAGCTTTGCATGATGATTTACAATTAACTCTAAAAAAAGATATTAAGTCACCCAAGCTCAGAGCTGCCTTAGTTCCAGACACAGAAACTGGCTGCTCATCCGTCACCCCCCAGAATAGCATTTCGTAAGACATGCACTGAGGGAAGACTCCCTGGGCCCACTGAGTCAGAATCTCCTAGGAATGGACGGACAGACAGGAAGAAGGCAGTGTTTGAACATATGTGTATTTATACGCTTCATGGTCTCACATAATCAGTTTCTTTAATTTATATGAGTACACTGTAGGTGTCTTCAGACACATCAGACGAGGCCATCGGGTACCATTACAGATGGTTGTGAGCCACCATGTGGGTGCTGGGATTTGAACTCAGGACCTCTTAAAGAGTTGTCAGTGCTCTTAACCACTGAGCCATCTCTCCAGTCCTCACTTAATTGAGTTAAGAAGTCTATGAGAACCATTTTACCAAGGCAGAGATCCAGGCTCAGAAATGTCAATTAACTACCTCATGATCACACAGCTTGAAAACAGAAAGTGATCCTTTCACTGGTATCCACTAACAGTCCGTGCCCTGTCTTCCCTTCATTCTCCCCCACTGCACCCTGCAGTGCCAACTCACATAGCATAGTACAGCTGCCCTCCCTACAGGACTTGTTACACACTGAACTAACTCCTTCACATATTTATTACTTCCCAAGCTTCGTGGCTCTAGAAAATACATGAGCTTTCCCATTTCACCCCTAGGTCCTCTTGCTGTTTAAGTTGTTGTTCAAAAGGCTTAGGGGAAGCCTGAACCTGAAACTGGGAAATATGGTCTCCATGACAGGCCTGAAGAAACGATCCCGCCTCTGTGACCTTTGCCCCCTGTAATGCAGTCTCTGCACATGTTCATTTTGTTAAACCAATTACAGGAGCACAGAGTGAGCCGATCTTACACAAAACAGGTCCTCCTAAAAGCCAGATCTGCATCCGTGGCAAAAGCATACTTTTCCCACAGCCGGCACTGCATAGCTCCTTCCCACAGCAGCTCCTAAAGCCCTGAAGAAACCTGTTAGGTTACTAGTGGTTTTTCTCCGCACTATGAGATAAGACCTGGCAAGAAATAACTTTGACAAAAAGTTTTACCTTCCAGTTTACAGGGGACACAATTCATAGCGGTGGAAAAGCAAGGCAGCCAGATCCTGAGGGCACTGGTCACAGTTGTTGTGCTGCTATTGTTGTTGTGTTGTTGTTCCTTTCCCCCTTTTTATTTAATTACATCTAGCAGCCCAGTTCATGGTCCAGCACCACCCATATTCAGGGGAGGTGTATTCTAAAGTCCCTTGAAATGCCAAGACCCTCTCAACAAGAGCATTTTCCAGGGAATCTTAAATCTGGGCAGGCTGGCCACAAGGATGACCTAACACGAAGCTCTTTATCTCCTCTGTGGTAAGGGAGAAGAAGCTCTCAAGAGCAGGTGAAGCAGACAAAACATAGGCCAGCGAGCTCCCTGCAGGTGAGCCCACAGTGAGAAGGGGCAGCAGGAAGGCACCAGCCACCAACAGCCAGAGCAGGAAGCTGACTTGTCTCTGCGGTTTTCAGTTCCTGGGGGCGGGGGGTGCCCATCGCACATACTACAATGAAGGAAGAGCCATTTTCATGTCAGCTCCATCATTCTGTCACTCCGTCGTGTATTTGCTGCATTTCCAGCCTCATCATCAATCATAATCATCACTTCACATCTATCCAACTCCAGGCTTCACCTCATTAGAGACCTTAGGCTCAATGGAAGGAAGCCTCAAACCAAAAACCTACTGCCGGGTTCTGTAACCCATCTGGCTTTCAAACTGCAGTAATGAAAGTCAGGTAAAGTCTTGGGAAGCATAATGAAGATACTTTCCATATACTTATAGAATCAAACACACGGTTATATTTAAATATCTGCAAGTAAGTAACAACGAGTTCGGTCATGGCTGCAACGGCGTGGAACTTGGCCACATCTGCATAGAACGTGCACCCTTGAGCAGGACTCCAACCTTCCCATGTTCAGGGGAGCATTCTGGTCTGACTTCCACAAGCAAGCACTCTGCAAGCCCGCCTGGAGCCCGACGCACTGCCACCGCCTGGTCAGGGGGAGAACTGCAGCTCGGAGGACGGAGGGTCTTGGGCAAATCCTCACAGGCTGGGAAGAACTACCCTAGAATTAGAGAGAATCACGTGGAGAGCAGGCCTGTCTTCCATTCCAGAACCTTGACCTGACTTTGTGCATCCTCAGAGATCTCCCATGGATATACAGAGACCCCGGCATGGGGGTCCGGGACACATCGTCTCCGAGTTCCCAGCCATGCTACGCAGGCATATCTAGCATGGCTGTATTTATAAAGCAAAATCTGGGGTGCTCTCTTCCACTGCCGAGTTGATTGATGGTAAGAGAACACTGTCTGATGGTTCCTGAAGAGGCTGCAACCTATCCTGCACGTGCAGACTGTGGGCCTCCTACTCCAGTCCCGAGGATGTGCTTGAAAGACCCCCAGACTTGGGGAGACTCTCGCTCCAGTCACGGGTTGAGGTACCCCCAGGAAACACGAGAAGCCGGTCTTGATGTAATCAACAAGAGGCAGTTTTATTTACGAGATCTCGGGCTGACACGTATCTCACACAGGAGATTGAGTCAAGCCCCGAGCCTCTCTAGGCAGGAGCTTATATAGGGAAAACCAGGGGTTTCGTGTGAATACACATAATTGGCTAATACAAAGGGTGCACAGTTACTTTTGGCACGGAGTTACATCAACAAAGCATATGTGTAATCTAGCATCTCAGCAATGTGGGCAGGGCAACTCATCTCACTGCAGCAGGGGGATGACCCATCCTCAGGGAGTGAAGGAAGGGGAGGGGGTGGCTCCAGATGGCCAGTGTCCTTGGGAGTTGATAGTTGGGCCAGTGAGCCCTATCTCAAATTCTCTCAGGCATGTCTGGACTTTGTTCATGACTAACTTTTAGAAATTTTAGCCCTTCATTCCCCTCTACTCCTTGTGAATAGTCCTAATCTTAGGACTACGAGTCTAGCGTCTAGAGGCTCTTCACCCCGTATAGCCCGATACAGCCCGATACTGTTGTCTCAACATAAGGACATGTATAGCACTAATCCGCTCCCTGACAAAAGCTAGAAGGCGATTAATGATGTAGGGCCCAAAGGTGAGCAAAAGGAGGAGGATAATCAAGGGACCAGCTAAGACTGACAGCAGGGTGGTAAGCCATGGGGACCTATCGAACCAGCTTTGAAACCAGTTATCAGTGGTTTCTCGTTCTCGTCGTCTCTTGTCCAGCCTCTCCCTAAGTTTAGCCATAGAATCTTTAATGGTCCCGGAGTGATCGAGGTAAAAACAACATTCTTCTCTCAAAGCAGCACATAGCCCTCTTTCTTTAAGGAATATCAGGTCTAATCTTCTCCTATTTTGAAGGACTACCTCTGAGAGGGAGGTTAGGTATTCTTGGAGGTCAGCTAAAAAGTCTTTAGGATTCCAATCTGAACACTATCTAAACCTATACACCAAGGTCATGACTATCTTAGAACTTTTAAACTTATGGTCCCTGAGGCACAGTCCCAAGAAGTGTTAGGAGTATTAACATATGTAATGTTACATCATTTGTAATAGAAATCAAGCCTATCTCTATATTTTTCTCGATGGAACCCAGGGCAAACATGAAATTCTTGTTTCTAAAGCACACTCCTCAAGTGAGCATTATAGCAACATCCCAGTCACGTCTCTGATGTATCCACTTATCTGATGTGCAAGTCTAGGGAGCTTTTTGAAGATCTGAGTGTCCCTCTAGGTCCCAGCTCTCAGCCCCAACAGCTAGTATGCGGCTGGTGAGGGCTGAGACTTGATGGCTGTCAGGGTGGTCAGCAGCACCAGGTACGGTCCTTTCCAGCGAGGCTCGAGTGTCTGGGCTCCGTGTCATTGTATGTACCTACAGTCTCCGACCTGGAACGGATGAGATGTCTCGGGGGTCCCCAGGGCATAGGCTGCTGCCAGCTGTGAGCAGATTTCTTTCTGTATCACCTGTAGGTCTTTTAGCCTGACACATAAATCATTATTACTATGACATGTTGGTTCAGTAACATCATCTAATACAGTCAGAGGATCTGAGGCCCCATATAAGATCTCAAAGGGGGTAAAGCTGAATCTGGAAGGGATATTTCTTGCTCTGAAGAGAGCGAGAGGGAAGGAGTGTCACCCAGTCTGCGCCAGTCTCCATGGTCAATTTAATTTGGTCAGGGTCTCTTTTAGAGTTTTATTTATTTACTCTACCTGTCCTGAACTTTGAGGTCTGTAAATATAATGTAATTTTTAATCAACCTCTAAATACTTGGCCACACCCTGGCTTACCTTGGCAACGAAAGTAGGGCCATTGTCTGACCAGATTACCTTGGGCATTCCAAATCGGGGGAAAGATTTCTTCCAGTATCTTCTTGATGATTGTAGAGGCCGTCTCTTAGTCCAATCCCAGTTCCCAGTGGCTGTCTCTTGTAGGCCTGTAACCAGGATAGGCTCCTGCATAGCCATTTTCTGAGCCACTTTATCTGCTTTGTTACTGTCCTATGCCACTGAATCTTCCTTCTGATATCCTGAGCAACGAATAGTACTCACAGTTGTTGGCTTCACCAGGGCATCCAAGAGATGGTAAAGGCATCTGCAGCGCTGATGTGCTGGGGGGTAGAAGTTCAGCCATCCCAGATGACATTGTGTTGTCCACCACGGCAGCACCCACTTATCTCTGACCTTCATGAAGAGAACTGTTCCCGTCTGTGGACAAGGTCCTCGGCTTTCAGCAGGGGTCAATCAGCCAGTCGCAGAGGTCTTTCCTCCACCCATGGGCTTCTGCCAGTGCTTGACACTTGTGCTGTGGTGGCTCCAGGTCAGGATTGGGCAGCAAGGTGACCAGATTGCCCCCAACAGGTGGAGAATCTAGTCCATGTCAGCTGATCAGTGATCCCATCCTCTGGGACATTTCATTTAAAGGCAAAACATCAGCCACTCTACCGCAGTTTAAGTCCTGGATTGGGTGATAATTGTCAGAGCCCGGCTGGCAGGAATGATGTGTTCCAGGCAGAACGGCACTAAGCCACACACACACATCTCCCAGCATCAGGTACTGGTGCACTGAGACAGGTCTTAAGCTCCACATACACAGTCTGTAGATATGCATACACATGGCCTCACCCAGTCATTTTAGCCCACACAAGCCATTTTGGAGAGCAATTTTCTCATGAGCAAGGGATAGGGGCAGTCAGGGATGACCATGAACTAGTGGGTGGGTTACCCGGCCCACGCCAAGGTCCACTGTTCTTCGGGCAGTCCATAAGTATTGTTCGTTGCCAGTAGCCCCTTGCACTCAAGGTCTTTGGATATTGACCCACTGGGGGGGGCATAGGAGCACAGAGCATTGGGTCCCTGTATCCACACTTCCCTTCTATCTCTGTACATAGCCAGCACTCTAGGACCAAGAAGCTCTCCAGTGGCCCCTCTTGTTCTTTCTTGGGCAGTCCCTGACCCAGTGTCCTTTTTCTTCGTATTAGGCACACCGATCTTTAGCCAGGAATTCTCTTCTGTTGCCAGGTACTATCTTCCTAGGTTCCCTAACTACTGTGGCCAGTATATGTTCCTCTCTTGTCTCTTTCTCTTCCTCAGTCTCTCTGTCTGTATCTTCTTCTACAGCTATTAGTTGCTGTCTACTTTTGTGCACCGACCCTGAACCATATATCAACCTTATTTTCTCTGCAACTTACAACAACTCTCTCAGTGACTTAGCTTAACCCTTCAAGTTTCTGTAACTTTTTCTTTATATCTTTTTCTTACTTTAGCCAAATTGGTGGGGCATTTTCTAGCCCCTCTGAGACCCACCCTTGGAGCCTGGTGGCAGACCTGGCACTCCCTACCTTTAGGCGTTTTGAAGTCAACAGGCAGAAGTGAGGGCCTTCCATCCGTGTCTGGAACATTTTTTCTGGCCTCTAGTAGGATTCCATCTTTCCTCGGTGGTAAAGAAGACCTGTAACAGTTACTAACAAGCATCTCAAATGGGATGGTGAGAAAACAAGGGAATCTTGAGAATAGAGGTCCACTGAAGAGGACAAATAGCATTTAGTCACACAGCTAAACCAGGAGGCCTTCTTGGGACAAAAAGGCCGTTGTAGAAATAAGCACAAGCTTTGTTCCTGTGAAACAGAAAGGAAAGCAGAGAGGCAGCTGATCTGTTATCGACTATCTCTCTGGACTTAGATTTTACTTAAGAAGTACCTCCCTTCAGTGTCAGCTCAGTGGCTCTGTCTCTCAATAAACCCAGCCTCTGAAGGACACTAGGCTTCTAGTAAGAACTAATAACAAAAGGATGGAGAGAGGGTTAGAACCTGGGTGTTAGATACTAAGTGTCTGACAAAAGAATTGTAACCAGTTCACCTGGGACTTTCAGGACCTCAGTAGCAGCCCTTTACCAAACTGTCTCAGTGGGCTAAAGGCCCATGGAAAAGAAAACATTAATCCTGACCTTGGCCACAGCCAAAGACTGAATTCTAAATTTTGACTGGCAAAACAAAGTTCTTCACAGTTTGTTGCAGATTCTTTGAAACTATTTTAGGGGCTTCTCTGCCCCCCAACCTGGGGCATTTTGACCACAGGGGCAGGAACTGGCTGCTGTGGGGATAGGATCAAAGGCACTCTCCATGTCAATGATGACTAACAGGGAAGGTTACTTAATGTTGGAGATCAACTCCTCTCTTGGAATAGGGCCAGCAGATAAGGCAGGCTCCCTTAAAGAACTTCTCTTAATGAACACTCTCCTTTTGTGAGCAAGTGTTGAAGGTCTGGCCACTGAAGGCAGCAACTGGAATTTTTTTTTTCAGGGCCAAAATACAACCACTAACTCTACGCTATCTTTGTTGTCAAAGCGCCAACCCCAGCCAGCCTCCTTACCTTGAAACTCCTCTTGCACTGACTTGGCCAGAGCTGCGCTGCTGCCCACGCGCAGCCTGTAGCTTGCTAGTAGGCCTGCATGCTTGCCACCCTCAGCCCCTACATTTTCCTACTCTGTGTTGTCCCTTCCTTAGAAGCTGTGAATGTTTAAGCCACAGGGAGAATTTTTCTTCAGGATCTAAGGTAAAGCTTTCAGGTTCTTGTTAATGCCTGCTTCAGATGGATCACTCGCTAACCTGGAGTCCTTCATACACAACGGTTAACAGCAGCTGGGCTGGACAATGGGAGTAAAGAGAGGGGCAGCTCTCCTTGGGGAGAAGGCTCAAGAGAGAAAGATAAAACTCCCCGGCAGAAAACAATTTCTCTCAAGCAAATTATTTTTAACTTTTAAATTAAGCACCAAGAGGACCAAGTAAAACTCCTTGACAAACAAAGCAAACAGTTTCATGATTTCAAACACAGTCGTCAGTCCAAGATTTCAAACACAGTTGTCAGTCCAAGTCCAAAACGAAACAAAAGCCAAAAAGACACTGGACAATACCACAGAAAAGAAACCAGACAAACAAGACCAAGACAAAACATCCTATAACCAATTTCCACAGATGCCTGGTACCTTCAGTACCTGGCCCAAACTGCAGCTTAACCTTAGCTGCTTCTGGGATACCAAACACAGAAACAGAATACAGACAACAGACACTAACACATCTAAGCACACTTGTCCATGCCTATACTTAAATAGGCAGCTGAATACGACCTCCGAAGTCAAGTCACAGTCAGATCTCTTTGACTGTCACCTGCCGGGTCCTCCCGACAAAAGTCGGCTCGTGGGACATCTCCCAGAGCTGGGGCGTCCTCACTTCCGCTATCTAAAAAAAGAACAAAAAGAAAACAGCTATTCGAAGTAGAAACCCAGTACCTACTCACAGGCGTCTGTCCGGGGTGGGAAGCCCTTCCACCCAAGCACACTTAAATACGGGGTAGGAAGCCCATCTACCCAAGTGTACTTAAAAACAACGGGGTGGGAAGCCCATCCACTCGAGTGCACTCAAAAACAACGGGGTGGGAAGCCCATCCACCCGAGTGCACTCAAAAACAACAGAGTGGGAAGCCCATCCACCCGAGTGCACTCAAAAACAACGGGGTGGGAAGCCCATCCACCCGAGTGCACTCAAAAACAACGGGGTGGGAAGCCCATCCACCCGAGTGCACTCAAAAACAACAGAGTGGGAAGCCCATCCACCCAAGTGCACTCAACAACAACGGGGTGGGAAGCCCATCCACCCGAGTGCACTCAAAAACAACGGGGTGGGAAGCCCATCCACCCGAGTGCACTCAAAAACAACGGGGTGGGAAGCCCATCCACCCGAGTGCACTCAAAAACAACGGGGTGGGAAGCCCATCCACCCGAGTGCACTCAAAAACAACGGGGTGGGAAGCCCATCCACCCGAGTGCACTCAAAAACAACGGGGTGGGAAGCCCATCCACCCGAGTGCACTCAAAAACAACAGAGTGGGAAGTCTTCTTCTGCCCAGACAGTGCACCAAGACCTTAAACCAGTACTGAAAAACACAGACTACAGGACTTAATTCATACACACACTACTCTCACACTCACACAGCGGCCGCTTTCCAGCACTCACACTAACGTACCTCCAAGAGGCATTCGGATCTCCGGGGGTTACGCTCCTATCCCGGACGAGCCCCCAATGAAAGACCCCCAGACTTGGGGAGACTCTCGCTCCAGTCACGGGTTGAGGTACCCCCAGGAAACACGAGAAGCCGGTCTTGATGTAATCAACAAGAGGCAGTTTTATTTACGAGATCTCGGGCTGACACGTATCTCACACAGGAGATTGAGTCAAGCCCCGAGCCTCTCTAGGCAGGAGCTTATATAGGGAAAACCAGGGGTTTCGTGTGAATACACATAATTGGCTAATACAAAGGGTGCACAGTTACTTTTGGCACGGAGTTACATCAACAAAGCATATGTGTAATCTAGCATCTCAGCAATGTGGGCAGGGCAACTCATCTCACTGCAGCAGGGGGATGACCCATCCTCAGGGAGTGAAGGAAGGGGAGGGGGTGGCTCCAGATGGCCAGTGTCCTTGGGAGTTGATAGTTGGGCCAGTGAGCCCTATCTCAAATTCTCTCAGGCATGTCTGGACTTTGTTCATGACTAACTTTTAGAAATTTTAACCCTTCATGCTCACCGGCTGCCACCAGTGGATAAGGAGGCTAATTGTCACTAGGAGGTTCTGTGCTCTGTAGGTGCAAAGGACAGTGGCAAGAAGGGAATCAAGGGACAGTATAGAGCATCCTTTGGCAGGGGTTGCTCAGAATGGAACTGCTGTCCTGTCCAAGGCCCTTTGTGTTCTTTCCAAGACCCTGCGTGCAGGCACCGGTGCTGTCCAAAGCACCTGCATGCTCACAAGCCTCCTCACGGGCTGCCCTGGGCTGCTGCACAGGTTGGTGACCTGGAGGTGCTTGCTGGTCTACACTTTGGAACTTCAGAAACCCACTTGGTAATGCTCGAGGTTCTCCCAAGTAAAAGGACGCTGTGTTTGAATGTCCAGTCTTTTCCAAACCTTATGGGAAACTAATCCTCAGTGCAAGAAGAGTTTTGGAGTTGGGGGCTTTAGTTAGGGATCCTGGTGTGGATTAGTGTCCTGGGGAAGGGGCTTAAATTCTACCATGTAATGACATCTAGACTTCTCCTTGACCTTGGTTTCTCAACCTCCAGAACCTGAAAGAAATGTAACTTTGTTATTCATAAATAACCTAGTATGAAGATTAGTCTTCATTTTTAACATTAGAGCAATTCTCAGCCTATGGGTTGCCACCTCTTCAAGAGTTGCAAAGCACATATCCAACATATCAGATATTTACAGTACTATTCATAAAAGTAGCAAAATTACAGTTATGGAGTTGCAGCGAAATAATTTTATGGCTGGGGGTTACCACAACATGAGGATTAAAGGTTTGCAGCATTAGGAAGGTTGGGAGCCATTGCTCTAGAAGATTCTGAGTCAGCAGAGAACATACCCTTTTGTATGTCTATGGAGACTTTCCAGAAAGGCTTAACTGAGGAAACACCCTGAATGTGAGTCCCATTCCACAAGCTGGGTCACCACACTGATAGCGTCAGAGAATGTGAGCTGAGTACACACTTGTATCCCCCTCTGCTTGCTGACTTCCAAAGCAGTGTGTCCAGCTGCCTGTGACTCCTGCAGCCACAGTGAACTGACTGTCGCCAGAAACCATGAGCCAAAATTAAACCCTTCCTTAAGACACTTTTGTGATAGGGACACACACACACACACACACACACACACGCACGCACGCACGCACGCACGCACGCGCGCGATTCATCAAGCCAAATTATATTCTTACTAAATGCCAGATGGACTGAAACAAAGGGTTGGTGCTATTCTGGATGGAACAGAAAGCACCTATTACCACAACTGCAGTTGTAGACTTCCACATCTGTGGATATTTCACCTGCCCCAGGTGCTCCCTCACTTGCTTCTTGAGATTTATAAACTTTCTGAAGTTCTGAAGTAACTCTTATATCTAAACACAAATGTCAGAAATGCAGGTTTTCAACAAGTTCAATAAAGGTATAAAATCACTTTACCCCCAAATTACACATTAAACTCTGGAGTGGGTCAGTGGTAGAGCCCTTGCTTAACATCAGTAAGGTCCTGGGCTTGATCCTTAGTTCCATAATAAAAAACAGATAAACTACTGATTCCCAAAATTGACAGCAAATCTAACCAGAGAGGTCCTAAAATCTATAAACGGGGCTTAGTAGCACACACCTTTAATACTAGCACTTGTGGGGGGCGGGGGGCAGGGGCAGGTGGATCTCTGTAAGTTCAAGGCTATCCTGGTCTAGTGTGAGAGTTCCTGGACAGCCAGAGCTGCATAGAGAGATCCTGTCTTGAAAAATAAAATAACAACAAATTTTCCATAAACCCTAAATGTTAATGTTAGTCAGATGTTAGTGTTTTTGCAAGTATCCAGGTGGTTCCAGTGCGGAGGGAGGACGAAGGTGACCAACAGACTAACTGCCTTAGGCTTCTGGCTGGGGTGTGGGCCCATGAGCCTCACTGTGCACAGACTGCTTCTCTCTATTTTTCGGTGTAATTGTTCTGTGATCTTTCCTGTGAGGTGGTAGGTATCCCAGCACCTGGCCCCAGTCCAGTGCACACTGAACCTCTGGGCACGAAGACAGAAAAGCAGCCGCATGCTGAAGTTGCAGTCATACCTAACACAGGAAAATCATGAATTCCACAGAAGCTTGGGCCACACAGCGAAACTCTTCCTCAAAATCACTACTTTGGGGGGTTCATGAGATGGCTTAATAAGTAAAGGAAATTACAACCAAGGCTCACAACCTACGTTTTATCTCTGGACCCACAGAGGGAGCAGAGAACTGATTTCTACAAGTTGACCTCTAACCCCTGTGTATGTGTAAACACACATCTAAACCGCAGATTAGTGCAACAAGAAGTCACCAATGTTTGTTATTTGACTGGACAGTAGCAACAAAAATTAAATAAATAACAACTAGCCAACCATGAGACCAGCAGGAAAACAACCCTTACCCTGCTATGTACTTTGTTGCTAGACTGTGTTGGCACATAGGTCAGGGGTGCCAAATGCATTCTGGGTTTTTGTTTGTTTGATTTGGTTTTGCCTTTATAATGCCAAAGATTTGAGAGTTACTGTTAACAGTGTTATATGTCACTAGCCTCCTGACTTTTGTAGATTTCACTTCTGTGGGCTGTGTTGATAATGGTTGCTTAGACTACTGTTTTAGGGATCTACTTTTGTTGAAAATATATGTACTCAGGGCTGGAAAGATGGTTCAGCAGTTAAGAGCACTGACTGCTCTTCCAGAGGTCCTGAGTTCAAATCCCAGCAGCCACATGGTGGCTCACAACCATCTGTAATGGGATCCAGTGTCCTCTGGTGTGCATGGTTACTCATAGAGATTAAATAAATAAAATCTCCCACTTCTCTGTCATTTGGCCACTAAACTCCCTTTACTGTTAACAGTGACTCTCAAGTCTTTGACATTATAAATGCAAAACCAAACCAACCAAACAAAAACAAAACCCAGAATGCATGCATTTGGCACCCCTGACCTATGAGCTATCACAGTCTAGCAATAAAGTACACAGTAGGGTAAGGGTTGTTTCCCTGCTGGCTTCATGGATGGCTAGAAGTTGTTAACTTTTTTACCAGCCTGAAACACACACACACACACACACACACACACACACACACACACACCCCAAAACGAAAAACAAACAAACAAACAAAAACTGGCAAAATCCATAATTTTAAGTACAGTTTATATTTACTAGCACTGAGAAGCTTTAAAAAGTGGTTCTTTGGAGCTGGAGAGCTGGCTCCCAGAGGTCCTGAGTTCAATTCCCAGTAACCACATGGTGGCTCACAACCATCTGTAATGAGATCTGATGCCCTCTTCTGGTGTGTCTGAAGACCGCAACAGTGTAGTCATACATAAAATAAATTATAAATCCTTTTTTTAAAAAATGTGGTTTTTTGAACATTTCTTAGTTGATAACTATCTGTATTTAAAGGTTATAAATCAAGCCTATAATGAAATAAGTCTGATCTTCTGCCTTAATAAATATTCCTATACGATGCTGTGGAAGATAAGGGCAAGGCAGTCTCAGAGCCCAGGGAACCCTCTGTTCTATCAGGAGCATCAGCCCAGCAGGCTCAGGAACCTTCGAGTTGGACTATCAGAATACGTCTGTGCTCAGGGACTTGCTGCAGAAGTGTGGACCACCAGGTTCTCAGGTTCAGTCTACTGGTACACACCGTTAAACAAGTGCCTACGGTCTTCCTGTAAAACAAATGCTTGCAAAGTTAAAAATAAAAATGCATACTCGGTTTCAAATTATTGTCATTTTCATGTCAGTAAGCAAATAAATCAGCAAACCATTTAGATTGGGAAATAAGCAGAATACCCTTTTTGTAAATGGAACTCTTCCCTCTTCTTTCTCTATGTCTTCTTTTCAAATCTACTGACTTGGTTTAATTTTTTAAAGTGCTTTTTTCAACTAGCTTTCAAATAAATTATTTACCCCTTGAAGACGTTTTAAACAAGACTAATGTAAGTAATCCCTGAGGAATTTATAACACAAAATAAAAGTCTCCCCCTTTTTAAACAAAACTACAGACATTTGAGGAAAGAATTAATGGAGAAATGATTTCAAATTTCAGTTTCCAAGGAGAAGAAATATGTACAAGACAGCCACAATAGAAAGATCCTCCTGCAGGCAGCAGTCAGATCTCCAGTGTGTGCCTACTGTAAGAGCGTCTACTAACTCCGGAGCACAGCTATACAGAAGAACCTAAGGCATGCTGGGTAAGAAAAGGACTCACAGCAACATGTCACACAGTGTGCTAAGTGACTGTGCTACATGAAGGCGTTAGCTGAGGAGCTTTAGAAAGCAAGATGTATGTCTTAGGGTTTTACTGCTGTGAACAGACGCCATGACCAAGGCAACTCTTTTTTTTTCAACTCTTATAAGGATGTTTAATTGGGGCTGGCTTACAGGTTCAGAGGTTCAGTCCATTATCAACAAGGTAGGAGCATGGCAGCATCCAGGCAGGCATGGGGCTGGAGGAGCTGAGAGTTCTACATCTTCATCTGAAGGCTGCTAGTGGAAGACTCACTTCCAGGCAGCTAGGACTAGGAATTTAAAGCCCACTCCCACAGAATCACATCTACTCCAACTAGGCCACACCTATTCCAACCTTTTTTTTTTTTTTTTTTTTGGTTCTTTTTTTCAGAGCTGGGGACCGAACCCAGGGCCTTGCGCTTCCTAGGCAAGCGCTCTATCACTGAGCTAAATCCCCAACCCCACTGAGCTAAATCCCCAACCCCTTTAATAGTGCCACTCCCTGAACCAAGCATATACAAACCATCACAATGTATCAGCAAGCTTAAATCACAGACACACACTCACACACACACACACACACACACTCATTCACAAACACACATTCTCACGCATACCTACACACTTATATAAATACATATACACACTCATGAAACTCTCACACACACACTCTCAACACATACCCAAACTCATGTACATTCAGTCACTCTCACACACACACTCACATACAAATGCTCATACACACATGCACCCTCTTACACACATGCACACTCTCACACACATGCACACTGTCACACATATACACACTCTCACACACATACACACTCTCACACACACCCCTTTTCAGTTTTAAGTTTGTTGCAGGGTTAGGGATTGAGCTGGGGTCTTGCACAGGCCAGGCAAGCCCCATTCTACTCACTCACATCTGTCGCTACACAATGACATCTTATTTTATGGCCAATGACAAACAGGAAAAAAATAGCTGGAGTTTTTCAGGCTCATGAAACAAAAATGGAAAACTTTGCATTTTTGTTCCGGAGATGGAGACATTGCTAACAAAGGGGTTAGCATGGGAGGGACAGCAGAATGTCACAGAGCAAGTCTGCAGAACAGGAAGCTGGGCTCTACCTGCAAGAAATGTTTATTTCATTGTTAAATCCTGGACCCCTAACAGGAGGATCCCTTCTGATGCTTTTTCTCTTGGAACAGGCCACTGAGGGTGCTGTCTAGAACTGGTCTTGTTTTCCCACCTATGCACTCCCCGTTCCCAAGTGACAGAGTGACAGAGTGACAGAGTGACAGAGGGCCTGCCGGGATCTGAACCCCTCTGCTCTGCTTCACTGTTGAGAAACTAAAGCTTTTGTTCTCACTTCAAGTCCCCACTCACAGCTTCCTCATGGTCACTCCTGAGGGCCTCTCGCTGTCTGGGACACATACTGAAGCCTTGTCGCAGTCATTTGGGTCAGCAGAATTCATAAATGAAACTAAAGGTTTTCCAGTCAATTCCATGCTCCATTCTTCAATTCCTCTGACTCCGCTCCTAGATTTTAGGAGCCCATGGGGAAGGGGTGCTTCTCCAGCTCAGTTGAAGGGAACTGAAGGCAGCTAGGCTCCCACGCTCCATCTCTATGGAAAAGCCTTGGGTGATCCGAGATGTAGAACCGAGCTTTAGTCAGACAGGGGTCATGCCTTCTGCTTTCAGCAGCTTCCCCGATTCATGTTTCCGAGGTCCTCCTCCCTGGGTTCACGTTTTAGGAGTCCTGTCACTGGAATCAATAGGGAACCGCAGCAGGGACACATCACATTTTGGCATGCTTCTTAGAAATACGCAGTACAAGTTAGCTCTTAGAGTTAGCTGTCCCATCCCACCTCTAGGGAAAGACATCTTACCAAAACCCAGCTGCAGCATCGCTGTCAGAGGCACAGGCTCAGAGCCAGGGAGAAGACTCTGCTGGTAAAGTGTTTGCCATGAAAGCAGGAGGGCTCGACTTCCGATTCTCAATACCCACACAGACACTTGCAAACCGGTGAGCTCCAGGTTTAGTGAGAGATACTCACTAATAATAAGGTGGAGAGTGACTGAGAAGGACACTCAGTGCTAGCCTCTGCCTCCACACATGTACACACATGAGTACGTAAGCATGTACACACATATATAACATACACATTTGAGATTAAAATAAATTATAAGTCCAACATTCCTAGAGTCAGTCCTTGAACCTTGAACCTTACTAGTTTAGACTCCTCTATTTCTCAAAATGTCCCCTATGGAATCCCAGAATCAATCTCTCTCTCTCTCTCTCTCTCTCTCTCTCTCTCTCTCTCTCTCTCTCTCTCTCTCTCTCTCTCTCTCTCTCCTCACTGTCTGCAACCTTCAAACAAGTTTTTCAAAAGCTTTAACTCCTTTCCTTGGTGCTTGAAGTACTCCCTCACATCCACAGAGGGCCACGGCCTCTTATTTCTGAGTCTTTGGCCATCTACCCACTCAGCCTCTGTAATTCCCCTTCCAACACGTTCATACTCTAGTGAGAAAAGCACAATGGTGTGTACCAGTTGGTATAAGACCTTAGGACCATCAACCAGACTGTGGTCCCTGTATACCGTTGTACTAAACCCCTGTATCCTCTTGCGAGATGCCCATGGGGATTTTCTGGTTACAGTCCTAGACCCACACGATGTTTCTTTCTGTATCTCAGAACTTCCTGGCTCCAGCTTGCCTTTGGGGAACACAACCCCAATTCTCAGGTTATTCAGTAGATGACTATCCTGCCCCATGGTTCCTGAGTCAGCCCCCATCTATTTGGCCTGGAAGAAGGATTCTTCACCTTCATAGCTTGTTTTCAGTGGCATCCTCCTCCAATGGGTAAATGATCCACTCATCTGCAGCCCAGACAAGGAAACACCCCAGGAGTCTCACAGAGACTGGCTTCCTATGGCTTTGAAGTCTCCTCACCCAAGGTTAAATATCTTCCTAGAAGGCAAATTCTTGGGACAGGTATTAATCCCAGAGACAAACACACAGACACAAAAAGGCTCTCAGACATGGGCACCTCTGCTGGCAATCATGCCTTTCAGGGAGTGGTAAGGCTGCATCTGCATCCCCCGGCTAACTCAGCTGACCCTTCACATGAGGCTCTCGCTTGACCTTAAAGATAAACCTCTACGCTGACTTCTCATGTACAAAAGGCCCTACAACCTACAGACATACCCTGACCACCAACTCTACCTTGACTTTATCAGACCTAAGAAAGTCCTTCTCTTTGCATGCTCAAAAGGAAAGAAAGATGAGGCTGGAGAGACAGCTCAGAGGTTAAGAGCACTGGCTGCCCTTCCAGAAGTTCTGAGTTCAATTCCCAGCAACTACATGGTGGCTCACAACCATCTGTAATAGGATCTTGTGCCTTCTTCTGGGCTGCAGGCGTACATGTGGGCAGAATGCTGAATACGTAATAAATAAATAAATCTTTAAAAAGGAGGAGGAGGGGAGGAAGAAGAAAAAGAGGAAGACGGAGAAGGAGGAGAAGGAGAAGGAGAAGGAGAAGGAGAAGAAGAAGAAAGAACATTGCTCAAGAATGACCCCCATGTCTTCAAGCTTTGGCTTCAGTTACACTCTCAGTCAAAAAATCCTCCAAGCCAATGTTGGGAGAAGGAATCAATTATGATTACCATACTGGGTGCTAGATACATTTAACTTTAATGCTTTTATGACATCTGAATTCACAAATAACAGCTCCTCCTCATAGAAGGCCCAACTCAGCGTCCGGCTTTATCAAATCCTAAATCTTGCTGCCAGAGCCAACTCCTCCTTCTCCAACAATCCTGCCTGACACTCACTGATACTCACTGACACTCCCTGCCTGACACTCACTGTGAACTGTCAGACCAGGTCTTTGTGACATTCATCTCCCCAATCCTGAGGCTTCTTGGTTCACTGATGGCAGAAGATACATCATGAATGAGGACTGGCTATCTATGCAATTGTCAGTTGTATGGAGGCTACCAGACTTGCCCTCCTGGCAGGTAACACTGCCACATCCGCACAGGAAGCTGGAGTTAATCTGCCTCGCTCGTGCCCTTCGGCTAGGGCCAAATATAAGACTCGATAGTCTGTACCATAGTCTATGCCTCCCATGTGGTTGATAGCCTGGCCTCCACTTAGAAAGAAAGGTAACTGCTAACTGACACAAACCCACTCCCCAAACATGGTCCTGGAATCATAACTTTGTCGGAGGCTATCAAATGCTCAAAGCAGGTAGCAACTGTTTATTACAAGCCTTACCAAGAAGACCAGTGTCCTGTGAGGAATGAAGGCCACCCCAAATGTGGGTTCTAGACACAGTAAAAACAGGAGAAGGCTTGAGCACCAGCAGGCGTGTATTAACTCATTGCTATGGTCTTGGTTGTGGAGATGTGGTCAGTTCTCTCAAACTCTTGACTCTGTGACTTAACCTATGATGGGCTATAACCTGGACTAGGACTCAAACTCTCTCCCAGAAGTTGATTTTCTCATGGTATTTTATCATAGCAACAGAAAAGACATTAAGACTCATTCACCCCAGCACACCAGGAGGAGGCTCCGAGTTGTTTAGCCAAAGGTTTTAGTCACAACCCTTAATATCCCAGTTTTCCCAGTGGAAACTCTGAGCAGCCTCCACTGGTGCAACACCTGAAAGCGAGGTGCTCCTTTCAGAGAGGAAATGTACATTCACATCCCAAAACTTCTGAGGGGTAGGAGATGACTCAGCTGGTAAAGTGCATGCTGGGACAGAAAGAGCATCTAAGCATAGAGCTCCAGAATCCTAGTTTTAAAAGCTGGGTGTGGTAGTGCACACTGGCAACCAGAGAAGCAGGAGGGTCCCTGGAGCTCACAGTCTTGCCGAACCGGTGAGCTCCAGACTAAGTGACAGACAAACAAACAAACCAACGAATAAATAATTAGCTCTCCACAGAATCTCGGACATCAGCTTCTGGCCTACGCACCCGCACGCGCACGCACGCACGCGCGCACGCACGCACGCACGCACGCACGCACGCACGCACGCACGCACGCACGCACGCACGCACATGCATGAGGACTCCTGCAACAAGCAAACACATTCCGACATTTTCTCACCCACTCTTTGGAGACGCTCTTTTCCCATACGACTCTATTTCCAGAAGGTTCCTATTTCCACTCATCCTGAGAGGCGCTGCTTTGGTCTAAACTCACTTCCCACTTACCAATTATCATTTCAGTGCTATTTCCTCAGAAGTCAGTTCATGTCGTGCTTTTCATCCTGATGGCTTTTGTTTTTCAGAAGGTGACATTTTTCTTTTCTTTTTGGCTGTCTTCCCAGATTCTCAACCTTCTGAGCTTTTAATCACAAACGTCAGGAAAAAATGAAATCCCTGTAGTAAAGCAAGGCAAAAGAAAAATGGAATCCGTGGTGTAGTCTCTTACCGAGTAACAGCAGCTCCCTAAACCTCGCTGGGAGCTAAGGGAATATAAGACATCTACCTCATTTTACGAATTGCTCATTTAAAAAGCCATTTTCTTTATTAATGTTAATATTATTAGTAGTATTATTGTTGTTGTTGTTGTTGTATCTAATTACTAATGTGATAAAAGAAATTTCTCAGATATCCTAAATTTAATTGGGAAGGTCTAAGATTGAGGGAGGAAAGGTCAGGAGATTAAACAGTTAACACTGCAGGGTCACTTCATGCTCTCCCATTTGTGCGGAAAAACCCTATCTCCAATTCATCCAGCGTATAGCCCCAAGCCACCCCGGATCAAAAATGTCCCCACACTCAGTCCCTTCCCCAAGCTCCACCCCCATCGCCTGCAATCTCCCCTTCTCTACAGAGAATGTAGGATCACTCTAACCAATTACTCCTTTCTCCAGATCTCTGTACCATACGTGTTCTGCCTCCGGGCTCCCTCGGTCTCCAGGGTTTTGTTAAACAACATGGTGGCAGCACTAGGATCTAGGATCTGGTTGTCCAAGAAGCAGATCTGGGCATGATGCTCTCAGGGCTGAGTACAACCCATTGCATTTGGGATTCATCAGACCTGGCCAAGCAACCTCCTTTCTGACTGGCAGCTCACCAGCATCTTAACCCAGACTGTTGGGCCTTCTGTTTCTAGTCACCCGGGTACATGGCTGCCTTGTCCTCTGTGGCATAAACACCAGTCTGGGGGAAAAAAACAGTGAGCTATGGAGGTGATGTCTTCAAGTAGGGTAAAGAGAATCCTCTAAACGGATGCACTGGTGAGAGAGAAGCACTTGAGTTTAGTATCACACCTTTCAGGTGGTTTGGGATAGTTCTGTCTAAAAAGTTTTGATTCACAGCGACATCTAGTGGCCCTTTGGTGCAATCACAATTTGGATTTAACTAAGAAATTTAACACCTGTGGTTCCTGGACTTGGTCGACTGAAAACGACTCTTCTAAATTGTGGTGAGTTTAAAAAGAAAACTTTCCAACTCCCCCTTTCAGGAATACCAGCTGGTGCCATATGTAAGAAGTATGAGGCCAACTTGTGGACATTTTTTTTAAATCAAAATGGGGTAACCTTTCTAAAGTCTGTAGGCACTAACTTCCTAGTTTCCCTTTCTTAGACCACTGCTCCCTACAGAGAATCTGCACCTAGATGACTAGGATATTAACTGCTAATTAACTCTCCCTGGGTCAGGAGAGACGGCTCAGCAGTTAGCCCTGGCTGCTTTTCCGGAGGATCCAGGTTGGAGTCCCAACACCCAGAGGGCAGCTCACAGCCATCTGTAACTCCAGTTACAGATGTAACATCCTTCTGGCCTCGGTATATAGTTCATAGATATACGTGCGGATAAAACATATGTACACATAAAAATTAAGCTTAAATTTTTAAAAGAAAACTCAACATTTTTAGGGAAAAGATCATAAACATTCTAACGATTTACTGAATGCAACACCACTAGTCACCTCCAATAGCAGCCCAGTACTGAATGTCCATCTATGTTCGTTAATTCTACACATCGACTAACACAAAGCACAAAGTCTCCTGTGATTTTTAACTTGCAAAAAAACAAAAACAAAAACAAAAACTTGTATTCTTGTTACTAGCCCCAGGAGGTTAAGGTTAGCTGCAAAGTTGAGATGAGGACAAGCAGTTCTGACTGGTACCACACCTGGCATGTAGCCTTTCAACTCTACCCTCCCCTTCATCTATTGACTCTTGGCACCTTTGAGTTTCCTGAGGCAGAGTCCTTGAGAACAATATCATGCTTCGTCTTCCAGGTGGGATCCTTGAAGCACACTGAGAGTGGCTTGGAGGCGTGAGCATGCTGACCTGTGTCTTGTTAAGTAACAGTTTCCTCCAAGATTGAAACATTCCATCCTGTTGGGAAGTTCTTTAACCAGAAAGGCCAGCAACTCAAAGTAGCTTCCAGAAGTCCCTGAAACTGACCACATTCTCTAAGCCCCTCCCTGCCGTAGTAAGAAATAAACGTTGAGGGTCCTTCTCAGATAAGCCAGCTACAAAGAAGACTCTGGGACCAGACCAAGTGAGTAGAAGAAACAAACCAGCCAGGCTGCCTGGAAGAGGGTTAGACCAATGGAAGCACCTGGAAAGGACACTCTCATACAGGAGCTGCCTGCGACCGGGCAGTATCCTCCAGGTTCCCAGCTGTTGTGAGCTGTCATTCATGCTGGGGTGGGCTTTAGTGATGCAGCTGTCTTTGAGTCATTTCTGCTGATGTAAGCAAACCCTCACCTGTACTCCTATTAGTAATCCCAATTAAATTCCTGGCTCACCAAGTTGGACTCTTGGTTTCGGAATTTGGTGTGTAGTGGGTTCCCTATCTAGCGTAAGTAAACATGTGTTGTGGCTCCCTCCTAGGAAAAGTTTTGCCACAACATAATTAGCACCACAACAGGGACAAAACAGAAGCAAAGTTACAGAGGAGTGAGTGCACGGACCTAGATATGGATAGCAAGGCATACAGCTGAGGCTGAGAAGCCTAGGGGGGACAAATCCACTGAGGAATTTCCAATGAATTTGTCTTTTCCTGTATGTTGTGTGCTAATGGGCCATTGTGCCATGACAGCAGTTACACGGTTCTTGTTACGGATAGTGAGACTTAATTCTAAGGCTAAGCCATCAGGATTAGGAGTCTCTATGGGGGAAGGAATCCCAGCACGGCAGTCTTTGACTCTGTGGAGTGGCCTGATTGACGAACGAGCTCCATCCTGTGATTACAGAGACGCCCTGAAACAGTTCAAGGTATAGAAGAGATTTTTCAGTCTTTGAGATTAGCTTTGATTTGAAGTCTTTGAGATAAGGGCTGATGTTGTGTACAAGCCATGGCATAGGTTGTCTGACCACTGTTGTTTGTGGCTAGGAATATGTCTGAGGCTGAGATGGTGGCAAGCAGGAATTTGCTTGTGTGAAGGAGCAATTGTAACAAGAAAGGGAGATGAGGCACATCCTCCGTGTTAGCCTTTGATCTGTTGGGCAAATTAGATAAAAGAGAGAATGAGACAGAGGTGTTCGCTTGTGAATTCTTAGGGACTAGGGGTCAGAAGGAAAAGAGAGTACAAGTTATATCTGTGCTCAAAAGTGTAGGGTTGGTTCTGATGCTAAGGTCCTGTTCTCTGATTGGTTCTTGATCTGTCAGTAAAGAAGCCTTGGGCCAATTGCTGGGTGGAAGGGATAGGTGGCCCTTCCATGTCCCTGGAGGAAAGCAGACAGATGCAAGGGAAAAGAGGCAGAGTTTGCCACGCTTCTGATGGAGAAAAGGTGAGATCTCACACAGAGTGGTCACACAGGAAGCTCCCACAGGCAGGCAGCTGAGGGTGTTTGACGGGGACCAGGTATAGCTGAGCAACTAAAGCAGAGGGCAGGTGGAGAGGCGCAGAGCTAAGAATATTGACAAGGGCAATAAGCATGGCCCAGCAATTGTGTCAGAGGGCAAGTTGAAATTGAAGAACTGTGTGCGTCTATGTCTTTTATCCGTGGATTCAAGGGAAGCAGGGTGGAGGCTGGTAGCAAGGCTCACTCCCAGAGCTTATTCAGGTTAGCAAAAGCCCCTCCTAGAACCTGGACTCTATGGGAAGATCCGGGGATGGAGAAGAAGACAGAGAATAAGGTGAAGCAATAGAAGACACCCCGAGGTTCCAACCTTTAATTGGAAAGGAGGAGAAATCTGTGATCCAAAGTAAGACGGAGGCATTAACAGTGGTCTGATGCAAGAAACCAGGAAGCTCAGGGAATGCTCAGCACTTGAACTGCTGGACTTTGGGAAGACTTTTAAACAAGCAACGGAAGAGCCTGTCACAGCATGGCTTGTGAGGCTGTGGGACATGGGAGTGAATAGGGTCAGTCTGACTGCTATGGAGGTCGAAAACCTGAGCAATATAACTTCGCATCCCACCCCTCCCCTCAAGGCAAAGGTTGCATAACTTGTACTGTGTGAGGGAAGTCTGTCCCTGCTGGACTCACTTATCAGAGTCATTCGGAGCACATGGTCATCTCCATGTGAGGTCCCCAAAAGTCCAGGATTAGAATACAAGAGAGGAGGGAAAGGTACTGTTAAGAGAACGAGGACTAAGAGAAGCTGTAAATTGAAGCCCCGTTCATCGTGCTGGATAGAGCTACGCTCACAGAGGAGTTAAAGAAAAGGCTGATCCAGCAGAGGTCTCAAGGCTGGTATGAATGTTTAGTGACTTTTCTGAACCCTTTGGTAGAGCAAGATCTTTATAAAACAGGGAATGCTTTCACAGATATAGTGACTTAAACCAGCATGTAAAGAGTGTTCTTAAAGTGAGGGAGCAACGTAGAGATGAGAAAATGGTAAAGCAGAGGCAGAGGTCTGTCTGGGTTTCTCAAAAAGTGGCAGCATTCATGTCACCTGGATCTCCTAAGTAAGAATTAATAGAAAGCCAAACTGTGTGCTACAGCATCTCTGGAAGGATCAGAAGACACCTGTGATAGAACAATACAGGCAAAGATGATCAAGCCTGTCCCAGGGGTGGGTAATTGTCTCTTCAGACTGAGAAGGGTACATTTCCCTCCAGCAAAATGTCATGCATGCTAAGGCAAAGAGATGGTTTGCTCAGCCAGAAACACCCCCCACCAGCCAGATACGGTGCATGAGAGGGGAGAGCTGCAGCTACATCCGCAGTACCATCCCAGAGTCTCTCTGGCCCAAGGACTTAACAGGTGCAGTTGGAGAGGGCGGGGCCATGTTTCCCCATGACCCTGAGTACCGAGTTCATTAAGAGTAGAGAAATATTAGCAAGACTCTGTGGAAGAGCTCAATGAAGTACAAACATTCAGAAAAAATAACTGAGGATTACAGAGTTAAATAAGTTAGTGCCTCCTATTCATGCTTGGCACCCAATTTTGATCTGTGAAAGAAGCTATTGATACGAATGGGTGGGACCTTCTCATGCTGTGTTGGACTTTGCTTCTGTTCCACTTCAGTATCTTCTCGTCAATGTCTGGGATCACCTGACACTTGCCAAGAACAGATAACAATGGACTTCAGTGTTCCTTCATCAAGGTTGTCTTTGTAACTTCACTATTAGTTATGGGATGCTTGTTTAGGATGTTGCCTTGCCCTGCCCATTGTCTGGAAAAGACATAATGCTAACCTCTGAGTATTTTGCAGTTTTATAAAGCCACTAAAGGTACGTATGGATACATCTAAAGGAACAAGGATGGGGCTCAGTATACACAAGGCCCCAGATGGCTCTAAAATGCTTACAGCATTGTGGTCTGGTAAGATGCATATGACACCTGACCACGTTATTGACAAAACCCTCAGCAGCCTGTGATTGTAAACGTGAAGAAGCTGTGAGCATTTGAAGGGCTCCTGGGATACCGCTAGATGCCCAAGCGCTATGTCCTCTGTGTAACTTGATAAAGAGTGTTATATGAGGTCGAGACAGAAAGGCTAAGATTCTTGGAGGACAGGATAAACAGCTGTGTGCCCCACGACCCCAGTGTCCCTTCCTGTGAGAAGTCACCATGAGTACAGAAGGCTACAGCTGGGACCTGTGGCAAAAGCAAACTGAGCACTCAGCCATAGAAAGACACAACCTAGCAATGAAATCAGTTTCCAAAATATGAACTTTTGGCATTTTCTAGATTTTTAATTTTGAGTTTTGGAGACAGGCTCTTATGTAACACAGCTACCCTTGAGCTCACTGTGTAGACAATGAAGACCTTGAGTTCCTTATCTTCTTGGTTCCACCTCCCAAGTTCTGGAATCAGACCCACAGGAACAGTAGGGAATTTTGAAAGATTGCTGTGAAACTCCCTGTAAAATAAATGAATGTCTATTTAAAAAACCCCATTTGTAAGTGAATGTCTCACTGTGTAGACTGCCGCAATAGGAAACAGTGTTAACTTCAATCTTAATCTTTTTTTCCTTCTTTTAAAAACAAGGTCTCAATATGTAACCCAAACTGGCCTCCAGACTGCAGTCCTGCTTCTGCCTCTTGAGTGCTGGGGTTACAGGTGTGAACAACCATGCCTGGACAGGTGAGTGTTTTCCAATCCACGAAACACTCGTGTTTAATGTTAGAGCTCTGGCTTAGACAGTGACGACCTACCATCCTCAGGCTATGAAATGGAGACACTAGGGATGATGGCTAACTAGTTTTACTCACACAATTTCTACAGGCAAGTCAGACATAGTTGTTAATAACAAGTATATTTATGGAGTATAATTTGTAAATGGACACTTATAGCTCAAAAATCTGTTTCAGGATTGGGGACATAGCTCATCCAGGAAGATGCTTGTCCTGCAAGCCTAAGGAGTTTAAGCCTTAACAGAAAGCCAGGACTGGGGACATGGAGATAGAATCCCTAAGGCCCACAGCCTCAAGGTAGCTAGCACCTGAGGAACAGAGCCTTAAGCTTCTCTGAACCCTGCACACACACATACACCCTAGCACATGTAAGGACATGTGTATATATGCACACACCTGCAGATACACTTGTCTCGATAACTTGAGATATTAACATGGTGTATTAAATTAAGCAATAGATACTAATTACTTGTGAATAAGTTTTAATTGGGGGAAAACTTTTTTTCCATCTTTATTAACTTGAGTATTTCTTATTTACATTTCAATTGTTATTCCCCTTCCCAGTTTCCAGACCAACATCCCCCTAACCCCTCCCCCTCCCCTTCTGTATGGGTGGTTTTTTTTTGGGGGGGGGACTTTTTAATGAAGTATAATTATATAATTTCCTCCCTCTTCTCTTTTCTCCATCCAAGCCCTTTCATATCTCTCCATTACCTCTCAAAGTTGTGCTCTTTTTAAAATTACATACACACACACACACACACACACATAAAGATACAACCTTCTGACTCCATTTAATGTTGCATGTATGTATATGATAAAAATAATTTTAATAGGTAACATACTAAAATATAAATGATTAAGCAAAAGTTTACTTATTTATTAGTATGTGTATGATGTGTGATTGAACGGTGTGTGTGTGCATGTGTTCGTGTGTATAAATGTAGACCGGTGCATACATCATGGCCTACTAAAGTTAGAGGACAGCCTTTGGTCTTGGTCCTGCTTTCTTCTTTGTTTAACACAGTTTCTTTGTTGTTTATCAATCTGTATACCAGATAGAACATGAGTTTCTGGGAGTTCTGTTTTGGCTCCCATCTCACCATAGGAGCAGAGATTACAGGTGTGATTGCATTTGGCTCTATATGAATTCTTGAGGTTCAATGTCAGCTCCCCGTGTTTACATGACAAGCTCTGCACATGCTGAGCCGCCTCCCACACCATAGCAAGCAAAACTTCTATATGCTTTGACGTGCTGCTTGTGTATAGTTTTTAAAATCTAAATATAGTTGGTTCTGATAGTAATAATAATTTCCTTTTATCAGTCAAAAACTTTGGCATGAGAAGGGACATAAAATACATGAAGTGACCTAGGAAGAGCATTAAAATAGAAAATGTAAAGTCCAACGTGAAGCTCTATAGCTCCAGAGAGAGCTATTCTAACTTTATAGTTTGTGAGATGGATTGACTGTGGGTCTGGTCAGATCATGATATTTTTTTATTTGTAAACCATTTTGGTGACAAAGTTTATAGAAAACAAAAATCATTTCAAAAAATAAAGAACACATTTCTAAACTTTATTAAATGGCTTCAGTAGAACACTGGTTAACAATGCTAGAAGTCACTATGCAGGAAGTGAAATGAAAGGTGAGTAATCTGGTGCAGAGAGCTGTGCTTCAACAAGGAGGCTACAGGACGTAAAGATCTGTGGAGGGAAGGAAGAAAACATTCTGCATAAAATGACATGACTGAGGCACAGGACAAAAAGCTCAGGGTCGGACATTGTGGTACATTGAATGAGAATGGCCCCCATAGGCTCATATATTTGAATGCTTGGTCTTTAGTTGGTGAAACTGTTTGAGAAGGATTGGGGGGTGTGGCCTTGTTGGAGATTAGGTAACTAACCGAGGACCCATAGAGCTGAGACATTAAAGACCTTCCCAAGCTTTATGGACATCTTCAGCACCAATGCTTGCCAAACTTTGAAAACATTGTCAACACTGTATTTCTGCAACATTAAAGACTTTCCCAAGCCTTGTGTCAATAGGTCTTTGAGAATGCAGGTTTTTCACTCTTTGAAGTCAAAGTAGGAAGACCGAGGTTTATTTCCCTGTAGCTGTAGACAGTTTAACAACCAAAGAGGATTCTTACATATGTCAAGAACTTACTAAAGAAAATCTACTCTGTGATAAAATAGTTTCTTTACAGTGACAAGGATAGTGTTGCCTTCCCCCATCTCAAGCAAGTCTATGGTTTCATGAAAAAGGTATTTCTATAAAAATACTTTTATGGTCCCATTGAAAAGGTCTTGTACTGCCATGGCAGTCTTGTACTGCCAAATTAGAGGAAATTCACTTCTAGATCCATGTTTCTCACTTACAAAAAAAACAAAAACAAAAACAAAAACAAAAACTGATCGGCCCAACACCCCCATCACTGGCTTTATCTGAGTAAATCCATGAGCTCCAAGGTCAATGAGAGATCCTGTTTCAAAAAGTAATCTGAATAGCAATTGAGAGAGACAGCATTTGCTAACCTCTTCCTCCTAGCCCGCTGCCCATAGACATGCCCATAAAGATACTACATTCATATCTCTGGCCTGATGAATATTTTCCAACTGCTGCCAGTACTTGTGGGAATGTATCCCAGAACCTGGTCCTTTCTTTCTGGCTGACTTCTCCAACAGCTTAATCAACTCTTTTATTCAGACACCCATAAAGAATCACAAGCTGGTTTTTCAACGCTCAGAAGCTGAGGCAGCAGGGTTTTGAGTTCAAAGCTAGTTTGGGCTACATAGCAAGTACCTAGAAAAAAAAATCAAAGACAAAACAACAACAATAACAAAAAAGTTAGGCTTTATAGTTGCTAATTTTTTTGTTGAGAATCCAGATAAATCAGATAACAAGCTTAGAGTTGAGGCAGATGTGGTACCTATATCTACCCCTCAAAAAAGTTATATGAGGTCAATACTTCTACAGCAAAATACAAGTTGGCAAGACAAAAACACAACAAATATATTTGGTTAAACACTCAGAATGATGACCTCTGCACTTGGAAGAAGTCTATGTTTATGTCTGAAGTCAATGAAAAACAGACAGCAATGTGGGAATGAGACTGGGTGAAAGGTCACTGGGTCAGCACAGTGATGGAAAATCCTGCAAGGTTCACTGCTTCAGAGTCTCCTTGGCTGCATGTGCCACATGTTTGGGACAGTGTGTGTGTGTGTGTGTGTGTGTGTGTGTGTGTGTGTGTGTGTGTGTGTGTGTGTGTGTTTTCTGTGATCCATTTTGGGAGAAGGAGATGGGAAACAGGAAGGTGTGTCAAGACAGGACAAGGAGTGTCTCTAAGGCCCTTCAATGCTGTCTGCCCAAAGTTCTCAGCACACCACGGCTCCTTTCTGAGGGGTGTTGGGACCTGAGCCCTGACAGAATCTATCACCTGTGATTGCTGAAGAGACTTTTGTAGTAGTTAGAGTTTATCCTATCTCTGGCCATCTACAATTCGACTTTTGTCTTTCTTATAAATGAGAGAAGAGGTAGCTCAGTGAGTTAAAAGCAGTTGTTTACAACTGATTTTCCTTGTTCTTCAGTCATCAACCCAATAAAAAAAATTTTTTTTGGTTTCCCTGCTTTTGGTCCTTTTCTTTTCTTTTCTTTTTTTCCCCCTGTCTTTTTTCTCTTAAGGTCACAATTGTCATTTTAGATTCTGCACCAGAAGGAGACAGGAGCTTAAAAAATAAGTCAGCCAACTGTCTTGGGAGTGAGTGTAGAGCTTACTTTCTAAACTGAGCTGGGAGAGAGCTAACAAGCTTGCTTGAATCTTCCTTGGAATTGCAAATTGCATTAGAGAAGCTGCCCAGAATGCTGGAGCTGCAAAAGAAAAGCATGCTGATCCCATTTCCCTATTCATAGAGGAGAAGATTGGGTCTGGGCTGTGCTGGAAGCCCCAGGAGCAACTGTAGTCGTGCATTGCTGGCTTCCAACTTGGGCTATGAAAGTCACCAGCTGGGTGACCCTCATGATTCATTTCTCTCCTCTCTCATGGATCTCCTCTTATGACATGGAATGTCTGCTGCTGGGCCTTCCTCACATTGAAGGAATGAAGTTATATCTGTAGGCTATAACTAGAAAAAAAATCTACATTGCAGTTGGCAAGTTGGTGCTCTCCTGTTTTCTCAATGGTTGTACTGGCTGGTTTTGTATGTCACCCCGACACAAGTCGGAGTTATCACAGAGAAAGGAGCCTCCCTTGAGGAAATGCCTCCATGAGACCCAGCTGTAAGGCAGTTTCTTAGTGATAAAGGGGGGAGGACCCTGCCCATTGTGGGTGGTGCCATCCCTGGGCTAGTGGTCCTGGTTGTCTGAGAAAGCAAGCTGAGCAAGCCAGGGAAAACAAGCCAATAAGTCACATCCCTCCATGGCCTCTGAACCAGCTCCTCCTTCCTGACCTGTGTGAGTTCCAGTCCTGACTTCCTTTGGTGATGAACAGCAATGTGGAAGTGTAAGCTGAATAAACCCTTTCCTCCCCAAATTGCTTCTTGGTCATGATATGTGTGCAGGAATAGAAACCCTGACTAAGACAATGGCTGTCTGTGGGGGTTTTGAATAAGAATGACCCCCCTCATAGGCTGTATATTTGAATAGTTTTTTTAAATTTGCTTTGTTTTGCAGAGATAAGGTTATGTTCACTTATTTACAATTGTAAATAATAAGGAAATTGTGAATGGCTGGAGATAGGATAAGCTTTAATTTCTACAAAGCTCTTCCAGTTAGGAAGGATTGGGAGGTGTGGCCTTGTTGTGGGGAGGTATGTCACTGAGAGTGAGCTTTGGGGTTTCAAAAGCCCACGGTGGTCTAGTCTTGCTCTCTCTGTCTGCCTCCCACCTGTAGATGGAGATGTAAGCTCTCAGTTCCTACTCCAGTGCCACCAACTAGACACTTCCTCTAATAAGTTACCTTGGTCATAGTGTCTCTCCACACCAAGGAACATTAACTAAGCCAGTGTCTAATGACGAAGTCACAACACACTTCCTTTCAGCCACATCCATTTTTAACTGCAAAAGTAGTATCAGACAATGCTTCTTTTTATACAATGGAATAAGCGTTCCGATGGTTGGAGAAGGTTGCCTTTGAAGACATGAAGGACTGAAGAAAACAGAAACGAACAAAGTGTAGATTGGTTGTTTCCAACTTACATTCCTTACAAAGGTTAGAGCAGAGAAGACACCTTTCAGTGTGAAAGCTAACATCCTCTTTGAAAACTCACTTCCTTTCTCTCTTGTACCTGGCTTCTTAGGAAATTGCATAAACAACAGTGTTGGGCTGTTGGATCTCAAACATGAGCTTGGTCTAAAACAATAGACCAACCACAAATCTTTTTCAGCATTTTAAAGAAGATTTATTTATTTATTTATTTATTTATTTATTTATTTATTTATTTATTGAATGTGAGTACACTGTAGCTGTCTTAGGCACACCAGAAGAGGGCATCGGATCTCATTACAGATGGTTGTGAGCCACCATGTGGTTGCTGGGATTTGAACTCAGGACCTCTGAAAGAACAGTCAGTGCTTTTAACCGCTGAGCCACCTCTCCAGCCCCAGCAAATGTTTTTCTAAAGCTCACTTTAACATCGAACAATTTTTGTTCCTTTTTTTATTTGTGTTTTTGTTTTGTTTTGAAAATATATGTGTATGTAGTGTGTGTGTGTGTGCACATTTGCACGTATGTGTAGGTGCACATACATACCCATGAGTGTAGAGGCCAGAAGCTGATGTCCAAGTAGCTTCCTAGACATCTCTCCACCATCATATATTGAAAAAGGTTTCTCACTGCACCGGCTTGCTCTGGGATCCCGTGTTCACCTCCAGAAGCCAGGATTCACGCCCACCTAGCTTTTTATGTGGTTTGGGGGACCTGAACCCTATAGTTTTCACATCTGCTAGGCAAATGCTTTACCCACCAAGCCATTTCCCAGCCCTGTCTTCTACTTTTAGAGTAAATTTTACTTGCTATAATGAAATCATTATTTAGCAATATTAATTTATTTTTAATTAAAAATAATACTTTAGATTTCACTTAAAAGTCTGCTTTTCCACTTTCTCAGGAAAACATGCAGTTCCCTTCTACATCAGACCCACACTCCCACATGTGAAACTGAGGGGCAACTCTTGCCTTGAGTGAGCACCTGCTTTCCAGACTCTCTGGCACCTACCGTTTCCATGCATTAATGAACGGTCTGCCCAGTGCAGCAAATAGTGCCTCGACTGCTGTGAAGGCACGAAGCAGAGCGTTTGGGCAAAGGTGTCTTTATTCAGACCTCTCCCTGGATCCAGGAGCTATGATGTCCTTTCTTCACACTGGAGTTAGGTCTATAAATTAGACTCTCTAATCATATTGGGCTTTCCTGAACCCTGTTTCTGACAAACAGGGACAGGTAACCATCTGAGCCTTTTCTGAAATTCTGCAGCCTTTGGTGCTAGCAGGACTTTGATAACGGACCAGCCTTCCCAATAGGATTTCATAAGATTCGGAGTGGCCTCTTGTTTATCTGTGGAAGCACCAGACACAGACCCTCCCTTCCTGTTCTCTCTCCAGTGAATTGTTAGTTCAGCTGTTTCCTGCTTTCTCTCCCAAACAAGAATCTAGTTGAGCTGACTGACACAGACTTCCCCCAGGACAATTCGATACCAACTGTCAGGTCTCTTTGCTAACACCTAGTCCCTGATGAGAGACTTTGACCTTGATGCCAGGCAAACTTCCCCTCCCACAATAGTCTGAACACAGCCTGTTTCCTTACTCACTTGCCCGCCCTCCTTTTCGACCCACACACCCGCCGTCAACTCTGTTCTGAAATTTGTACAGGTCTTTGCCCAGAGTGTGACCCTGTCAGTAAGTGTCTTGGATGCAGTGAACCACAGCACTGGGAAGAGAATGGGGCTGAACGTTTACAGGAAAGGAAGCTCTGTCTGAAGAGAAACAGGAGGCTGCACACCTGTGATCCCAGCTTGTGGGAAGCTGAGGCAAGCGGATGTGACATCCAAGGCCAGCTTGAACTACCTGAGAATACTGACCTCATAAACAAAACCAAGCAAACACAAGAAAGTCACATGGAGGCTGGAGGCTCCTGTAAGAAGCAAGATTTAAGCACATCTCCGGCTCTTCTCGGCACGGGAGCTTTGCCCACCTGACTCTGAGCATCCAGATAATTAGGTTGTGTTCACTGTGTTAAGATATACATCAGCGCTACATCAGACTGGCCTTCGGGGTGCTCTGTTGTGCACATGCGCACAAGCCCTTGTAGACTCGACATTCTTTTCAAACTTCAATAAAAGTTTCTCTTTAAACAACTTAATTATCTTGTCTAATTGAGCTCTTCCCCCAAACCCCTGCATAAGCCACTACTCTGTCTTCTAGCCCTTCAGCCCTAACACTCCAAATAAAGTTCTTGGTTCTGTACAGACTCACTGTTTGAGTTGATTGGCAGGTTCTCCTTGGTTTAGGATAGTGGGAGAAAGAGGTTCCAAGGAGTCAGGGACAGATAACTGAAGCAAATTTGGAGATATTCAAAAGAAAGACTTTACAATGGTCATCTTCTAAATGCCCTCTGCCCTTGCTTAAAAAACTGCCTCAAGACAACATCTCTACATTATGGCCCCCACCATGGCTACCTGATACAGCCTCAGTTTCCTTTACCTGTAGAAAACACAGCCCTGACCTGCTTAAAATATACATTAATATCACAGTTTGATTAACTGTTCAGTTCAACAGTGCAAGCTGAACGACCTTGTCAAACTATCACAGAACACACAAAACCACTACAGGGAGTGGGGTGGAATCATGTCACCAAGGAACCTCCATGCCTTTCTACCTGTGCAGCCTTAGAAAATGCGTTTTCTGCTAAAGTCAGAAGTTTCACATGACTTACCGAATCAGCTTGCTGAAGTGAAACTAAGAATGCTCTGTTTCGTAAGTTTCACATAGTGGGTTCGTGCGATTCTCCAAGATGGCAGTCCATGCAAAATAAAAATCTCTGAAAACCTGGCTGTAGCTGAGGTGTTTATCATCATCGATATAATCATTCAAAATATGATTGGAGATTAGATGAGCTAATTTATGGAGGACAGGAAATTATTATGATTACAGAAACATTTTCCGCATTTGACATTGAAATTGCTCAAGAGACCAACAGTAACTTCCAAACGGGATGTCCTTCACTGAACAAAAGCCTGGTAGATCTCTAAGGAGATTGTGGTAGGGAGTGGGGAAAATTGAAGCACTGTTAGGGAAACACAGCAGACTGGAAGACACTTAGATACTTCTCAAGAAGACTTTTTTTTAAATTTTTTAAAAATTTTCTTTTTGGAATTGTGCGACTGTGTATAGACCTGACTTCCATGCCCACAGAGGCCAGCAGAGAGTGTCTATACCCTAAAGCAAGAGCTCCAAGTGGCTATGAAATATCTGATTTGAATGCTGGGAACCAAACCTACGTCCTCTGCAAGAGTAGTGGAGGTTTTTACCTGTTGAGTCATTGCTTTAGCTCCCACCACCCCAGTCTGAATAAGGGAGAGTAAGTATTGAACACTAAATGTAACAGTCGGTGTTAGCCAGGGCCACACCATTTTGTAAAGCGCTTCCATTTTGATTGAGTTGTGACAATTTCTACTAGTACAATAATTTGATTTCCAAAGTAACTTATTTTTCTACAATATTGCCCTCCCACACTCCTGGGTGATTCAGAGACAGCCTGGCTGCAGGTACATACTATGGGCAACTCTTCAACCAGGCGGCATCAAACTTCTCTGCTTACTCTGAAATTTGTAAGAAGGAACTGTCATTCTGTTACATAGCCCTAAACTCTCCTCAGAAGCCCAGCCTTCCGGCTGTCTGTCTGTCTATGATGTAAATAACTCTTCTAACAAACTTCTTACCCAAAAGGATAATCTATTTCAGGGTCCCCTTGCACTCTGAGTCTGAAACCTTTCAGTAGAAACGTGCAGGCATGGTGGACCAGCGCTAAGACTCTCTGATAGCAGCAGGACATAACTGACTAAGATTACACACTCCAGTTATGGATCAACATTACAGAGGGGAAAGGAGCATGAATCACAACCCTTTGTGAGCAGATCCAGAGCTGAGAAAACCAAGCATAAGAAAATAGAAGGGTATCAGAAAAGGAAGGAAAGAATGTCTAAAGAATGTCTTGACCCTGGACTAGCCTTGTATGAGTGGCAGTGCTGATAACCTTGGAATTCACCCGTTTGGGTGTTGACATCTATCTCCTCGGCCAAGGGTGATGAGGTGACATAGGACTTGTGGACTTCTAGGCTTTGGCTTGCCCGATTTCCAGAGTAAACTTCAGGAGTCATCTCTTATCCCAAATAAACAGTCCATAACTGCCAATCATGAGTCCTTGGCCCCTGTTCACAATGACTATGCATTTACTACATAGCAAAGCTATTGTGAGAACAGTAAATACAATAAGTCACTTAATCCTTATGACGTGCCAAGCAGTTACATTTCGAAGATCTGCAAACGGAGGTGATGTGAATGTCTCAGGGTCACATAGCTAGTAAGAGGCAAAACTGGGCTTGGATCCTGGCATTCTGGTTTCAACCAGCTGCAGGGAGACCAGGAAAAGAGGTTTCAGTCTTCTCAGCTTGAACTTAGAGGCAAGGGAGGAAAACTGGGAGCTGTTGACTGAGTCACCTACATGCCTGCCAAATCTCACTGGCCAGTTTCCTCTGCTGGTAACTGTTCCCCTCTACTTTCCAGGCTCAAGTGTAAAGTCCTACAAGTCTCCAGCGTCACACTTGCTGGTTTGTGTGAACTACATCATACACCAAACCCACGATTGCCCTTTGCTTCGGATTTCATTGTCATCTCCACAATCGTGCATATCACTTGAGAATGGCAGATACTGTTAGAGAAAGTGACAGATGATGAAAGACGGCCCAAGGACGTGATTGATAGTTGGTATTGATTCTAGCGTGCCTGGGAAGCATGTAATGATTTAAACAAATGGACAGCGTGGGAGTGCATTTCTATAAAAGATACAGTTGTTCATCACATAATATCATTGAGGTCAATGGTAGATAGTATATGGCATTGTAGTCTCATGTAGTTATGACAGGGTTGAAAATTATACCTGATAAGTCCATACCTGTCAGAACATTGTAATGTTTATATTTCCTACAGATAAATCTGGCTCACGCCAATGATGACAAACTGCCACATTTACAATATTGGACTTATATCATTATTTTAGAGTATATTCCTGTTCATTCAAAGAGTTCATTGTAGATGCCCTGCTCCTTCCAGTGGATTTTCTAGAAGACCGTGTTGTCATAGCAGTGAGATCTCTATGTGTGCTGTTGTGTAATGTAAAAATACTGAGCTGACCAGGCAGCTCAGTGGGTAAAAGTTTCTTGCTACCAAATCTGAGTTTGATCCCTGAGACCCACATAGTAGAAGGAGAAAATCAACTCCCGTGTTGGAGGAGAACAGAAGAATATAAGTGATTTGAAGGAGGAAATAGGTAAGACTGGGGACTTGGCTGGGGAGAAAAGAAGTCAACACAGAAGAAGGGGGATGAATTTCACTAAGGGAGTCTGAGAAAGCCATACAGATTCACAGTATTATTTTTTAACCTAAGTTTATCGCATGAACAATACATAGATCTCTCTCCTCTCTCTCTCTCTCTCTCTCTCTCTCTCTCTCTCTCTCTGTGTGTGTGTGTGTGTGTGTGAGAGAGAGAGAGAGAGAGAGAGTGAGTGTGTGTGTGTGTGTTTCAAATAAGTTGACCCACTTGAACAGATAATTCTTTTCCCAAGACCCATAGACTACATAACAGAATTCTAATACCAAGCATGAGAAACCCACTCTTGCGTTCTCAGAGAAGTCTTATGACTAGCTTTCCTAGTACCAGAAGGCACCATTCAAGCTTCCAAGAGAAGGAAGAAACAGATAGTCTTCCCCAGTGGTGACTCCTATGAACCATGAAGATACCAGCATGACACAGCTGGTATCCGTCCCAGTGGCAGCGTGATGCAGGCCTACAATTCTGCATTTTGTCACCTAGAAACATGAAGAAAGCTATCTGTCCCCATGCTAACACCATAGGATTCTGCCTAACCAAGCCTGAAGGAATACACCACCAATAGACAGGCTAACACGAAGTGCAAGACGCACAGGAGACACCCATAGACAAACAGCTACAGGCAACTCAGGGATGCTGAGAGCAGGAGAAATACTCCTTCCCAAGGGTGAGGCACCTTACTGATTATCCAGTACCAAGTGGTTATCCCTGAATTAATACACATTCATAGACTTAGCAGGTTGTACTTAGATATCTAGGCATCCATATATAACAATAACAACTGCAAAAGAAAGGCCATGATTTCAAGAGAAAGCAAGGTGAAGTAAAAGGGAGGGGTTGGATGGAGGAAAGGAAAGGGAGAAAATGATGTGTTAAAAAAAACAAACAAGCAAACAAAAACAAAGGAGCTAAAAAAGGAGCTCAGTGGTTCAGAGCAGTGACTACTCTTCCAGAGGACCCGAGTTCATTCCCTACACCTATATGGCACCTCACAAACATCTGTAATTCTAGTCCCAGGGAGTCTAGTGCCTTCTTCTGGACACTGAGGCTCAATGTCTATAGTACACAAACATACATGCAGACAAAATATCCATACTTACAGAATTTAAAGAATAAGATACATAAAAGTTATTGTCTGACTTCCACAAACACACCATGACAATCACACGTGCACACACACGTGCACACACACACACATGCACACACACACACACACGAGTAAATAAGTGTACTTACATATAAGCATGAATTTTGAATATAATTAATTTATAATTATAAATAAGAGTAAACCAGTAAAAATATTATGAGTGAGCTTAAAAAATGACAGTTACTACTTTACAAGGCAGGAAACATCTTTCTTCTTAGAAGATGATTCATTAAGCTGAACATGGTGGTCCATGCTTCGAATCCCCATACAGGAATGCCAAGGCAGGAGAATCACAACTTTGAGGCCAACGTGCGCTATAAAGTGAGTCTGACAGGAGGAGGAATTCTCAAGAAGTTCTGAGTCACTCAGGCTTTTTCTACCCCAAATTGGGATGAGAACTGTCCAAAGAGTTGGCTTTCTTGCGATAAGTCACCTGGCACCAGACACTCTCAGAAATGGCTTCCTTCATAGGCAAACTGACCATCCCACTCTGATTTGAACTAGTGCCTCCTACCCCAGGGCCCTATGCCACAACTTTGAATTGGTTGGAAGCAGGGAACTGAAGTGACTCCAATACCCTTGTAGATTTCAGAGTTGTCTGTGAAGCTGCAAAGGAGCCAAGAGTGCCCATGAACCATACCTGCTTCCCTCAGGCAACCTGATTACTCCCCGCCTGGGGTGCACTTGGCACACGTCATAGTGAACCATTCCTAAAATTTAAATTAAAGAATAAGGTACACGAAAGTCATCCTCTGACACTCACACGTCACACTTCACATGAATTACCTCATTTAATTCTCTACAGCAACTGCACATGGAGATGCTGAGATGACAATTCTACCAATGAGAAACAGGCTCAGAAAGCTTAATCTCATGGATTTAAACCGAATCTTGGCCACTGAATAAGGGAACTGGGATTCTAGACCTGGCATCCTGACTGAAGGCAGATATTGTTAACTAGCTCACTTCTTCACACCGATCCTCTGGAGTTGACAGTTGCTCAAGTAAAATGCCATTCATTTTTTTTTTGGTCTAATATGATGCAGAATTGCATATGGTGGCCTCAGCATTGCTATGACAACCCTGGTTAGGAGAAGTGAAATCTGGAGCTCTGAACATCTGTGACCATCGCTTGTACTTTGTACTAGTGAGGGAAGGGAGCTAGCAAGGGAAGGACAGTGTGTGTTCCTCAAAGGCCTGCATAGCCTGGATGGTGTATAAGATCTGACTCTGGTCAGGATCCCTATGTGGGATATTTGTCAGGCCTGACTATGCACCATTAGAAGGGACTCATGAAAGAAGTTGTCCTGGCCAACTTCAATCGTGCTTAGCCAGCCCAGGAGACTCCTATCTTGGGGGACTAGCAGGGGGTGGGGGAGCAGTCTTGGGCCTTCCTTGTTATTTAGCTTCTTTGAGTCTGTGGTTTGTACCATGGTTATCCTATCCTTCATGGCTAATACCCACTTATCAATGAGTACATACCATGCATGTCCTTTTGAGTCTGGGTTACTTCACTCAGGATGATATTTTTTTTTAGTTCTATTTGCTTGCAAATTGCATGATGTCATTGTTTTTAATGGCTGAGTAATACTCCATTGTTTAAGTGTAACACATTTTCTGTATCCATTCTTCAGTTGATGGACATCTGGTTTGTTTCCAGTTTCTGGCTATTATGAATAAAGCTTCTATGAACGTGGTTGAGCAAGTGCCTTGAGGAATGGTGGATCTTCTTTTGAGTATATGCCAAGGAGTTATATAGCTGGGTCTTAGGGTAGATTTTCTGAGAAACCACCGTTTACTTTGACATTGGCTATTGAGTTGCTACACGTTGCATTTATTGTGATTAAGTATATGTCTTGTATCCCTGATGTCTCCAAGACTTATCATGAAGGAGTGTTGGATTTTGGCAAAGGCTTCTTCAGCATCTAATAAGCTAATCATATGGGACTTTTGCTTGTTTATATGATGAATTACATTGATGAATTTTCATATGATGCCTACATCTCTGGAATGAAGCTTACTTGATCATGAAAAATGATCATTTTGATGTGTTCTTGGATTCAATTTCAAGGACTTTATTGAATAGTTTTCACCAATATTCAGAAGGGAGATATTGGTCTGAAATTCTCTTTCTCTGTTGGGTCTCTGTGTGGTTTAGGTATCAGGGTGACTATGACCACAAAAAATGAAGTTGGTAGTGTTCATTCTGTTTTTATTTTGTGGATTAGTTTGAGAAGCAGAAGTTTTTCAAATAAGACCATTGAATTCAATGAATTTCCTTTGTGTCTGTTATCTCTCCCTTTTCATGTTTGATTTTTTTTTAAACTTGAATATTCTCTCTCTGCCTTTTAATTAGTTTGGCTAAGGTTTTTTATGTCATGTTGATTTTCTTAAAGAACCAACTTTGTTTCATTGATTCTTTGTAATACTCTCTTGTTTTTAGTTTATTGATTTCAGTCCTGAGTTTGATTATTTCTTTACATTTACTCTTCTTAGGAATTCTGGGTTCTTTTTGTTCTATAGCTTCTACATGTGCTGTTAAGTCACCAGTGTGAACTCTCACTAATTTCTTTAGGAAGGCACTTAAGTGTTATGATCTTTCCTCTTAGTACTGATTTCATTGTGTCCCATAAGTTCGGGTATATTGTACATTCATTTTCATTGAATCCTAAGAAGAAATCCAGCTTCAATTCACAGTGTTCTGATAAGGTACAGTGGATTATTTCAATTTTCTTGAGACTTGCCTTGTGACCAAGTATATGGTCAATTTTGGAGAAGATTCTGTTAAGTGCTAAGAAGGTATATTCTTTTGTCCTTGAATAAAATGTTCTGTAGATATCTGTTAGGTCCATTTGAATAATAATTTCTGTTAGTTCTATTATTTCTCTGTTTAGTTTCTGTTTAGATGCCTGTCCATTGGTGAGGGTATTGAACTCTCTCACTATTAATGTGTGGGTTTCAATGTGTAATTTAAGTTTTAGTAATATTTCTTTTGCAAATGTAGGTGCCCTTCCACTTGGGGAATAGATATTCATAATTGTGACATCATCTTGATAGGCTTTTTTCTTTGAAGAGTACAAAGTGTCCTACTACGTTTCTTTTGATTAGTTTTTGTTGAGAGTGTATCTTTTTAGAATACTATGGATTAAAGCTGGTTTTAACAACAGAAACAACAGAAAGTTCACAAACTCATGGAAACTGAATAACTCTCTATTCAATAAAAATTGGGTCAAAGAAGAAATAAAGAAAGAAATTGGAGACTTCCTAGAATTTAATGAAGATGAGTGTACAACATACCCAAACTTAGGGGCCACAATGAAAGCAGTGCTAAGTGCCTGCATAAAGAAATTAGTGAGAGTTCATACTAGCGACTTAACAGCACATATGAAAGCTATAGAACAACAACAACAAATAAGCAAGAATACCCAATCAAACTCAGGGCTGAAATCAATAAAATAAAACAAAGAATCAATGAATCAAAGAGTTGGTTCTTTAAGAAAAGTAACATGTTAGATAAAACCTTAACCAAACTACTTAAAAGGCACAGAGAGCCTATCCAAATCAAAAAAAATTGAGAAATTATTTCCACAAAAATTGGAAAAAATCTAAACAAAATAGACAACTTCCTTGATAGATACCACTTACCAAAGCTAACTCAAGATCAAGCAAACAATTGAAATAAACCTAGAACCCCTTAGGTAATAGAAGAAGTCATTAAGGGTCTCCCAGTCCAAAAAAAAAAAAAAAAGCTTAAGACCAGATGGCTTTTTGCAGAATTTTATCAGACCTTCGAAGAAGAACTAATATAAATACTCCTCAAATAGTCCACAAAACAGCATCACTTTGACAACTCTACGTCACAATGCTTTCCCAGTCTGCACTCTCTTCCATGTGTTTTGAGCTCATGCAGCAGGAAACAAGAAAAACTAAAATGAAACTGAACCCCACAGCCATCCATTGGCCAAAGTCATGGAGAACTTGGGTTTGTTGAGATATCTTTCCCATTAGCCCCCAGGTTGTCTATCACCCATAGTTAGCAGAAGTGAAAAGTCCGTGCTAACCCCTCTTGAGGAGTTCAGGAGGTTGAGGGCATGTGTAGAGAGCTGGGGACAGTTTAGGTATACGACATCAGGAACTACCATCTTCTCTGTCTGTCTCAAAGAGACTGGAATGCCCTCACGAATCCTCCTGAACTCACAGTATGAGTGAAATACTGGGACAGAGGCAACAGACTTGGTTGACATTGTAGGCAAGGTTACTATCAGCATCTTGGCTAGGTAGGAAAGGCTTGGTGAGCCTTCCTCCAGAAGAGCCTTCTCTTAAGTGATTTGGGGCCTGAATTGGTACCCAGGCCCCTGAGCTAGGGATTTCTTATTCTCTCATGCTGTATTTGATAGGTGAAGATGCATCAAGCTAAAATCCACATGAAGATCCAGGCCTGGAATTTCCTCAGCATGGCCCTTCTTCCTGGCTTAAAATGTGACTGAAACATCTGAGACGGAAACTTAGAGGCTCTCTTCATTTCTGGAGTCTTGAGCCCAAGATTGCTCCTGACTTGTCTGACTTGGCCTCACCTTTAAGACACCACAAAACTCCTGATCTTATGATTTCCAGTGACCCTTTGACAAACTCTTAACTTCTAAGAACTCACCCCAAATGCCAGCTTTCACCCCACCTTTACTTTTCCAGGTAAAATCCTGCCTACCTATCATTCAGCCTTTCCTCTTGTTCTAGAGAGAAGAACAAGAATCCAGATTCCAGAACCTCTGAGTTTAGAGGGAGAAGATCTCTTTTCCTATCCTAGAACATAATATGGCTCCAGTGGGGAAGCAGGAGCCAGTCAGAGCAAAGAATTCAAAATGGAACTAGAAGGCTTAGAGCTGGTGGAGTAGGAGGTTCAGGTGGAGGCAGGGGGTGGAGGACCTGAAAATGCAGGGGTTCAAAGCTCCACAGTGCAGAAATAGCAGGGGTGTAAGCATCTGCAGGGCACCCTTACGGATGCATCAGAAGGCTTCCCTTCATCCCAAGTTCAAGCCAGAGCCCCAGCTTCCTCACAGAACCTGGTAAGGACAAATTCATGTAAAACAGTCTCGACATTAGTGTTCATTCTCCTCCAGGTGCAACCACGACCCTGCGAGGCCCTGCATCTGATAAGCAGATCTTCTCCCCCTACTTTTCTGAGCCTCCCAGAAACTAGAAAATGGTAAACACATGAGTTTCTGGAAAGCTGCTCAGGGTACAAGTCTTTGACTGAGTGGAGGGGAACTGGGATGACTTCCGTGAGAGAAAGCATTGAACAGTTGTGTCATTTTTAGAAAATTTTTTTTTACCCATCTAGTGTGGCTGTTATACATGTGCCTTCATATAATTGTGTGAATGTAGGTGCACCTGTGTGTGTGAGATATACATATATATATATATATATACACACACACACACACACACACACACACACACACACACACACACTATCATTGGCATATCTTTCATAAGTCTAGGTCAATTGCTAGGAGGGAAAAGGAAGCCCTTCAATCAAGATACGCGTGGGCTCTGGAACTGGCAATGGACTATTTGCAAGGACATAGCAACTAATGTATTCTACAAAGCAAACAAGCTTACACTTAACTCATGGCCTGTGGGAGCTTGTCACATGAGACTTGGCTTTTGTGATTTGCATTGCAAATTTCCAGCATGTCCAGTCTTGTGTTAGGAATTCTCCATGGACTGATTCCTCTAGCCAGTTGAGCTCCTTTCTTTCAAATAAAAAAAAAAACTGAATCCTGTGCCTTTTAATGGTATTTATATTCAATTAGTTGATAATGGAAGAGCGTACCAGTGAATATACTCAAGATAACAGGATAAAGCAATTTGCTTCAGCCTGATACTATTTTTCCACCTAGAATGTTGCAGCTTTCATAGAAAACTCTAGTTTCTTTTATTCTTCACAATCCTTTCTAATTCTGTATGTTTGAATTAGAAGGTGACCAAATGGGATGTTTCTTTCTTAAACTAGAGGAGATTATAACTGATGGGCAGCTCATTGTTTATCTCCACCCCTGTCCATCAGAGAATACATTTTCAAATCTGCTCAGAGCTCTGACTTATTATTGGTCAGGCCAGTTTATTGGTCAAGGTGACCCAGTCTAAATGCCCAGTAAATGAGGCTGCACAATATAAAGGAACCTCTATAAAACACTTAAGGCCAAGTAAGCAATAACATTTTCATGAATCACCACAAAAGTGGGAGGGGAGAAAAGCCATGAAAATGTACACACACACACACACACACACACACACACACACACACACTTTCAATCAATGAGTCATCTACCAGCCAAGTGGCAACTGCATTAATGTCCACTGTACAGATGGCCTCTTGTTGGAGTTTCAAAATGCACAGTTTTAACATGGGTTCTGCTTGAAATACAACTGAGTGAAGACTGTCCATCCAACACACTTGTGATAAATATACCTAAAATGTATGGCTGTTCAAAGATCACGCTACCTAGATTTCCCTTGAGATACTCCCCAGCCTTGACACCTTGGTTTACTGAACATCATCCGTAACTAAATGACAAAGGTATTTGGGCCTCGGGTGAGCAGTAATCACAGCTGATTTTTTCCCCCTGGATCCTTATCCTTGCTCCTAAGATCATGTATCACCAAGTGGAAGTTACTGTTAGGTTTTGTCCTGAAACATCACTTTCCTCAGTGATTAATGGTGGCCAAGGGCCCTGCTCCTGGCTGATTGCTTTAGTGGGGCCCGGTGTTCAGTCTTGTGAGAGTCCTAGATTTGACTGCTTCGTATCTTGGCTGCTGTAACAGAGTGTTGAAGACTTGGTGGTTTATAAACAATATTTCTCACACATCTGAAGGCTGGGAAGTATAAGATTAAGCCTCCTGCAGTTCAGTATCTGATGGGGACATGTTTCTCAGATCGTACATCACATCCTCCCTTGAAAGGAGCCACGGGGGAACTCTCTGGGTGTATTCTCTAAGGACACTAATTTCATTGATCCATGATCTAATCCCCTCCCAGGGGCCCATCCACAGCCAAAGCCATCACACTGAGGATTCGGTTACATGAACTATGGGAAAGGGAGCGCAAACATTCTGTCTGAAATATTCACAGCCACAATGAGCTACAACACAACGCCCACAGGGTGGTGGCCATGGTCACCAGAGAAAAGTTTGGTCCTACCAGATGCTAACGATCCATTGGGCCACCCGTGCAGTGATGGTCATCCTTGGTCCACACATTTGAATAATGTCAGTAACATTCACTTCAAGGAGCATCCTTTGCTAATTCATATGGTTATGCAGCCCTCTCTCAGCAGTAACCTGGAAGCTGCCATTTCTCTTAAGTATGCTACAGCTTGGAGTCATTGTTTAATTTTAGGAGCCGGAATCTCACTGTGTTGTCCGGGCTACTCAGAAATCCTTTCCGAGTGATCTTCCTACCTCAGTGTTCTGAGGAGCTGGTACCACCAGCAAGCACCACAGTGCCCAAATATGAAGCTTGGATAATGAATGAAAGGCCATTCTCTTAAACACTGGGTCCCAGGATGACCTTACTGGTGGAACTTTAATAGGTGGAGACTAACTGAAGTTTTTAGGTCACTGGAGTATGTCCTTAAAGGGGATCATGGAGCCCTAAATCCCTTTCATCCTTCTCTGTTCAATGGCTCAGGGTATGAGCGATGTTGCTCTACCATACATTCCCACCATGGTGTGAAACTTCTAAGAGTGTAAGCCAAAAGAACCTTTCTGCTTTATAGTTAATTATCTCGAGTATTTTGTGATAGCAAAGAAACACATCTATCTAACTCAAGGTTCTAACTTTGCAGAGTCCTACTTTGGGTCCATTTAGTTGAAAGGGCATTTTGTTTTTTACTTTATCTGAGTGTGACAGGAGAGTGGCACCCAGTTCATGGTGTCTTCCTTGTAATACAAAATGAAAAGCTGCAAAGGGTTCCCAATGATTGTGCATTATCAGGAAGTTGTACTACTTTAGGGAGGTACCTTTCAGGGCTACACAAACATTGAACTGATAGGTGGTATACCAGATGGCACTGGCATCAATGTGGGTCAGTGAGCATGTGCCCAGGTGGCAGTGAAGATACTGTGGGGAGGTAAGGAGATAGATGTGTCTACTCCTCTCTGCTCGTTTGTAGAATGAGGACCCTGCCTGTGTTCTCAAGTGTGTCTAACACCTGTCAGTGCATACTATTTGTAAATTTAATATGGTTGGAGATCAGAGATCAAAGAAACCAGAGTTTAGGATTCACTGTGAGGAGGAATCTCATACTGGGAAGTCCCGAATCATTGGAGAGAACGTCATGCTAGAATCGAAGAATGTGACCTATGTGATCCAATGTGTGACCTGGAAAGAGTCAGCTGACCTCTCACAGCCCAGTTCTTGTGATAGCCATTAAAAATTAGATTGTCCCTCCCTCTAACTGTACTCCAGTGAAAACTATGGGTAGGCCAGTATCACTTCCATGTAATAAGGTTCTGCGGTGCACTTAGGTAGGGTGGAATCAAGTATCGGGCCTAAGTGTAGGTCTCTTAAAAGGCTCAGGCTGCTCCGTGTCTCCAACTGAGCCCATTGCCGCTGACTGCAGTGGTTTGCGGCTCACTAGTCAAATCCCACAGTCCTGGTCAGACGATGTTAGCTTTTCTACGTGTCAACGCTTCCACAGTTCCAGTGGGAGGAAGCAGGCTCTGACACTGAGGAAGCTTTACCTCAGCCCACTCCTGGCAATGTTTCCTTCTCCGAGTGTGCTGTACAGTCCGAGTCGCAGGGCCAACCTCTCACTGGGAGCCCTCATGGCACGGTGCACTCAGATCCAACCCCAAGCCTCAGGTGCTCATGTCATCTCTTAACATCCCCATGGCAGTCAGTTCTCCACCGACATGCGCTTGGACCCCTTCTTTGATGATTTCCATGTTACTGTTTGGGAATCCTTTGAAATTATAGATAAAAATGGGTTATATTATTTACTTATTGCCTTCCACAGTGGAGCAGCATTGTGAGTGGTTTTGTTTCCTCATTAGTTAGAATTAGGCTCTCACTATATAACCCAAGCTGTGTGTAATTCATCAGCTCCCTTCCTCAACCACCCAAGGGCTTGTTTTTTGTTTTGTTTGTTTTAAATAGAGAGAGTAAAGGAGTGAGCTTGTTTTGATAGAACTAGATCCCAGCAAAGCATGACAATCCTGCTCCCCACAGTCCTTGTCCCTCCTGTCCTGGACCTGTGTGACTTACCTGCTTCCTCCTCTCTTTCTGCCATCTAACATGCTAACACACCATGGATAGGGCAAAGAATCCGAGGATGAGGCAATTATAAGGACGGAGGAGTTGGAGGAGAGATACCTATGGGCCCATGTGTTCTCTTGACTGCATTGAACCAATGGGGGAAAAGAAAAAGGAAGAAAGCCCCAAGACCGGATGTATGAGAGGAGTCTTGATGAAGACACCACAAGAGAATTTGTGCGTATGTCTGATAACCTATTGCTCCTCTCTCTACCCTAACTCTCGGGCTGGTCAATCTCATCTGATACCCCAAATAACTCAGGAACACCCCCAGATCAGTTATAATATAGGAATTACCACTTTAGGAACACTGAGTGAGAAGGTTGTGTCCTCTCCTGTGCTTGGGGAAGCTGCCCACATTCTATCACAGCACTCTGTCGTGAAAGCTTATCCCATCCCATGAATAAATCATCCTGTGCTTCTTGCTCCCTGAAGCCATCTCCAGTGTTGCTTGGGAAGATGCCTGGGTAGGGCTTGCATGGTGTGGATCCCCTAGCCTAGAGTTTTCATGTCATCGTGTTACACGGGTTTTGTTGTTAAGTAACACCAGTGACAGGAAATAAAAGCAAACCTGTGAAATCTGTTACCAATCTGCTTTGAGCAGATTACTTAACTGAAGTGGCTTTGCCTTCACGATGGGCCATTATTCAATTCTGTCCCTTTTGACTACCCATAACGTTCATTCAAGAAGCACTTCATATATACACACCCCCTAATCAAGCACAGAGTGCTCTAAAATGCACACTTAACCCAAATAAATGGAAGTAAAACCGTAATGGATGATAATCTCCATGATAAGTGGGGGAAAATTAGTCAATACAATTGATCTTGACCTAGAAATGATGAACAGCTACCAGTACTACTTGGGCTATCATGGCGGGGGTGGGGGGTCTGGGAAAGATGCCTGGATTGCATTTGCCCTTCAAAACGCCCTGGAAATCTTGAATGATGTTACTGTAATATACTTGATTTTATCTATACAGAACCAGCAGGAAAAATAGCAAGGAATTGTTCAGCGGCAGCAGAGGATCTGCTCCTTCGCTTAGGGTCTGACTTGGGTCTGGCCGTGTGCCAGGCACTGGGCCTTCCTCAGCAGCGCGAGACTCTGTTCCCGCTGTCCCACACTGGCAGTTCAGTGGGACAGATGAACAAAGCAGAAGGCACAAGGTCCTGAGAAGGTCAAGATGAGCCTGGGAGACAGACAGGATGGGAATTTGTACTCTTTGAGGGGATACAGAAGGTCACAGAGAAGTCACTGGGGATTTTACACAGTGGTATCCACATCAGTTTGCTCTGTGAAGCCGTCTCTCTGGCTGCAAAGTGGAGACTGGATGGGAAGAAGCAGTTACACCAGGAGTCTCTTCAGCAAATGGGAAGGATACACAGGAAAGATAAGGAGTAAGGGGTGCGTGTGCATGGAGAATTAGGTGTCTGGGAAGATAGTCAGTGATCAAAGTAGAAAGGACTTGCTGACCTACCGGACACTGTTAGAATCTCTGTGAGCTACCGAGTCTGAGTTTGTGCCCAGGAAACTAAATGTCTAAGAAACTACAAGCCACCAAGGATTTGGGGGTGGGGGTGATGGCAGTATTTCCCCTCTTCACTGACCGATGGAGAAACTAGAGACTCAGTGCGGCAAGTGATGGCCCCAGGTCACTTAGTCTGAGAGTCTGTTAGCATTTCTTTCTTGTCTCTATTGGATTTTGTCCTAGTTGTCTCCCTTCCTGTAAGGCTCTGGGCAAAGTAGAGATGACAGGTTTACCCTGCAGATAATTTACACTGGGTTCAGAAAGTCACTGAAGAAAGCTCTGAGTCAGGAAAAGAAGAAAGTGATCATGAAAGGTCTGCCTTTGGGTTGAGTTTGGGAATCAATATTAAATTTTTCTCCTTTGAGCCAGCAAGATGGGTCAACAGATAAAAAGCAGTTGCAGGGGCTGGAGGGATGGCTCAGTGGTTAAGATTTCTGAATGCTCTTCTAAAGGACCTGGGTTCAACTCCCAGCACCCATTGGCAGTTCACAACTGCCTATAATTCCAGTTCCAGGGGACCCATCGCCTGACACCCTCACACAGATACATGAGCAAGAAAAACATGAAATAAAATGCACACGAAATAAAAGTAAATAAATTATTCTTTTTTTTAAAAGGTAGTTGCAGCTGAGCCTGGCGACTTGAATTCCACATGAAGAGGACTGACCTCCTCAAATTGTCCTGTGACCTCTGCATGCCCTCCACAGCCCAACGCCTCTGCTCCCCAACCCAGACATACAGAAATAAACGTAGTAGGAAAATAAAGAAGCACACATTATCTCATTATCACAGAAATGCTATTTTTATATCTTAATGAGAAAAGATGAAATTCAGGGGAGTTGCACAATGGTCAGTCACCCATGGGATCCCAGTCTGATCTCTCCGGTCCTGAAGGATACACATTGTCTTACCACATTGCCACAAGTGTCCCTAATAATCATCCTCTCCTTGTTTTCCTGACCTGAAATCAGAGCTCATATCAACAGCCCAATTCAACTGCATCCTTATCCTGTTAGGTCCTATGATCTCTCCCTATTGATCATCCACTAGCACATCTGTGAAAATGCAGTATTTCAGTCAGTCTTTGGCTCAGGCTACAGATCTGACCTTTCCCTCACTTAACGGAAGACTTTTCCACTGTCAGAGACAAATGAATTCCAGCTGTCTGGGACTTCAGCCCCGGCGCCAGATGTTTTGAATGTTAGGTTTCCTGCGCAGTGTATTTTCCCCCTAGCCAGTTTGCTTTTTAAACAGTATGCTGTAATCCTCTAGTGATCTTGAAATCATATTAGTAGGGCCAAACAGCCTTTTATAATATTGGACTAAAACGCACAGACTTAAGCACAACTGGAAATACCAGAATGTTTCTATTTGAGAAACACGCATCTCAGCTGTGACTGTGTGCTGTCCGGTGTCCGTTTCTCTCTGGGGGTAGCCAGGCGTGTTGCCAGGACAGGTGGTGCAGGCAGGATCTTGGACAGCAGTGAATGCGTGAATACCGAACACATACCTGGGAGGGGCTTTGGAGAACTGGCTCTGTTTATTGGGGGTGGGGGGGGGGGGGAACAAAGACTATTTAAACCTTTCGGGGGATCGAGTCGTGGCTATGGGGTAAGTATACATGATTGACCAGGGCCAGGGTGCTGGGGATGCCTCATTTGCATGAGGAGGAATTCCAGGTGCTGCTGGACATGGCCTTATAAGGAAAGAGGAAGTTTAACCTGGCTACCAGCTAAGTGACCTCCTCTGGTGGGCAAAGATGGGGAACACAGGGCTGCATGTGCCAGAACATGCAGTCCCTGGGCCGAGATGGGAGAGATCCTACTCTGGCCAATCTCAGGACGAGATTTCCGGGGTTTGGACACATCGCAACCCCACTCTTGCTCCAAGCCTGCTCTCCACGGCTCCACAGCTGGCTCCCTGAATCCACAATTATAAATAATGAAAAATATACATACATAAACACGCACACACGGATATGCACGGATACACAAACACTCCCGTTGGATTTGGTACCAAAAAGTTGGAAAGCTCCGCTATCATTCCTGTGTGGAGTAGCTACGTTGGCCCATGGGAGAATGGGAACTCGAAACCCAAACCCAAAAGCCCTAAGGTATGAAGAGGAAAATAACAATTCACACTGGCAGATGTGTCCACACAGGCTGAATATGGCTGATGACAGCTACAAAAGCAGCCCAATACAAACCACAAACATTATGAGATTTTTTTTTAAGAGGAAAAAAAATTGTAATACAACTGGTGCGGGGGCTGAAACCCCAGGCAGCTGGAATTCATTTGTCTCTGACAGTGGAAAAATTAAGTATAGTTTTTGTAGATTACAACACTGAGCCACAATGTCAAAAGGTCAGACACGGTCTCAGGAAATAGTTGTGTCAGCAAGTGATCGAAGGTCCGAGTCCTTAGGGAACCCTTGCCATGTCTAGTCGATTGTTCTAGCATATCAGGTTTACTCTTTCCCCACGTTGTCAGGTCAGCGTGGATGCTGCATGGTGATCCCTCGGCAACCACCCTGGATCCTCTATACCGTGGCTGTCTGAGTGCATGCATGTGTGTTGGATTTTAGCTTTTTCTATGGACAAGTTTAAAGCTAAGACAAAGTAGTCAAGAGAGTTTAATGAAACTCCACGTTCTGTCCTCCACATGCAACAATGAGTGACTGGGGCCAGTCTGGTTAGGCATCAGCTCTACCTCCCCAGACAGCGTCTCATTTGACCATAGACATTTCAGCGTGTGTGCACACTCGAGTGTGTGTGTGGTGTGCACATGTGTGAACATCCACGTGTGCCAGCAGCCTTTAAGTCTGTGCCTCACAAGCCGCACTTCAGAGAGCTGCACAGAGACTTGAAGCATCAAGAATGTATCAGGCCTCCTAAAAACCAGGCAAACGCTTTATGTTCTCTTCCCTTAACCAAGACCTCAAAATGAAACTAATCACAAAGCCTGGAACAGCTTTCAAGATGGAGGGGAAGGGGGACAGATTGGAGTTTTAAAGAGCGATAGGACATAGCTGACATATAAATTAGGAGTTCTCCATTGCCTCGGCCCACCAATGTGACCATTAGAGCATGTCTGGCCCAGGATGGCTCTCACACAGATGAGGTAAGTGAAGCCTGGAAGATGAGTTGAGGTAAAGCTGGGTGACATCACTGTTTGTCCCCAGTCCACAGGACTTATGTAGTACATGAATACACTTCCAACTCAGTGTTAGGAGGAGCAGAGAAGCAAAGGAAGCTTGCTTAGGAATTGCAAAGCTTCCATAAGGCATAGGACACTGTCATTAGGACAAAACAGCAACAGATTGGGAAAAGATCTTTACCAATCCTACATCTGATAGAGGGCTAATATCCAATATATACAAAGAACTCAAGAAGTTAGGCTCCAGAGAGCCAAACTCTATTAAAAACTGGGGTACAGAGCTAAACAAAGAATTCTCAACTGAGGAATGTCGAATGGGCCAAACTACCAACCAAGGACTATACATGGAGTGACCCATGACTCCAGCCGCATATGTAGCAGAGGATGGCCTTGTGGGGCATCAATGGGAGAAGAGGCCCTTTGTCCCCAGTGTAGAGAAATGCCAGGGTGGGGAGGAGATAGGGAGTAGGTGCATGGGAGAGCACCCTCAAGGAGGCAGGGGGTGGGGTGATGGAATGGGAGGGTTTCCTGAGAGGAAACCAGAAAAGGGAATAACATTTGAAATGTAAATAAAGAAAATATCCAATTAAGAAAAAAAAAGGAAGGACAGATTCATCATGGTGTCAGCCACGATCATGGCAAGTCTGCAAAGCAACACACCACGGATCTTCAGTTTCCTGAGTCATGTTAATGTGATTCTCACTGAAGATAAGGCAAGTCTTCTTGAGACTATCTCTGTCCATAAACGAAAGGCTCATCCTTTCTTGTTCCACGGCTCTAGCCTGCCTCAAGATGAGTCCAAACTCCCAGCATGCTCTTCCATGGACTCCTGCCCTACAGCTCCATGTTGCTCATGCTATGTGGTTGGTTTTGTTGTTAGTGGTTTTGTTTTTGTTTTTTCTGTCTCCTAATGTCTCAGGCTGGTTCGCGCATGCCTTGTATAGCATACTTTCCCCTCCGGTTCTAATGCTTTCCCTGTGCTTTCCAACTCACTAAGTTTTGAAAGTTTTATACCCAACAACCTCCTCCCCAAAGTCTGATGCCTGTGATTATTCCTGTCTGCTTTATTCACACTGGAGAACGTTGCCTTTGAACTGTGTTACCCTGATAATCCTCGCCACTCAGCTGGTCTCTGCTCTTCTTGAAGTAAGAACTCATGTCTTTCTTTGTTGAGTAGCTCCCAAACTGAACTAAATCGAGGCAACATGTGAGTCAAGCAGCAGGACCTGGTTCACTGAGCTCCAGTGTCAGGGATCCCCTAGGTTCAGATTGCCTCTGCTGGGTACCCACAAGGCTGTGACCTGTTCCTTGGCTATCCTAAGCCTCAGTCTCCTAGCTTAACATAGGAGGATAAGACTGCCTAGCAGGATAAATACAAAAATACCTGCTTTCCTGCATATTTATAATTCATAGTTGTGTTTCGGAAAGCCACTGGAGAGTATGCAGACATGAGCACAGATTTGATCCCATCGTCATTAATTTTTTCAAAAGTAACTCTAGGACAAAGCCATGTTGTCACTCTCACCCATGCACTCATTAAGGTAGACACGGTAAATCCTGGAAGGGAGTGTGAATGTTGGTACTCGGAGGAGTCAAAATGGATTTAGCAAGCAGGGAAGCGTTGGGAAGACACACCCTCTGAGATGGTTCTCAAGCTGCGGTCCCAGGTGAACCTGATCTCTCTCTCTCTCTCTCTCTCTCTCTCTCTCTCTCTCTCTCTCTCTCTCTCTCTCTCTCCTCCTCCTCCTCCTCTTCCTCCTCCTCCTCTTCCTCCTCCTCCTCCTCTTCCTCCTCCTCCTCTTCCTCCTCCTCCTCCTTTTCCTCCTCCTCCTCCTCTTCCTCCTCCTCCTCTTCCTCCTCCTCCTTTTCCTCCTCCTCCTCCTCTTCCTCCTCCTCCTCCTCCTCCTCCTCTTCCTCCTCCTCCTCCTTTTCCTCCTCCTCCTCCTCTTCCTCCTCCTCCTCTTCCTCCTCCTCCTTTTCCTCCTCCTCCTCCTCTTCCTCCTCCTCTTCCTCCTCCTCCTCCTTTTCCTCCTCCTCCCCTCCCCTCCCCTTCCCTCCCTTCTCCTCTCCTCTCGTCTCCTCCCCTCTCCTCTCCTCTCCTCTCCTCTCCTCTCCACTCCTCTCCTCTTCTCTTCTCTTCTTTTCTCTTTCTCTCTCAGTGGTGAGCCCCATGAATGTCGGCTTTGGTGCTGGGCTCAGTCAGGAGACCAACCTCTATCTTGTAACTGTGAACTTGGAAAATGTGACTCTGACAACTGACAGCACTGAGGGCAGACAAACAGGAGCATGGACACTAGTGTGCTCTGTCACCACCATAACCTCTCACCTAAGAGGAAAGTTCACAGAGAAATATTTGGCCCAGGAGAGCCTGCTGCCACCCAAGAGGGCAGATGCTCGTATAACTTGGTTACACACCCATAAACACAAGAGGGAACAAGGCTGTGGATTCTGTAAACTTCCCCATGGATTCCTCTCTGGGAAGCTCTCCCTCACCTTACCTTTCTCTCATGTTTCTAGTTAGATGAACATTGGACCAGATATCCATTAGAACCAAGATGGTAACCTGAAAGAAGGCTAGAATCCCCCAGAACCCTACCTGGACCCAGGTCCTCAGTTCCAACAAATACGTTTGGACAACAAAAATCATTATATTGCTGTGCTTGCAGTAGGATGCTAAGACAGCACTGCTCCAATGGTGGGATATGGAGTAGGCCACACCCACCTTCTTGTGATTTGAGCTCTGCAGCTGCTTAGGTAGGTCAGTGTGTACAGAACTTGCTGCTTACTGTGTTACACTGTATATCACCTCTGGTTATTAAATAAGGCACAATACATATATAGTTTCGAGCACACAGTGAGCCCTCTGAAACAAGTCATGTTATATAAATTATTAGGGGAAATTCCTGACTCATCATTCATTCCTAGTATTTTTAGCTTAGTCATATAGGAAGCTTTGGACACATTGACTGGTGGGATTAGTTCTCCACACATTTGTTTGCTGATGCCTCTCTGGATAAGGAAACAAAGCTGACAGGAGAAGCGCTGGCCTTTGTGGAGTTACTATCTAATGTCAGTCAGCAATGACCAAAGGAAACCAACCATTGACAAATAATAAAGAGACCCATGGAGAGATCAGAACTAGGGAGCAAGGAGAGTTCTGTTTTAGATTCCATGAGTTGAGGAGACTTCCCAGAGGAGGTGACACCTGGGAGGATGAAGGGGCCACAGAAACACTATGTGCGGGAGGAAAATGGTGGTTTCATTCAGCACCGGAGATCAACAGCGTGGGCAGGCCGTGATGCTTTGATCAGAGGAAATCAACATCATAAGCTTTTAAGCAGCCCCTTCCTTGAAAGGGCTCCCTTCCTCCTCCCCTCTCTCCTCTTAGCTCTGACTACAAACAAAGCCCTTTCTACCTTCTCCTGCTTTTTTCCAGGCTCTTCATTCAAATTTTATAGCCCCTTCTTCCCTTTTCTGTTCCAGACCACTTTGATCTTTTGCCCTTTTCCTCTCTAAGTGTTCTGTGGCCCTTTTCTGCAGAAGATGCACATTTTCGGCAAGGCTCTCATCCCTGCGCCCTCAGAGACTATCACAGAACAGCTAAAAGTGCTGAGCGCATTAAGGAGGCAAGAGCTGCAGACAGGGGGAAGGTCAGAGAGAGCTGAGCCAACACAGCTGCCTGGGCAGGAGTCCCAGGGCGAGTGTGGTGCCTCCAGAGCCACCAACTAACTGCACGTTAAGGGCTTAGGGACAACCCCACTGACCCCTGCAGGTTCCCCAGCTTCTCTCTGCTGAGTTCAAGACAGGAGTGTACACAGGAGGAAAGTACATGCACTCAGTAGTTCTGTCAGCTCTTCCTGATTGTGTCAGCTCAAGTGAGGCCCATGGACACTTGGAGGATGACGCTCAATGGAGCAGCATTTTGTACCAGTCACCTGCCACCTCATCCTAATGTTGTCAAATTGTACCACTCGTACCATTTCTTGCCTGATCAAGTTTTAAAAACTAGCTCATTTCCTTTATTTTGGAGGAAACTCTTCTTATCACGCTCAAAGGGAAGTAAGAAATAAGCCATTTTTTAAAAAAATACAAGAAAAACTAACTGACATGACAGGAGAGAGAGTTCTCGCAAGAGTCTCACGCTGACGCTCGCCGAGTACTCTGAGACTAAAGTTCTATTCTGCTAAGAGGAAAAACTGAAATCAAAGACAAGCATACACACAAGAGGGGTGGATGAGCAAGGGTAGAGGACCACTTGCTTTCGTTTTGATCAACAGCTGAGAATTAAAGGGGGAAAGGCCCTCAATCCAAACACAGTTGTATAAAGAACTGTGAACCTAGCGCACAGACTCATAAGGAAGCTCACCAGTACCTTTGTATAACAGGCCTTCTCCTGCTGCCATCAAAACATACATCATACATGCATACATACATACATACATTTATTTTTACATATGTGTGTGTGTCTGTTGATTATATGATGTGCATGTAGGTGCCCATGGAAGTCTGAAGAGAGGATCAGATCCCTTTGAGCTGGAGTCGCAAGTGGTTATGAGTCACCTGCTGTGCTGCTGGGGACCAGACTTGAGTCCTCTCTACCTCTGTACCCAACCTACTTTCCAAGGACTTCAGCAGTGGCAGGATATTGCCTCTTCAAGTGGACTTCTAACCACCCTGCTGAAAGCTACCAAAGAAGACACTGATGACCACTCAGCAGTCACACTATTGAACCAGTTTTACCTACCAAGATCTTCACACTAGCATTTGACATGAAGCCTCTAAGGCATGAAACCAAGAAGCTGGGAACATAGGAGAAACTATGATCCCAGCTCAGTAGAGCCTTACACTGAAGTCTGGTAGCCTGCCCTTCCCCACTTCCTCTCCCATGCCCCAGCTGAGCTGTCTGATTTCCTTGGAAAACCACTGATCTTGCTCAGAGAAGTGATTTTTCCAATTCTCTGTTCAAAGTTTTTCTCCAGTGAGCCCTATAGCTGGCTGGCAACCACCCAATACAAAGGGAATGAAAACAGCCACCATTTAGTGTGGACACCATGCTAAGGTTCACAACAAGGTAGCCAGGATTAGTGTGATTCTTCTCAGGGTGGTATAGGCTGGAAATGGAATGCCAGGCACCTTTCACCACTACCAGGATGGCTACTGTGGTAGCTAGAGTCGTTGGGACAGCCTGGCTCTAGACACCAGTCAGTCCCGCAGAGCTTCTTATCTGTTTCTTCCTGGGTTTTTCCTTTTTATCTGTGTGGTTTCCAACAGGGTGAGAGAACATCTTAGACAGCAGCTGAGGCTGCAAGAGCCCATCTGTTGAGGAGGAAGTGGGAGCTGTCCATCTTGATTCTGTTACATCCTTTGGTTAACGCAGTCATGGGATCAACCTAGAAGCAAGGCGCGGGAGGCAAGTCCCGTCTTCTGATGGTGGGGTGATAGACTTTGCAGCTGTCTTTAGCAGGCCACAGCTGTGAAACCACAGAGAGCCTGGTGCTTACACTGAACTTGAATGTGCTAAATGGATAAGGAGAAGCCAACTGGGTGGAAATGGGGATTCAGAGTGGGGTGTGGAGCATTCCTTTCTGTGGTTCTAGGGTCTTGAGGGAAGAAAAGAATTAAAATCTGTACCAGATGACCTCTTAGCTTTCTTTGAGAAGAACATAACTCTTTACTAGACCTAAGAGACTCCAGGGTACAGCCTCCGCCTATTGGTTCCATCTTGTCTAGATTCTTTGTCCTATCTTCACCTTCCAGGTCCTGTTTCTCCCACTGGCCTGCCCTCTGGTCTTCCAATCACAGTCCTGTCACAAGGCTTGTGCATGAGAGTACCCAACTGCCTGGAATTCCTATTCTCTGGACTTTCACCTCACAGGACTTATCCAGGCATTGAGATCAATGGGAACGTACCTAGACAAATAGTCATCCCTAAACTCCAAGCAAATCCTATCACCTTCCTCTATCTCCTTACCTTTATACTACATATTACCTATAATATGCTCATTTATTTCTTCTCTCATTTCTCCCTCTCTAGCAGTCAGATTCCCCTATTGTGAGACCTCATCTTCCCCATTTCTTGTCCTTGTTCTTGGGCCTGGCACAGTGTCTAACACTGACTAGATGGACACTCAGTGTTTGTTGAACAGCAGCATGACTCCTGTAATAAAGGAATGATACTTTGTTGTAAGGTCATTTTGCCCTGACTTCTCTTCTAATGTGACCTAAGTATATTCCGGAAGAGGAGGGATTGTGTAATGGTCTATGGGGGTTTGAATATATTTGGTCCAGGGAGTGGCACCATTAGGAGATGTGGCTTTGTTGGAGTAGGTGTGGCCTTGCTGGAGGAAGTGTGTTGCTGTGGGGCCTCCTTCTAGTCATGTGAGAGACAGTCTTCTCCTGCTTACCTTCTAAACAAGATGTAGAACTCTCAGCTCCTCTAGCACCATGCCTGCTTGGATGGTGCCATGTTCCCACCAGGATGGACTGAACCCAAGAACCTGTAAGGCAGCCTCAATTAAATGTTGTCCTTTTTAAGAGTTGCCTTGGTCATGGTGTCTCGTCACACCAATGAAAACTCTAAGACACAATCCCTACACAAGAAACCAAATTAATATCCCTTATAAAAATGGTCCTGAGAGGGGCTTGGTCATGCTACACCCCTCTAGTCTTGGTTTCCAGGCCTGTTACATATCTGTAGGAGGTGGAGGAAGCAGAAAACAAAATCTCATTACGGAAGTCAGGCAAGCTGAAATTCACTGGGTAGTGAGCTAGACTTGAACTCTCAATCCTTCTGTCTCAGCCTCCCAAGTGCTGAGATTATGTCTGCAATGCTGCACCTGGTTCTCAGTGTCCTTCTGAATCATGCTGCTGTGACAATTCCAGCTTTGTAGACAGGGCAGCCTGTTAGAATTAATCAGTTCCTGAGCAAAATGAATGCCAACGTCACAAGGAAAACCTAGTTTGTGTATGTTCTAGGTCACAGTCTCTGTATAGAATTCAGTGGGTAGGTTCACTGAAATCAGTGATAGCCAGCCCAGTGTCCTCTCTGGCTTCACTGAGGCCCGAGGCCCTCTGGGAAGCCTGCTGACCCCAGCTCGAGAACAGGGGCAGTCCATTTCTCCCTTCTTCATCCTATTCCTGACTGTAAAGCACAGGGTCCACCTCCCAGGGAGTTTTCACACAAGCAGGAATCCTGATGTCTGCTTTGCAGTCACCTACACGTGTATAGATCTGTATGGCCTTGGCCTCCCTAGCAAGGGTGTTCACTCCAACTGGACTGCCATGAGATCTAGCTATGGCATACGTTGCAAAAGGAAGACTTTTAATTTGCACTTTCTGTGGACTTAATTTTGAACTTAGTTCCAGTCAATAAACACCTATGCTTCAGGGATTAACAGAATCTAACAGGCCTTCTGCAAGTACCCAGAGCTAGAGCACTTTAAACACTTTGTATGTCCTCCTACCCTTCCCCCAGATTCAACAACTCTCTGCCTGAGTGTTTTAGAAACGATCCCAAGGTCACCGGTTCCATGACATAGTTCCAAATGGATTGAGAAGTGTTTTCCCTAAAGACATTAGGTCTTGATTTATTATATTCTACCTTGATGATCTTGGCTTAGGCAATTGTCCTTTAAGACAGTAGTTCTAAAAATCTGAGCCAAGGATCTTTTGGCTTAGAGCACTAATCTCCACAATATGTACTTTAGGAGCATGAATTAATAATTAAGTCATGATCAATTTACTTGTGATAGCCCTTCTTGGTGTCTCATCAAGAATACCACCATCCCATCAGGAGAGCCTCTTCGTCTCCACAAATAGGAGATGGGGGGCAGAGAAAAAAAGGGAAAGAAAGAAATTCATATTAAAGTGCCCAGTGATCCAGAGTCTACCTGAAATGCCCAAGATTCATTCGCAGGAAGCATTGTGGTCATCCTGGAGCTAGTACTGCACAATACATCATGGAGAAACTACTTCTCCAGCCCCTTTAAAATCGGGGAATCAGAAAGCCACTAGGGCAATAATCATTGACGTCCAGAATAGCAAAAGATACTAAAATCATTGCACAGGAGTGTGACAAAGGGAACAGAGCTACACAGATTCCTACAAGGGTCCCATTGATTACACAGGGAAAAGAACAGCTTGAGAGTGACGAATCCTGTCGGAACTACCTTGGTCAAATGGTCCACATCCCCATTATCAGTGACACACAAATAGGCATCTCAGGCCCCCGACACAGTGTGGTGGGCGCTACTTCTATTGTTGAGATTCGTTTGTTCTGTGGTACCAAGAATAGGGCCTGAGCCCTGTGTTATGAGGCAAGTACTCTATCACCAAGCTACATCTCCAGTATTTGGGTTTATTGCTTGCTTGGTTGGTTGCTTTGTTTTGGGGCATAGGTACTTCCTAGAACTTGAACTTCTGGTTTTTTGAATCCCAAATGCTGAGATTATAGGCATGCTCTGTTTTGCATGGTACCTGTGAAGGATTTTCTTAGCAAATATCTGAAAACCTATGTATGACCGTGAGAAGGTGTTACACAAACCCAATCTTAGCTGAAAAGCAATGCCCTTCCAAAGGTTCAGTGTCTTAAAAGACAAAGGGAGAAGGAGCCGTCTAGATTAGAGAGTCTAAGAAACAGACATGGCACTTGATGTAACCTGAGAGCCTGGATCCGGATCCTGTTTTAGAAAAATGGAGTTCTGAATGTCTGGTTTCAATCCTTGTACTGTGGTTACAAGGTGTTGACATTTAGAGATTGAAATGTGGGAGTTTTGCCATTTATTTTAAAATCTGAAGGTGCTTCAAAACTAAAAGGTAAAAAAGAAAAATCCTCAGACCCTGATAAAACCAGGAAAAAAAAAGAGACACCAGAGCAAATGGAATCAAACAAAGGTGATTTAGAATGACAAGAAATATTTGTTCTCTCAGTGAACAGGCTTTCTGCAGGCCAGTGGCTGTCAGGGAAGTGCAGATGGTATTATGAGGAGGCAGCCTTGGTGGAGGTTAGCAGTGTGCAGCTACACTGTTGAATGCTGTGTCGGGGGTCACTAGGAGTTGGACCATAGAAAGAAATGAACAATAAAAACCAGTATTTAAGCCAGGTGGTGGTGGCACATGCCCCTTGACTCAGGAGGCAGAGTCAAGTGGATCTCTGAACTCAAGGCTAACCTGGTCTACAGAGTGAATCCCAGGACAGCCAGGGCTACACAAGCCAGGGCTACACAGAAAAATCCTTTCTCAAAAAAAAAAAAAAAAAACAGGATGTGTTAAAGATGGCGCCCAACACCATTACCAAACCCTGAAGGAGAAGGGCCCTGTGGAAAGAATGAACCAGTGACAGAAACAGTCAGGAAAGTGTGGTTGGTGGGACAGAGAGGGAAGCAGGAAGCTGGAAGTTGGCCAAGGGACAGTCCAAGGCTTTGGGAACATCTGGGAGGACGTGGTTAAAGATGGGTAAGTAGCAGGGAAAAGCTGAGGCTAGGAACACAGTGAAAGGGTGAACGGCAGGAGCTTCATCCCTCGGCACGAGGAGCTGAGTTTCCTTGTGGATGCCTAGGCTGAGGGGCTGAGTCCCTGAGAGTTAGAGACAGAGCGGTAGAATGTTGGGAGCAGATGCACACTGAGATCATGCTGAATGTGAAGAGGGAAAATGATAGCTTCTTGGAAGGCAGGGGAGGGTATTGACTTGTCAGCCAGTGTTACCTTGGCAACAAGAAGGTAGCAAGCAGAGCTGAAAGGCTGTAGCCAGTGATGTAGAAACTACACAGGCAGGGTCTGGAGGCTGAGCACCAGGGCTGAACTGGTGTTCTTTTTGCCTTCTCTGTCTCAGGTCACCGCTCTGAGCCACATTGTGCAACCACAGCAATGGGAGAATCCCCAGGAGCTGGAGATGTATTTCTACTTTGCTTTACCCAAGAAAAGCTCTAACAAAGGCCAGAATCTCAGAAAGTCCAAGGCCTATTTTGGTCTTTATTATCCAGTCTGAAGTGGTTTGGTTACAGGCAAGGCTAACTGCTGCACTCTATAGCATCTTTTCTAAACAGATTAATTCAGAGATCTTTTCTCTCCCGTGAAATGTTGACAGAAACGCTGCGTGCATTGGCTACAGAGCTAACGCTTCCCGTGAGTGGTGGCTGTGAGCACTCAAAGGGGAAGCAGGAAGTGGAACTAAGAGACGTCTCTTTCCTGGGACAGTGCTTCAGACTTGGGGAGCTGATTCAGTGAAGTGGCCAAGCCCAGCAAAAGGGAAAATGCATGTAGCCTGAACCCAAGACCAACAAAGTCCACACTGGAGACAAACTTTTAGCAATTAAGTGGTGCTCGAACAATTAGCCAGCACTGAGTCAAGATGCTGACCTGTTTGAGAGAATGTGTGTGCACAGAGTGTCAGTATGCAAAGAGTGTGTCAGCATGCAGTGTGTCAGCATGCAGAGAGTGTGTCAGCATGCAGAGAGTGTGTCAGCATGCAGAGAGTGTGTCAGCATGCAGTGTGTCAGCATGCAGAGAGTGTGTCAGCATGCAGAGAGTGTGTCAGCATGCAGAGAGTGTGTCAGTATGCAGAGAATGTGTCAGTACACAGAGAGTGTGTCAGCATGCAGTGTGTCAGCATGCAGAAAGTGTGTCAGCATGCAGAGAGTGTGTCAGCATGCAGAGAGTGTGTCAGCATGCAGAGAGTGTGTCAGCATGCAGAGAGTGTGTCAGCATGCAGGAGTGTGTCAGCATGCAGAAAGTGTCAGCATGCAGAGTGTGTCAGCATGCAGAGAGTGTGTCAGCATGCAGAGAGTGTGTCAGTATGCAGAGAGTGTGTCAGTACGCAGAGAGTGTGTCAGCATGCAGTGTGTCAGCATGCAGAGAGTGTGTCAGCATGCAGAGAGTGTGTCAGCACGCAGAGAGTGTGTCAGCACGCAGAGAGTGTGTCAGCATGCAGAGAGTGTGTCAGCATGCAGAGAGTGTGTCAGCATGCAGAGAGTGTGTCAGCATGCAGAGAGTGTGTCAGCATGCAGAGAGTGTCAGCATACAGAGAGTGTGTCAGCATGCAGAGAGTGTGTCAGCATACAGAGAGTGTGTCAGCATGCAGAGAGTGTGTCAGCATGCAGAGAGTGTGTCAGCATGCAGAAAGTGTGTCAGCATGCAGAGAGTGTGTCAGCATGCAGAGAGTGTGTCAGCATGCAGAGAGAGTGTCAGCATGCAGAGAGTGTGTCAGCATGCAGGAGTGTGTCAGCATGCAGAAAGTGTCAGCATGCAGAGTGTGTCAGCATGCAGAGAGTGTGTCAGTATGCAGAGAGAGTCTATAAATGTGCAATCTGTGAGAAGGGAGGGACAGGCAACAGTCACAGTGGCTACAACATGAAGCCATCTGTGGATAAGCAAATTTTTACTTTTAATTCTTTTCTTTCCTTTTATTGAAAGTATCGTTCTTATCTAATGTATCCTGATTATGCCCCCCCTCAACTTCTCCTTACTTCCCATCCCATCCAGATCCACCACAACTTCTCTTTTTTGAAAAGAAATAGGCTTCTTAGGAATAATAATAAAGCAAGATAAAATAACTAACACATCAGAATAGAGCAGAACAAACAAACAAGAAGAGCCCAAGAAAAGGAGCAAGAAACAGATGCAGAGAACCACTTGCTTGTGCACTCAGGAATCCCATAAAAACACTCATCTATACGCAAAGGACCTGTATGGCTTACGTGATGGTTTGTATATGCTTGGCCCAGGAAGTGGCACTATTGGAGGTGTGGCCTTGTTGGAGTGGGTGTGTCACTGTGGGTGTGGGGCTTCAAGACCCTCATCCTAGCTGCCTGAAAGTCAATCTTCCACTAGCAGCCTTCAGATGAAGATGTAGAACTCTCAGCTCTGCCTGCACCATGCCTGCCTGGATGCTGCCATGTCCCTGCCTTGATGATAATGGACTGAACTTCTGAACCTGTAAGCCAGCCCCAATTAAATGTTGTCCTTTTAAGAATTGCCTTGGTCATGGTGTCTGTTCACAGCAGTAAAAACCCTAACTAAGACAGTGTGTGTGTGTGTGTGTGTGTGTGCACGCGCGCGTGTGTGTGAGTGTGTGTGTGAGTGTGTGTGTGTGTGTGTGTGTGTGATATTAATTTAGAAACAAAACATGGAAACCCCTGACACATTAATTAGACAAGGAAGCGTCAAAGCTGCCACTGAATTTATTTTCTGCTGGCGTCTCCTGCTGGGCACGCAGCCTACCCTTAAGAGTAGTTTGTTTACCCAGTGAAACTCCCTTGGCCTAAATTCAATCTTCATCTGCCAGTGCTTATCAACAGGAGATTGCTTCTGGGTTAGGGATGCGGGCATGTGTCCATTTCTCCTTTCAGCTCTGGGACCCCATCTGGTGCAGACCTGTGCAGGCCCTGTGCATGCTGCCCAGTCTCTGTGAGCTCATATGTACGTCAATCTTTTTTATCTAGAGGGTCTCGTTTTCTTGGTGTCCTTCATTCCCACGGGCTCCTTCACTCTTTCCACCTCCTCTTCCTCAGATAACCCTGATCCCTGAGGGAAGGGATTTGATGAAGACATCCCATTTAGGGATCAGTGCTCTGAGGTCTTTACTCTCTGCATACCGTCTGGCTGTGGGTCTCTGTATTTGTTCCCATCTGCTGCAGGAGGAAGCTTCCCTGATGATGGCTGAGCAAGGCACTGATCTATGAGTATAGCAGGATGACACTGGGAGTCATTTTATTACTACATTTTTGTTGTTGTCTAAAACAGTAGCGTTTCATTTTACTGTGGGTCCCTATGGAGTAAGGGGAACACACATCCATTGTTGGTGGGGGTGCAAACTCATATAGGGAATCAATCTACCTAAAGATCCAGCTATTTCACTCTGGCATATTCCCAAAGGACCCTTCATCTTGCCACAGAAATGCTTGTTCAACCATGTTCAGTGTTATTATATTCATAATAGCCAGAAATTGGAAACAACCTAGATGTCCCTCAACCAAAGAATGGTTAAAGAAAATGTGGTGTGTTTATGCAACCGATTATTATTCAGTCGTTTAAAAGGAGGAAATCATTAAATTTGGAGGTAAATAGATGGGACTAGAAAATCATCCCAAGTGAGATAGCTGAGACCCAGAAGGATAAATATGGTATGTATTCACTCACACGTGAATATTAGCTGTGAAGTCAATGGTAAGCAAGCTCCAGCCGGCAGAACCACAGAGACTTGGTACAGAGTTAAGGGACTGGGAGGCACGAATAGATGGTGGGAGACTGGAGTGGGAGGATCAAGTGGAGAGTGGGATGGAAGAGGGAGATAGGGAGGAAATAGAGAGAGAACAGCTACAATTAAAGGTCCATCAGAGAGATAGTATGGAAACTTAATATAGCAGAAACTTCCTAAAGTAAGTGTGTCTGTCTGTCTGTCTGTCTGTCTGTCTGTCTGTCTCTCTCTTTCTCTCTCTCTTTCTCTCTCTCTCTCTCTCTCTCTCTGTGTGTGTGTGTGTGTGTGTGTGTGTGTGTGTGTGTGTGTGTGTGAAGATAATCTAAATGAAACCACCAAATAATGGGGTAGGCAGATCCCCAACTCGATACTTCTTGTCACCAAATGAAGTTACTGGCACTCGGAATGGGTTACATCCAATTAAGTTGCTGTCCAATAGGTGCCCTATTGGAATCCCCAAACAACACAGACTGTTGCCAAACTATAGGTTGTTCTCCACAAACTGGTGATGAGATCCCATTGCCGAAGTCTACACTACTCAGCTCTTTGCAATGAAGAAGTCAAGCTGGTTCCTACATAGAGCCTCCACCCCTATTTTCTATTGTCTTTGGTACCAGAGGGCATTCTGCAGGGCACTAAAGGAGAAATGTAAACACCAACCTAGCCATATATCCTTTTGTCTACCACGATGTCCCACCTCCAAGCCGTACTAGTGCGATGGTGGCACAAGGATTGTGGGAGTAACCAACCAATATCTGATTTACTTAAGGCCCACTCCAAGAGATGGAACCCATCATACCTGACACTGCTTGGGTGATCAAGAACCTGAGACTAATTTTAATTCTTAAGCGTGGCCACCAGATGGAGATAGGTTTATATTGCTGGATAACAGCTATCACAAATTATCTAATTGTAACTTTGGGGGAATGCACTGAAAGGAACTGAATTATCATCTTCGTGACTGTGTGCCAAGCAGTAGCAAAAGTATTATCGCTCCCGTACACCAGTAATAAGCAGAAGTATCTTTCTTCCATACATATTGTGCATGAGGGACTGCATGCACTGTGTACTTAAGGCCTAAGGCAAGTCTACAAGACAAATAATGAAATGGAAATCTACCTGTCCAGGGTCCCAGTGGGAGAGTAGGAGGTATGTGGTAGAGTGGAGATCTCATCTCAGCCCATGTGCTCCAGGGTGTAGCTTACCCATTATGTCCATCCATCCTTTGGTGGAACTTGAGACTTGCTGCCGGATTAGTAGATTTGGTTCAAGCCTGTAAGGCTGGAGGAAGCAATAAGCAAAAGAGAGACTAAAGGTTGACAGCGGACAGATCACTTCAGAAACTGAAGAAATTTTCCGTTTCTCTCTGCCAAATACCTCTCTGTCCCCCCAGACTCTCCAAAGACTCTATATGAACTCATGGGGGGGAAAAAGACTCGAGGAAATTCAAGAGGTGGAATAAAACCTGAAAAGATAACAGTTACTTGGAAACTATGATAGCAGAGTTTAAACTATAAAGGAAACAAGCCATGCTAGGGAGAACAAAAGGTAAAGTAGACACTGATGAGCCAGGCAGCAAAACTGTCAAGTTTTATTACACATTAATTATGCATAATAGTGAGTCTCATGATGACATTTCCACACTTGCATGTAATCTATTTCGATCATTTATCCCTCCCCCAAGCTGTACCCCTCTCCTCTCCTCCTCTTCCCACTTTTCACCAAGAGGAATCGGGTTGAATATCACACCCACTTGAAGGCACAGAACTGAATGAAAAGACAGGTTTCAGCTTCCGTCCAACTAAGCGAATTGCCTTCAACTGCAAGCTTATGAAAACTCTAGGATACGTAACCAATTTCAAAGTCTAACCAACATAAAACGCATACCCCAACTTCAAGATGCAATCTACGGTTACTTGACATTTTAAAAGAAAATTGTGGTCCAGTCTCTAGAGAAAAAGGAATCAGAAAATACCAGCCCCAGCATCACCCTAAGATGGGCTGAGCAGTCAAGGATTTTAAAACTTAAGTTCTGCTCAATAAAATAGAGACATATGTCTCCCCAGTAAACACAAAACTGGGGGATCTCAACAGAATAGTAAAAATATCAACAGAAGTTCAAAAAGAACAACATGAAATGTAAAATAACTAGGAGAATAAATTTTACTCTAAAATTATAATTTTAAGGTAAGCATGGTGGTCCCAGTGCTTGGGAGGCTAAGGCAGGAGATTTGAGAGTTCAAGGCCATCTTGACCTACTGACAACATCCTATCTCAAAAACACAACACTAAATTAAATTTCATAGAAGAATGGTAATGATAATGGAAAAGTTGATGACCTTGAGTATTCATCACTAGAGATCATTAAATCCAAAGAGCAGAGGAGAAAATACAAACCTGAATGAACTCTATGGGACAATATCAAAAAGGTCTAGGAAAATACTTCAGGGGTCCTAGAAGAAAGACGAAAGAGTTAAGCAGAAAATAATCCTTAAAGATATGGTAGAGGAAAATTTCCCAAGTGACAATAAGACAGGGCAGTGCAGTTTTGGAGCCAGCTGTCAGGCAGGACACGAGCTAGACGTGTACTTTGAAGAGTAAGAAGATATCTTGTAAAGCCAAGGATTTAAAACGCTTAGGTTAAACAACATAGATTCAGTTCCAGAAACTTCTGCATAATTATGCATCTGCTCTGTACACAATTGTACATCTGCTCTGTAATAATAAAGCCTATTTAATAATAAAGTCTATTTTAACACTACAAATACAGCTAATGAGTACTACCGAATAAAAGGAGGCAAACCGAAGCTTACACTTAAGGATGTTCACTGAAGCATTGCTTATAAGGCAAAAAGCAGAACTGTGTGCCCAACAACAGATTAATGGACTGTGTACACTGAAAACCCGCACAAGAATGAGATGGTTTACATATGCATGCAATATACACTAAGGGGGTCGTTAATGGATAAAACCAAGCTGTCAAGGAGTTACGTTTAGATGATCCCAACTGTTTGTATTAAAGCACTGTTGTGTTCTTGCCTATACTTGTGTTAAAATCAGCAGACTGTGGGGTTGGGGATTTAGCTCAGTGGTAGAGCGCTTGCCTAGCAAGCGCAAGGTCCTGGGTTCGGTCCCAAGCTCAAAAAAAAAAAAAAAAAAAAAAAATCAGCTCAGCGGACTGAAGTCCTTTACCTCCACCCAGCCAGAAATCACAGGTAGGCAAAAAACCATCTCTCCTTGTTCCTGTCTATAGCTACAAGCCCATGACAGTGGCTAATGTTTCAGCTCCCAGGTCTGCAGGGTCTGAGACCGAGTTCCTGCTCTCTGAACTCTCCCAGTGACCAGGGCAGTTTCTCTTCTGACTATATCCATCTGGAAATGCAGCTCAGCTCTCTGTCCTTTCTTACTATCTCTGCCCTCGTTGTTGTTGTTCCCATTACTCTGACCTTTGTCCTATGCTATGTTGGAGCTGCTGTTGCAGCCACCCTGGCTCAGGTACCCACTACAATGGTCCCCTCCCCCTTTTGTGCTGCTGAAGCTGCTGTTGCTGGTGACTGGACTCCAGTGGCCCCGCCTCTTCTGCAGGCCTCAACTGTAGTTCCTCTTTGCTGCTTCCTGTTCAACCCCCGACTGGCCAGCTCCATCTCTGTCACTCCTCTGGGTCACTCAGGTCACAGCCCTGCTTCTGTGGCTGGAAGGCTGTCACTGTGGCTCTGCCTCTGTGGGAGCCATCAAAGCAGCCAGTCACCCTGCCACTTCCACACTGGGCATGGTGGTGCTGTGGCCACTCTGTGCTCTTGTCCATCACTTTCCTGACGCTGAGCTGTCTCTGCTGCTTTGGTTTCCTGCTTTGACCTCTGGCAAGAAAAAACCATTCTGGAAAAGTCTTTTATTGAGCCTAATATTAGAACAAAGCAGGAAGCAGCCCGGTGATTCTCCCAACAGAATCACCAGGTGAGATGAACGACCTGCTTATGTAGCCAGAGTGGAGGTGTTTGCACCAATCACAGCTAACCCTCTGTGAGAATGGAGGTTTGTATTTGCACCAGTCACGGTATCGTCGCCTCTGCAGGTCACCCAGGGCTGGTTCACAAGTCCTGTGATGGCAAAGTCTGGTGCCAACTGTCTGAAACAGTCATGGCTGGGGCTGCACCTTCAGATGCTAGGCTAGCAGCTGTGATGGTCATGCAGCGTTCTCGAGGCATCTATGGGGTGTTCCAGACGGTCAGTGCTGATGTAAGGATGGTTTGGTTGGCCACTTGACTGACAGTTCTTAGCTCAAGGAAGCCAGAGCATGGGGTGGAGGTGGGAGAGGGGGGCTAACAGCTATCAACTAGAGTGTCAAAATGCCCCATCCTCCAAATCTGTTTCCTAAACAAACATCAGAAGTCACACTTATAAGAACTCGTTATCAATAGCAATATTAATTTCTGTCTTTTGGGGGGCGGGGTTCAAGACACGGTTTCTCTGTGTGTATCCCTGGTTGTTCTGGGACTCATTTTGTAGATTGTAGACAAGGATAGTCTCAGAGGTTCCTGCCTCCCATGTGCTGGAATTAAAGGCATGTGCTACCATACTCCGCTGATTGGACAGTCTTTTACAGTGCTTTAACAATGTTTAGCATCTATCTGACTGGCAACCCAGAGAAAGAAACTCTCCTATCCATCTCAAATGCATAAGAAACTTGCTGCAAGGATGTTCGAGACTTGTCTCTAGTAGTTACCTCTTGGAAGTAAGAATGGGGGTGATGACCTTTGTTTTCTAATTTATACTCTTTGAAATTACTCGAGTTATTTTCTTAGTCATAAGCATTATTATTTAATATAATCTTATATAATATTTAATATAATTATTTTATATAACTTTCAAAAATGTTTCTTTTGCTCATAATAGTAGTGCTAGCCTCAGCCTGCCTTCTGCAACTCAGCACCAGTCACTAAATGTGATTTGCATGCCCTTTAGCAGGTCCCACCATCACAGACTGCTCTCTTGTCCTCTCCCTGACTCTCTTCTCTGTTTCTCTCACTCTACCTGTCTGCCTCTGTCTCTATCTCTCTCATGTCCCTGCTCAGAGACAGCCTTTTGGCTTTGCCCTTCCCAATAAATCTCTTACATGAGACACCCCCGCTCCCTAAGAGCTCCCAGAGACTTAACCACCACCCAAAGAGTACACATGGAGTGACTGATGGCTCCAGCCACATATGTAGCAGAGAATGGCCTTGTTGGGCAACAATGGGAGGAGAGGCCCTTGGTTCTGGGAAGGCTCAATGCCCCAGTGTAGGGGAATGCCAGGGTAGAGAGGCAGGAGGGAGTGGGTGAATAGGTGGGGGGAGCAAGGGGTGGGGGAATGGGGTAGGAGGTTTCCAGAGGGGAAATGGGGAAAGGGGATAACATTTGAAATGTAAATAAAGAAAATAGCCAATAAAAGAAAAGGAAAAAAAATCTCTTGCAAGAGATCTGTCAAGTAGTATGATCTCTGTAGCATACCCCAGGTGGCCAAGGTACTCCCCTGCTTAAATCCTAACAGTGGTTCTGCCACAAAAGTCCTAATAAGTAGACTAATCTTTAACTTGCTGAGTCAGCCAGCTATATAATTTTAAAAGCAACAACAGCAACAACAAAAATTTATTCTTAAATATCAACCAGTGGTAGCTGGTTGCTCTGAAACTGAGGACAAAGAGCTAACTGAGGTGCCCCATTAACATACCAAAGCTTGGGGTTGGGAATTTAGCTCAGTTGTAGAGAGCTTGCCTAGCAAGCACAGGGCCCTGGGTTCGATCCCCAGCTCCAAAAAACAAAACCATACCAAAGCTTACTATTGCAGTCTGCCAAGCTCTCGAAGATTCTTAGATACCTGTTACAGAGCCCTGGCTCAGCTCACCACTGCTCACCCACTCTTAACTTGTAACCTCTCCAGACCCCAGCTTTGCTTCCCTTCTCCCAAAGTGGCGGTTTGGCCCAGGGAGTGGCAGTATTAGGAGGTGTGGCCTTGTTGGAGGAAGTGTGTGACTGGACTTGAAGAAACAGTCTGCTCCTGGCTTCCTTTGGATGAAGATGTAGAACTCTCAGCTCCTCGTGCTCCATGTCTGCCTGGATGCTGCCATGCTCCTGCCAAGATGATAATGGACTCCTCAGAACCTGTAAGCCAGCCTCAATTAAATGTTGTCCTTCTAAGAGTTGCCTTGGTCATGGTGTCTGTTCACAGCAGTGGAAACCCTAAGACACTTACCTTCTCCTTTCATATACAACTCAGACATTTTGGTTTCACTCTTGGATCTCTCTTGGTTTCCTGGTCTCCTTGCCCCTCTTTCTTCTCTTTCTCTCTCACTCCTCCCTCCCCCAAAGCCATGTTTAGTCTGCACTCTTCGGGATGCCTCTGGCTGTCCTCTCCTTCATAGCTATAGTAAAATCTCCTCAAGCGTACCTAGGAGCAGCCAGGTCCTCATTTCCCATTCCACAGCGTCTATCTGGCAGCTAATGACCATCTGCAGCTCCAGTTCCAGGGGATCCAACGCTTCCTCTGACCTCCTCAGGCACCAGACATGCACTTGATACACAGACAAAAGTGCAGCTGAAACATTCATATGTGTAACATTTTTAAAAAGGAAATTAAATGTTTAAAATATACATTAGTCAGTAGAAGAAACCGACCCATGTCTCCTGCCTTTTGTCTCTGTATCATTATCACAAGAACCAAGACTTTGGAATGACTTCTCTTCCCGTCGTTTACTCTCGGGTTGCCCTGTGTCCTTTCCTAACCCATTGCCCATCATCTTCTAATTCCTGAATCTGTCCCTTGTGTCCTTTTTATTCTCAGAGTCAACATTAAAACTTCTTTGTATCTCTACTGTCCTCTGTAAATGCAATGTTCACCTTCTCCCTGGGCTAGGACCCAGCTCTCCTCAGGATGTTCTTCAGGCCCCTGACGGCCACGCTAGCTTCATGCCACTCACCCTAGAAAGGAAGAGGGTGTTTTCTGGCCTCACATGCTGCACATCCAGCACTTTTGGACCATGGGTCCTTGGGAGGCCTGTGTGCACCTGTCCTTGCTACAGTCCTGTGGGGACATACTTTAGCTATCAGCTTCCTGTCACTCTGCTTCCTTGGGAACTTCCTAAGGCATGATGATTCTTATAGAGCCCTGTCCTCTTAGTTGCTGTCTCTCCCTCCTAGGATCCTGTCCATTCTGGCTACTCCCTGAGGAAGTCATGGCTCAGCTCATCAACACTGACAGCCCCTCTATAAACCTAATCACTCTGCTAGTCCCTCCCAACTTCCCATCTGTGGGGGCAGAAGGGGCAATTCCTATTCTCACTCATCCAGGGTCACAACCAACGGTCCCAAAACAAAGATTAATAAGAGGAAAGCAGAATAAAGTTGTGTGCCAAAGATGATATGACACAGAAGACTCCAGAAATAAAGACCTAAAGATCCAGAGGAAATGGCCTATTTTTAAGCTTAGATTTTTTAACAAATGGACAGACTTGTAGATATGTAACTAGATAAAGGAATGTATTCTGATGTACTGCATCCCTCCTAGCTGTGGGGCAGGACTCCTCTGGAATAGGAACCTTTGTGGGGAAAATGAAATATATTAGCATTGCCTGATGTGGATGCTGGGAACTGAACCTGGGTTCATTGGAGGAGCAGTAAGCACTCTTAACTTTTAAGCCATCTTTCCAGCTCTTCAATTCTTTTTAAACCAGTTACAATTGCAGAAACAATGAAGCTATTTTCTTAGATAGCAGGGATGCAAGCCCAAAGCTCCTGATGCTTGCATGCTGCTGTCACAGACTTTCTCTGCTTTCTCCTGAGACAGATGACCTTAGCAAAATGGTATCTTGCAGGTCAGCAGAATCCCTTTTGGAGGTGTGACTTGGCAAGAGACCAAGCAATGCGGTCTGGCCATAATTTCATTTTGATTTTAAGAATTTCAGTTGAGCCAAATGAATACCTTGCTCCATTAAGAATGATCTTAGGTAATGGATCTACTCATTGCTTTAGACATTCATCTCTTTAAAGACTTCAGATAATGCCTTTTTGCAATTAATATCCATATGAGTACCTGCCTTTTGCAAACTAAGACAAGTCATTTGATCTTCCTGAGGCTGTACCCAAGTGCACCCATGTAGACTGTTCATGACGATCATTCAACAAACCCATCAAAGTAGGGCAAGAATTTTGAATCCAACAATATTTTGGGATGATACAGCCATAGATCTTTTGTCATTGCTTAATGGCTCACCTGATAGACTCATCTTGTAGCATGTCCATGGTCCTGCTAGGCTGGGATTGAAATAGAAGGCACAGTAGCTGGGCTTCCCATCCACAGGCAAAGGTTGAGTTAGTTACTTCAACCTGAGCCAACACCCTGGTCCCAGAGATCTAGCGGAGTCAGCTGTCCTCTGAATGTGTCAGCTTCAGCCCACACACATAGCTTCTCAGGAACTGGCCCTAAACAGACTTTGGAGGTTGGTCTGGGAGGGTGCAGCAGAGAAGTGTGAATTTATCACCCTATTATCCTTTTATGAGACCCAAATCCCTCTCCTCCAAGATTCCATCTTGGAAAGGAGTAAAGAGAAAGAAGAAAGGTATATTAGTTTAAAAAAATTGTAATGCTTTGGGGCCTTGTCATCTTGGAAAGACTGCCTCTCCTAGAATGTAATTCTTATAAAGAGAGTAAACACCCTTCCTGCACCAAACCTCTCACACAACTGACCAACTGACCACCTCCACCTTCTTGACCTAACTATCATACCAAGCCCACATGGATCTTTTACTAAAATCACCCTGTAGCCCCGAGTCACTGACATTGTTGAGACCTCTAGTGCTAACTCAGCACATCTACTTGGCCTTACCATCCCATCCCACAAAAAACACAGTAAAAACCGTGGCCCAGGCACTACCCCTATCTGTTCCTATTACCAAACCTTGTGTCTCCTCATGTGGACCTGCATGGGATAACTTGCCTTCTGCCCTTGGGACATGTAAGTAATGAGTTCCTCTTTCAATGCCATTGTTTCCACCCAGCATCTAACCATATTCCATTAAACAAAAGCCAGGGGTTTAAAAACAAGAGATAGTGAGAACTTTTCAAAGACAAGCTATTTTTTTTATGAGACAAGCTCTCAAGGGGCCTCAAATTCCCTACAATAGCTGAGAACGACCGTGAACGTCTGGTTCCTCCTGCCTCTAACTCCAAAGTCCTGGATTACGAGCATGAGTCACCATGTCTATTGGATGAGATGCTGAAGACTGGAGGCTTTGTACGTGCTAGGCAAGTACTTTACAAATGTTACCTATCTGCACCCCAGTCACCAGGGGAAAGTGCTTCAAATAGGAGACACCATGATTGCTTCAGTAACCAATTAATCCTACTCAAATCACCCCAAATGTGGCCTTCCTCAATGCCTGCCCCCAATGTTCTGGGTTCCCTAATGAGAAATACACACACACACACACACACACACACACACACACACACACACACACACACTCTTACTTACATTTTAATATGCCTTAAACAGCTCAATGGTTGGGCCACTTCCAAACCTCCATGCAGCTAACCTACTCTCCCCTCCAATATTCCTGAGTTATTACTTACTAAATCCTATTCCATTGGCTGCCCCTGACACAGACCTCCAGCTCTCTTGGACTGAGCTCCCCAGCCCCTACATCATGGCTATGTTCTCTGTATGGCATCTCTCAGGTGTGGCATCCACTTCTTTCTCCCCACAGTCCCTTCCCAGGAATCCTAATGTCCCACCTCTGTCTCTGCTGCACTTCCCAATTAATCCTGCTCCTTTTTATTGGATATTTTTATTTACATTTCAAATTAATCCTGCTCTAATCAACCCAGTGGCAGCTACATATGTTCCTCCAAACTACCTGCCCAAAGTTCTGGGTTACCTAATGAAAGACACACACAGCCTTACATTTTAGTATACCTTAAATAGCTCAATGACTGGGCCTCTCCCAAGCTTCCATGTGGCTAACACCTCCCCTCTGATATCCCTGAATTATTACTTACTAAAATTTATATCCCAACATTGTTGCCCTAGAACCAGTTGCGGGGAGGGCAGGGCCACTCTTCCCTGCTCTTACACGATTGTTCTGCTCTCTCTTCTGCCCTCTCAGGCCTGGCTGCCTGTTCTTTCTCAGCAAGGTGACTATATCTCCTTCTTCCTCCCTTGCCCAGCTTTACAAAAGTCCTGTCTCTCTGCCCAGTCACTAGCTGCCAGCAATTTTATTTACCACTCAAAACCAATTGGGGGTAGGGACCCTCAGTGTCTTACATACAGATTCTTATGCAATTTTGGGAACCCAATTAATATAACACAAGCATTGGACCAAATTTCAACACATGATTCTCTTAAACTTCAAGTTGTAATTTACCTTAGTTTATGGAGTGTGGAAACAAAGACTTTCCCCAGGTAAGAAAGGCTTTCAGGAACCTTGTCACACAGGTTCCAGGAAGCAAATGAGAGCTGTGAAGAATAAAGTGACAGCTGCTGCTTTGTAGACACAGGTGGCTCACAGGTGGCTCACAGGTGGCCGTGGCCTTTGTCTTCTGTCCACCTGTGATGGTTTGAAGTGCTTCTATATACTTACCCCACCTCATTCTTGCTAATTCTTAAGCAGAGTAGGTAGTACCTGCTTTACAGATGAGATTCACTGTCAAATACATTTCCATACTCTCAAGCTATGTGACCCTGGGCACAATATGAGCTGCTCTATGGTTCTGATTCTTTCTCTATAAGAGACTGCTGCTCGGGGAAGATGTATCCTAAAGTATCAGAAAGTCAGGGCTAGGTGGCTCAGTTGGTAAAGGGTTTGCCACACATGGAGTTCAGAACCTCAGCGCCCAGATTAAAAAACTGAATGTGGCAATGTGCACCTGTAATCCCAGTGCTGAGGAGGAAGAAAGAGGAGGATCCCTGGGGCATGTTGGCCAAACAGTCTAGCTGAATTGATAAACTCCAAGTTCAGTCAGAAACCCTGTCTGAAATAAGGTGTAAAGCATCTCTATTTGCTGAGCCATTTTGCTAACCCTTATGAGCAACCTATTATTTTATATAATATATAAGCAACCTGTTATATAATATATATAATTAATATCTTATTATATATTACATATAATATATTATTGTATATTATATATAATAAAATATAAGCAATTTATACAATAATTTATATAACATTAAATATAATATATAGTATTACTATATAATATATTAAGCAATCTATTATTTTAAAAGTTACAGTGATTAATTGAAAGTGATGTTCTGGTTAGATCACATATGCAAATATGGTCCCATAAGATTATAATGGAGATGAAAAATCTCTATTGCCAGTAATGTCAGAGCCATTCGGTGAAATGTATTTCTCACTTGGTCACAGCAATGCTGATGTAAACAAATCTATGATGTCATAGGTTTTCTATAAGCATACATATGAATTTGTAAATAATACCAATTACTTTACATAATAACTACGACTAAGTTTCTAGTCTCTGGATTTACTGATCTATACCCTTTATTGTTATTTAGAGTGTAATCTTTCTGTTACTGTAAGCCTAGCCAAGAACCCAAGACTGGAGAGTTCATAGACCCTGAAGAAGAACCTACCACTATTATTTTGAATGAACATAATATCAACTTCCTAAATACTTACCTTAATCCCATAAATCAGTGCAGCTCTCAACTCTCATCAGCAGTAGACAGCAACTAATACAGAGACTCACACGTGGTCAAAGTGCACATAACAAGTGACTGTGGAGGGCCCGGCCACAGATGAGTCATCTGCATCTCACCCTGTCCCTCAAATCTCAGCGAACATTCAGGAAGAAGGAACAGAAAGGCCATAAGAGTCAAAGATTGAGGACAAATGCTGTGAAATAGCATTTGGGGGACATGACAGGATGCTCGACTTGTGAACTCACAGCAGCTATAGCTACATGAATAGGACCTACACAAGATCAAGCCAGCCAACATGGCAGCCTGGGCAGGGGGAGGGGCTCACGAAGCCCCACCCTTTTCTGAGAAGTTGTTCTAATTGAAGATTGCAGGAAGAGGGAGAGTCAATTTTCTGGAGAATGTTTCCTAGCATGTCAACCATGCTGCAATGGATGACACCTAGTGAATGTGTGTGTGTGTGTGTTTGTGTGTGTGTGTGTGTGTGTGTGTGTGTGTGTGTGTGCAGCACTAATTGTCTACTAAAGGCAGGGAGGTGTGAGGTTGGGAGAGGAGTAAGGAGCATCGTGGAGGTCTGGAAGGAGTGGAAATGGGAAGTAAGGTGTGGATGTGATCAAACATTGTACTGTGTATGAAAGACTCAATGAATACATTTAAAACGTTTTGAGAAAATGTTCCAGTAGGCTATGAGATATGATATCCTTGGCAGCTTCATACATATTGGGCTTGCTGATCCTTTAAACATCATTTTCTTCTGACCTGAATTTTGTTATTTTATTCACTGTGGCCTTAACCATACAGAACCCACTGCTGCTCTTACTGATGAGAAGCCACATTGAGTGATCGACCTGAAAACAAGATTTAAAGTAATTAATAACTGCAGAGTGGAAAGCCCAGGCTGGTTATTACTCACTGGTCAGGCACGTCCCATTGCAGCACAGATGTGAACTTGAACAAGAGCCAAGTGACAGAAACCACTGAAGCTTCATTTACTTCATTAAAGGCAAAAAAACTAATCAAGGTTTGAAAAGGGCCTAGAATGTGTGGAGAAACTCTTAATGACCTAGACTAATAACGCAAGAGCATATCTCTCCACAAAAGAGTGAATCTCACCGTGATAAAGAAAGAGGGAAAGTTGTCTGTGATCTTAAAGACGCTGACCCATCACTATACTGAATTCACAGCTAGCCATGGCTGGTTTAAACTACTCAGGAATCATTACACATTCATTAGCTGGTGTGAAAGTCAGCATGGAATCTACCAGTACTGGTGTGAAGCCAGACAAGGAATTTTTGAAACCTGTAGCTGAGTTGTTCGTGGAAGAAAATTCACTGGAGCAAATCTTTTTTCTTTTCTTTCATATACATAATCTAGACTTTTTTTTATTAGATACTTTTTTATTTACATTTCAAATGTTATTCCCTTTCCCAGTTTCCCATCCATAAGCCCCCTCTCTCTCCCCCAACACCTCTTCTATAAGGGTGTTCCCCTCCCTATCCCCTCCAACATTCCCCTACACTGTGGGGTCCAACCTTGTTAGGACCAAGGGCTTCCCCTTCCATTGGTGCCCAAAAAAGCCATCCTCTGCTACATATGCAGCTGGAGCCCTGGGTCAGTCATGTACAGTCTTTGGGTAGTGGTTTAGTCCCAAGAAGCTCTGGTTGGTTGGTATTGTTCTGCTTTTTTTTTTTATTAGTCCAAACCATATTGTATTTGATTGCATTATGAAATAATTGAATATTAACTTTTAAATGTTAACATTTCTTTTTCTTTTTTTTTATTAACTTGAGTATTTCTTTTTTTTATTTTTTTTTTACATATTCTTTTTTTTTATTTTATTTTTTTTTTTTATTATCTTGAGTATTTCTTATATACATTTCAAGTGTTATTCCCTTTCCCGGTTTCCGGACAGACATCACCCTCCCCCCTCCCCTTCCTTGTGGGTGTTCCCCTCCCAAACCTCCCCCCATTGCCGCCCTCCCCCCACCAGTCTAGTTCACTGGGGGTTCAGTCTTAGCAGGACCCAGGGCTTCCCCTTCCACTGGTGCTCTTACTAAGATATTCATTGCTACCTATGAGGTCAGAGTCCAGGGTCAGTCCATGTATAGTCTTTAGTTAGTGGCTTAGTCCCTGGAAGCTCTGGTTGCTTGGCATTGTTGTACATATGGAGTCTCGAGCCCCTTCAAGCTCTTCCAGTTCTTTCTCTGATTCCTTCAACGGGGGTTCTATTCTCAGTTCAGTGGTATGCTGCTGGTATTCGCCTCTGTATTTGCTGTATTCTGGCTATGTCTCTCAGGAGCGATCTACATCCGGCTTCTGTCGGTCTGCACTTCTTTGCTTCATCCATCTTGTCTAATTGGGTGGCTGTATATGTATGGGCCACATGTGGGGCAGGCTCTGAATGGGTGTTCCTTCAGTCTCTGTTTTAATCTTTGCCTCTCTCTTCCCTGCCAAGGGTATTCTTGTTCCCCTTTTAAAGAAGGAGTGAAGCATTCACGTTTTGATCATCCGTCTTGAGTTTCATTTGTTCTAGGCATCTAGGGTAATTCAAGCATTTGGGCTAATAGCCACTTATCAATGAGTGCATACCATGTATGTCTTTCTGTGATTGGGTTAGCTCACTCAGGATGATGTTTTCCAGTTCCAACCATTTGCCTACGAATTTCATAAAGCCGTTGTTTTTGATAGCTGAGTAATATTCCATTGTGTAGATGTACCACATTTTCTGTATCCATTCCTCTGTTGAAGGGCATCTGGATTCTTTCCAGCTTCTGGCTATTATAAATAAGGCTGCAATGAACATAGTGGAGCACGTGTCTTTTTTATATGTTGGGGCATCTTTTGGGTATATGCCCAAGAGAGGTATAGCTGGATCCTCAGGCAGTTCAATGTCCAATTTTCTGAGGATCCTCCAGACTGATTTCCAGAATGGTTGTACCAGTTTGCAACCCCACCAACAATGGAGGAGTGTTCCTCTTTCTCCGCATCCTCGCCAGCATCTGCTGTCCCCTGAGTTTTTGATCTTAGCCATTCTCACTGGTGTGAAGTGAAATCTCAGGGTTGTTTTGATTTGCATTTCCCTTATGACTAAAGATGTTGAACATTTCTTTAGCTGTTTCTCAGCCATTCGGCATTCCTCAGCTGTGAATTCTTTGTTTAGCTCTGAGCCCCATTTTTTTAATAGGGTTATTTGTTTCCCTGCGGTCTAATTTCTTGAGTTCTTTGTATATTTTGGATATAAGGCCTCTATCTGTTGTAGGATTGGTAAAGATCTTTTCCCAATCTGTTGGTTGCCGTTTTGTCCTAACCACCGTGTCCTTTGCCTTACAGAAGCTTTGCAGTTTTATGAGATCCCATTTGTCGATTCTTGATCTTAGAGCGTAAGCCATTGGTGTTTTGTTCAGGAACTTTTCCCCAGTGCCCATGTGATCGAGACTCTTCCCCACTTTTTCTTCTTTTAGTTTGAGTGTTTCTGGTTTGATGTGGAGGTCCTTGATCTACTTGAACTTAAGCTTTGTACAGGGTGATAAAAATGGGTCAATTTGCATTCTTCTACATGCTGACCTCTAGTTGAACCAGCACCATTTGTTGAAAATGCTGTCTTTTTTCTATTCGATGGTTTTAGCTCCTTTGTCAAAGATCAAGTGACCATAGGTATGTGGGTTCATTTCTGGGTCTTCAATTCTATTCCACTGGTCTATCTGTCTGTCTCTGTACCAATACCATGCAGTTTTTATCACTATTGCTCTGTAATACTGCTTGAAGTCAGGGATGGTAATTCCCTCAGAATTTCTTTATTGTTGAGGAACCAGGACATGTAAATTTTTAAAAAATCCAATTAAAAAAAAGAAATGTCAAGAAGTTTTAAAAACAAAGATAAACTTATCATTAATGATAGAAAATCTGGTCCTCACTCACCTCAACTCTGAGTTCTACTGGCTACAAACCTGGGAAATGTCCATCAAAGTGTGCCATGACTTAAATGTTTTATACCATGCGTTTGCTGGGCCTTTTCTTTGTTCACATAGACTCTGATATATGAATACCTACTGTGTGCTCAACTGCCTACTGTGTGCTCAACTACATACTGTGTGCTCAACTGCCTACTGTGTGCTCAACTGCCTGTAGTTTTCAGTACAGCTGCCTGCTTCGGCAAGGAATTACTAAAGCCCTGTGGTCAAGGTGTGCTGTGCTCCACTCTCTGTGCTTGCTTGTAATTTCTGCAATGTTGACACAGTGAAGAAATAATCTAATGACGTGTTTCTTAAATATATATTCCCCTCATTAAGTGATGTCTGACTGTATATCACTTAAGCTTCCACAAATTGACTCAAAAAATGGCTATAATACAGTACAGTAATGCATCAGACATGTAAAAGCCACCATTTCCTAATTCTTTTACGACCTTGTATTATTACCAGCCCTGGAAGTTAGTATATACTTCCAGTTGTGTGTGTGGTGGGAGTCCCAGTAGCAATATGCTATTATACGTCTCTCCCAGCACCTTAGGTGGCACCCTATACAAAAGCTAATAGTAATTTTTGTCAAACCTAGGACCCCATTCCTGCTAGCCATACATCTACCACTGAACTACACCCCATTCGTGGTGAGCATTTTCACACCATGGAAGTTGGCAAACACTGCAATGGTGTGTGCTGCCTTTCCACAACGCTGGTTGTGAGCTGTTTACCAGCATACCACTGGCATCAGATAACCCGAGAAATCTCTAGATAAAAGTAAAAGTCATGTATGAAGTTTTCAGCCAAGACAAGCAGCCAACACTGCAGTTACATCAATATCTCCAGACCAGAAAACAGAGTCTGCAGGTTCCTTGTTCAAAAGTATTAAGACTTGTCAGCAGGAGCTGGAGAGATGGATGGAAGTTAAGAATACTTGTTGCTCTTGCAGAAAACCAGGGTTCGGTTTCCAGGACCCACATAGTAGCCCAAAACCATCTGTAACTCTAGTTCCAGGGGGGTCCAATTCTTTCTTCCGACCTCTGTAGGATCAGGCATGCACATGGTACACTTACATACATACAGGCAAAACACATATACATGTAACGAAATAAATAATTCTGTCTAAAATGAAAGGAAAAACACTATTACGTCACAGCAGAGCACTGAAGCATATTTGGAATCCTTCTAAGGGCAGCTGTATAGGCTACAGGCCTGAGAAACCAGCCCTGCAGTAGCCATACTGCAAATGCAAGGCCCTCACCACCTCCTCTGCTGAGATCGATCTTACAGTATCTTTACTAAGAGTTTGCATAATTCAAGTGAGGCATTGGATTTGCCCTTCAGTAAAGCACACACAAGCACACTCACCTATATAGTTACTCATACACACACATACACACACACACACACACTCACACTCACACATTCACATACAAACGCATACAGACACACTCATATACAAACACAGACACACTCACACTCACACATTCACATACAAACGCATACAGACACACTCATATACATACACACACACACACGCACACATCCACTCATATACACTTTCACATACACATAGACACAAACACACATGAATTGACATGCACATATACTCAGAGACTCACAGACACACTCACATACACAAAGGCACAGACACACACACATATACTCACACACTTGCACACGTACTCTCACACACACATACTCATATTCACACTCATACACACAGACACACACACAGACACACTCAATATACTCACACACATACACATACTTACATGCACACACACACATACTTACATACACAGACACACACACAAACACTATTACATATACACACTCTCACACACACCTACACATACATACTCAAATACATGCACACCCTCTCTTACACACATACACACACACATGCACACACACACTCCTACGGTTTCCTCTGGACACTGTTCATTGGAAACAACTTACACCCTCTGCCACCTGTAGTTAGAACTCTCACAGGGTCTTGTCAACCACAAACATTGAGGCCACCCTGAGCAACACTGCCAAGCCCAAGGCAACAAGAGGACCTAGAAAACATCAAGGAAGGCATCTGTAAGCACAGTCCCTATGTGACAAGGCCTCCGCCTAAGAAGAGAATCTATACACAGGTCAGGAGGGCAGAGCACAGGACACGTTGAGCTAAGCTGGCTGCAGAGGAGGCTGGGAAAGAAGTGTTTCTCACATTTGGCTTCTGGCATTTTCACAGTGGAAAGACACTGTCCCAGGGTAAACTGCCATGTTCTCTGGATCCCCAAATATATTTCCAGGCTTCATCTCTACTTCTGCTTCTTGGCCCTAAAGAAGTCATTGCCTGTTCCTCTGACAAATGAATAACCCTTGGCCCTCTTGGTGCTTTCAGTTGTGCTCCTTCTTGATGTTCATACTTTCTCTCTGAAACTCCTCAGGTGTAGGTGCTCCCTAGCACAGGCTAGCTCCTTTGTCATTGTCACTGGTACACTTTTTTCTCTCTGAAACTCCTCAGGTGTAGGTGCTCCCTAGCACAGGCTAGCTCCTTTGTCATTGTCACTGGTACACTTTTTTCTCTCTGAAACTCCTCAGGTGTAGGTGCTCCCTAGCACAGGCTAGCTCCTTTGTCATTGCCACTGTTGGCTGCTGAAAAACACACAGATGTGGTTAACCTGAAGTTGGAAATGATTAGCATTTAAATGACCCATAAGATTGTGGGACTGGGGGAGATGGCTCAAGAAGGAGAGGCCAGGGTCTCACAACACAGCAAAGCAGTCTAGAAACAAGATGCTCATAGCATACAGCTCGGGATCTGACGATATAATAATCAAGTTCATAATAGTTATTCCCCTAGACCAGCAGTTCTCAACCTGTGCATTGTGACCCCTTTGGGGTTGAATGAGCCTTTCTCAGTGGTGGCTATCAGATATCCTGCATATCAGATATTTACATTACAATTCAAGTTACAAATTCAATAGCAAATTACAGTCATGAAGGAGCAGTGAAAATAATTTCACGGTTGGGGGTCACTACATGAGGAACTGTATTAAAGAGCCAATGTATTAAGAAGATTGAGAACCACTGCCCTAGACACTCCTATAAAATTAGTTAGTTGTGCCAGAGATATTCTTTGAAATGAGGGTTCAACCCAGGACTGCAGCCACCGTACCTCTCTGGTTACCTTGCTCTCCTCAGGGTGGAAGCATGCTTCAGTCCCTCTATGAATTTTACACCACTGCCAGTTTTAAAGGTCACAGGTGCCATTTTGTAAATGTCTGTTTCATGAGGAACAAAAGGTAGCTTCTGTTTCTTTCTTTACTGCACATCAAGACCCATTGGCCAAAAAGCCTGTTGGCACCACCCACAAATCCACACACTCTCTGTTTTCAGCATTTCCCAGATAAACAGGGTCTTGGCCATTTGACTCTGCCTGCTTTGTATGCCCGAGAAACCACACCCAATGTCTGCTAGCCATAGCGAAGATGAGCCCTGTCCATGTGGAAGACCCCAAGCCACTGTTGCCCTCAGTCTCTAGCACAGAGACTTCCCATCACATACTAAAGCCTGTCTCCTAGACACACAGCCTCCTCCAACATCTCCACTCCCTTGAGCCTCACTTTGCTTCTGTGGGCCCCACACTGTGTCCTCTAAAGAATCTCATTCTAGCCCTGGCCAAGCTCTGCATCCTCAAATGTGCCATGCACACCCCTCACTGGGTATTAGCTTGTCTGGTGGTTCCTCCTGGTTGGGTCAAGGGCATATCTCTTTATCAAGAATACCACAGGAGTGACCGTATGGAATGGCAATGGGCAGGAAGGGGTCGATCTGTCCTTTTGCCGGTGGTATTGACATCCATCATTTGATTGCAATGATGCCCACCGTAAAGATACTTTTCAAACCATTGGTAATGAGTGAGTATTAGATATCCAGATCCTCAGATACTGTGTAAGCAGCTCCTTCATTCTGCTTTCACCCACTATTTGTAGTATCATTGATGTTTCCTACCTGAGTAGTTACTATCATGAATGCCCTGTGGTTGTTTTTTCAACTTCTATATCCCTCTGTGTTTATTATATCCTATCTTATTATGACAGCAAGTTTTCTATTTTATCTATTTATTTATTCATCCCTCAGTTTCTCTAGGTGCACAAAGGTAGGCAAATTGTCATCCATGGGACAAATCTGTTTTCTTACCTGTTTTGCAAATAAAGTTTTATTAGAACATAGGCACACATTAGTTTTCATAATATCTAGGGCCACTTTTGTGCCCCATCGGTAGAGCAGAATAGCTGACTGAGACTGTATATCTTTTAAAAACTAAAATATTTATCATCTAGTCCTTTATGGGAAACACCAGCCCCTGATTTATATCTTCAAGATACGTTCTTATTTTATCCCGCCAGTCATTATCTATTTTGATTCCCAAGTTGTCCTAGATTTTGTGGTAGCACCCATCGCATCTGACTTCTGTACCTTTTCGTATTTCCACAGCTCTGTAAGCCCTCCCTTACTCTGAGGTACAGTGAGATATTCTGGCTTATTTCTTGCTCTCTGTTATGAATTGGCCATCTCTCCAGGGACCATTCATTCCCTTTACTTGGGACATTCCTTTCAGCTTTGGGTAGGGACAGAGGCAAGAGCTACAGCTCTCAATGTCACCCTCAGCAGTGTTAGAAGGCTCCCCTAGACATCAAGGACCTCAACTTAGGCCAAACCAGGATTCATGGGGTTGGCACTAAAAAGACTTTCAGGACTAGGCGGTTTTTGAACCAGAGTAGAGGATTAATGGATATTGTTTAGATGATTTAAGATTTAAGGTTGAGAGGAGAAATACTCAGAAAGAAAAACAAGACACAGCAGGTGTGGGTTTGGACATTTATGGAAGAATCACACCCATTGTTCCTCACCATAGCTGTCTATAAGCTTGGGTAGGGGTTGAAGTTACTATCTTTAAGGAATTGCTAAGAAACCTACATACGATCACCGGGTGATCCCTGCCGACAGGATTACAGTTGATAACATCCCACGACGCTGGAAGGTAGGATATCTTTTTTTTTTTTTTTTTTCTGGAGCTGAGGACCGAACCCAGGGCCTTGCTTGCTAGGCAAGCGCTCTACCACTGAGCTAAATCCCCAACCCCAGGTAGGATATCTTTACAGTTGTTAAACAGCCTTGTTTGTGATTCCCAGGTAACCTCTGTGGAAAAGAACAAGGCCCTTCCCAAGGTCATACACGTTCAGGTCATAAGCTCTTATAAGTCTGGATCTTGTTGGTTTAAGAAGTGTTTTTGAAAGGAGTAGTAACTCTGTATACAAGAAATGTTTTTAAAAATAACCAAAGATAGTCAGTTTGATTGGGGCCCAAATTTTCTCAATCTCTGCCCTCGTCTTTGCACACAGTAGCCAATCAGGTCAGACTGAAATCTGCTCACAGATGTAAAAGACAGAGGTCATTTTGGCCAAGTGTACTCACTTGCCCTTTTTGGGTTCAGGTGCTTCTTTTTGACAAAAAGAAATCACCTTGCTGAATTGATTTGCTCCTTGGTGAAACACTGAGATTTTTCTTCCCCCAGCAAACGTCAGCACCCTTCTGCTAACTCCAGAAATGAGAGTGCAAAGGCCACCAACCCACAGCCAAGGGGTTCTTTTTTGTTTTTTGTTTTTTGTTTTTTGTTTTGCTTTGTTTTGTTTTTGAGACAGGGACTGCCCTGGCTGGCCTGGAATTCACTATGTAGATCAGGCTGGCCTTGAACTCACAGAGATCCCATCTGCTCAGCCTCCTTACTGAAGATGTGCACCACACCAACTTATTTTTAAAGGTCCCACTTTTTAATATTGCCAACAATGGGAATTAGATTTCAAAATGAGTTTGGAAGGGGATAAATAGTCAAACTGCTGCTACACCCATAAATAGATTCAAAACTTGCAAAGACTCAAAACTAAGTTGACAGACTCTTGGTTTGTTCTCCGTTAAATCACTTGAAAATAAGCTGTGGTTACCACAGTACTTTTCCCTGTGTCTCCTCTGAATTGTCTATAGGCAAAAATGCCATCATTACAACTCAGAACATTAATCATTTATTTTTTTAAATGTTTTAATTGTTCTAAAGTAGCAATATAAAATATACTGTGTCCTAGTTTCCTTTCTGTTGCTGGGATAAAACATTAACCAAACACTGCTTAGAGGAGAAAGGGCTTGCATTCCATCATTGAGGGAATTCAAGGCAGGAACTCAGGCAGGAACTTGGAGAAGAAACCTTGGAGAGATGCTGCCTGCTGGCTTGTTCACCAGCCAATTCATCGCCAGTTAGCTTTCCTATACAGCCCAGAGAACGGTGCTATCCCCCGTGAGCCAGTCTCCTACATCAATTAGCAATGAAGACAATTCCCACAGGCCAATCTGATCTAGTCCATTTCTCAACACAGGGTTGCCGCTCAAGATGACCTGGACTCCTAAACAATCAAAAAACACGCTTCGGAATATGAGGTCTGACGTTTTAATTCCATAGTTTAAGGTGTCTGCTGAGCATGCTCACAGTCTGGAATTCAACCTCAAACCCTCAATAAATAAATAAGTAAATAAATAATAAAATTCAGTGATGTTAAATATAGTCATAGTGCTACGTAACAAATTTCTGGAACTTTCTCACCAGGTAAAACCGAAGCAAAAATTTTTCATTCCCACATGTTAATTTTCATCCAATACTGTTATATAATGCGAAGGCCATATTCCAACTTTCCAAATCACCCTTCCCCTTTACCCATGGGCTCTAAGTGTGCCACACACACTCAGTGAGCTATGGCCCCTGCCCTCTGTTTCTTATTGTCCCTCTGTCACCACCTTCTGCACTCACTGGGCTCTTACTGGCCCTATTGTTGTCCTGTTCAATGTACTGTTGTCACAGTTGGCGTGCGGGAGCCCATTCAACCTTGCTTTTCTACACGGCCGCGTTAATCTTTCAGTATTTCATTACTTTTGAACTCAATAGAATTTCCCAGGCTGAACCTTTTCTGTCCAAGACACCAACTCCGCCATTTCTGAGAACATGGTTTCTTTAGTGGAGAACGGAACACAGAAAGCAGTCTAGGGGCTTTGGTGTTGAATACATCGCAGTACCAGACCAAGCCTGTACCGATGTGCTCATTTCTAGGCAAGAGCATCCTTGATTCTAGTCACTGTCACCGTGCAGATAGGAGGCATCCACTGAGCCGCACGCTCTGTCTCAACATGGGCATTCATGCTGCTCCCTGCAGTCCAAATCCCACAGCACAGGGTGCTTTTAGCCTTTCCTCAGACTCTATTCTCTCTCCCTCTTCTCTCACTGTGAAAGCTCTGGCTCACAAAAAAAAAAAAAAAAGTTAACGTGTTCATTAATTCCGTCTGTCTGATAATGCACACCCAAACATTTAGAATTTCATTATCGGCTCCACGGTTAAGCACAAACCTACCACTAAGTCCAGAAATTTTTGTCACCTTAGGATATACTCCACTGAGAATATAAATTGGAAATTGTGTGCTAAAAAATTATTTGCACTTTTTTTTTCATGTTATAAATTTTTTTCTTCTTCTCCTGGTATCTCCCCCTTGGAGTCTCAAGGAAGAAAATGACTCTGTGTCATTCAGACTGGCTGAGCTTCTGGGTGGTCTTCTTGGGTCTACCTCTCTGGGGTCAGGATTACAAGCATGTGTCACCCACCATACCTGGCTCCAAGCTATTAATGTGCAGTGCTGACTTACATCAATATACATATTTTTATTCTGGTTTTACTTAGTTTGATTCTTCAGTTTGTTAAACAGAAAATTCAAAAGTCGAACCAACAGAAAAAAGCATGCTTAGAAAAACTATTGATTGATTAGAGAAATCTTAATCCCATTCTTTCCACTTTTATCCTGTTTGCTCCTGTACTGTCAATAGTGGGGGGATGGTACATGCACACACATGAGTATTTGTCTCCTGCTATTCCTCTGCACCTTATCTTTTGAGACAAGATATCCCACTCAACCCCAAGTTCATCATTATGTTAGGCTACCTGGGCTCTGAGGTCCTGATATACCCCTGTCTCTGGCCCATAGCACTAGGGTTATAGCCCTGGGCCAACACACGTGGCTTTTTTACATGGCTGCCAAGGATCCAAACTTAGGTCCTTGTGTGACAGTCACTTTACTGACTGAGCCATCTCAATGGGACAATTTTCAATAGTTTTTAGACAATCTGCCCATGTTTAATTGAGAAATCTTGTTACCTCCCTCCTGAAGCCCTGGACCCTTCCCCTCAAGGCACATCGGTGAGGGCATCTCCTCTGTTTGCTGACCCTAATCAATCATGTGAGCTCTGCAGGCTCAGTCTCATCGGCAGTGAGGGATGGCAGTGCCTTGCTTGGTGAGAGTAGATATGTGAGAAGTGACTTTGCTGTGCCAATGCCAGATATGGTCCTGATTTCACTGCTAGTCACCATGTCTTGGGCCCTGACCATAACAGCCCAGGCAGCCCCAGGTGCTCATGGGAATTCACTGACTCCCGACTATAGCGGACTAGGACTCCATACATTGAAAGCAAGCAGTTGAGTGGAGCGTGTGAAGTGAGGCCTTCTGGCTGCAGAGACCAGGCTCCCACTCTGCTGTGTGGGACTGACTCTAATTATGAATGGACTCACGCCAGGCCAGGGACAGCACTAATCTGTCATCTCAGATCCACTTTCTGTATTAACAAGAAACCCAGGAAGTAAGCCAGTAGACTCATAAAATGATCTCTCCACATATTGGGAGCCTCAAGGAAATGTTTAAAAAAAAAAAAAAAACAGTTCACCTTTGATTGACAAGCTTTGGTATGACAAAACTTCCTTGACTCACAGCAAGTTGCTCTAATAATAAAGTATAACCCACTCTCTTATTTCACAGCTCAAAATTGAAGATTATTCAAGAGGAACCGACTGAAATGCTGAGTAACTACCCAACCAAAACATTACTACTTTAAAGGAACATGGGCAAAATCTTAGTGGTGGCCATTTTAAAAACATTGGAAGGAACGTGGCTGTCCTTGGAGGAGTCTAGCTGAAGTGTGAGACACAACTGCAATGCTCTGTAGTCTTGAACAAGGATCGATTGAAGGAAAAATTAGTCCCACATGCAATTGTAAGTAAGTACGCAGTGTGCAGAAGAACTAAGTCTGATTTGACTCTACTTTGAAGATGACTGACTCGGCTTGTAGACGCATAGAGAGAAAGCTAGAATAAGTTAACAAGCTCTGAACTGTGGGGGGAAAATCACTAGGTGATTTTTTTTTTGGTTGCCTAAATTATAGTAGGTTGTTTGAATTATTTATAAGCACTAATTTGATTTTGATATCATACAAAAACGATATATTGTTTCAGTAGGCAGACAGACAGACAGGGTCTGTCAGAGATGGAGGCAGAGAAACTGCAGCCTGAAGTGTGGCTCTGCTCCCCAAGTCTATCAACTGCTGCCCGGATTCCTGGCAGCAGAATTCTACGGCTGGCAGGCTCAACGACACAGCCTCCTGCCAACAGGACATTGGCAAGCAGGGACATTAGAAATCTTCCTTGAGAGAATTTTAACAAAAGCCTAATAGGCATTACCACTTGGAACGATGGCCAAAGGCGAAAATCCATAAAAATCCCCATCCCCCAAGTCTCTATACATGGTAGGGGGGAAAAATGCAGCCATTAAGGCAGTGAAAGGAAGTAGGGTCATTAGGAAATCAAACTGGCTTGGCTGCAGAGAAGACAAGAACACGGTAAGTGCAATCCATCTTCAGAGAACTCCCTTCCCATCAGGCCTTGGGACCGACTGGGCCATAAAAGCAGCAGAGATAAGATAAATAATCACTGGGAAAGCTGACATCTTTATAGTGATCCACAAATGTCAGCAATTCACATCCATTTTATGCCCCACTGCATTTGTCTGTCGCTTCCAGAAATGTGGGGACACGGGATTTCCAGCTGAGGACGTTGTTGGGTCACACAGCGGGATCCAAGGCAGGCTTTAACACACCCACTTCTGTGATAGAACATAGGGCCGTATTTGCTGTCTCCTTGGAACTACACCAAATCATGACAGTGTAGTTCTCTTGCTGAAAGGCGGATAAACAACGTCTGCACTCAAGGCCAGAAGGCTGGTGCAGAGGAGCCTAAGGGTGCGGGGGACCATAGATGAGAAGAGAAACTCAACAGTTGACTTTCCATTTGAGAGTGGGGACGGCACGCCAGGAGAGCATGGTCCCACAGACACATGATAATGTCCCCTTTATTTTCTGTTCTCAGACCAGCTCCCGTAGCTGTGGTTTCCCCCCAAAACCTCTCCTCCAGTGTCCAGACACGTGGGATGCAGAGGAGGGCTTGTGGGAAAGCCTTTCCTATCCTAGTCTCTTTTGGAGGGCTACAGTTCCTCCCTGAAAGACAGAAAACAAAACAGTCAAATTGAACTAAAACCAATAACGAGGCCTCCATGGAGGACCATTTTAATGAAATTATCTCCTGAGGCTTTCTGCACACAGTTCCTAAAGACAAGGTCAAGCAGGAAAAAAAAATCCAGGACTTCTCTTCATATTTCTTGTCTGCTCACGAAAAGGTAACTTTGATTGGTTGGGGTTTTTTGTTTGTTCATTTGTTTGTTTTTTAATGAGACACATGCTTCTGTCTAAATCCTGGAGTTTCCCATGATGTTGACTACAGAATGAATAATTTTGAATAGCCAAGCACAATACCCATATGCTAATCAATGTAAGCTCAAAGTTGCTGAAACCATGGCATTCAATCCTGCTTCCTCATTCAGCTAAAAAGTTACTGAGAGAGTTTTCCAGACTTTAAAAATGATAAATAATCTTTTATTTTATTATGCCTGTATTTGCATTTATAAAATCAGAGAGTATAAATTCATTTATTTCCTTTAAAGCCCATATATATATATATATATATATATATATATATATATATATATATGCACACACATACATGCCTTTTTGGAAGTAGCAAGGTATCCATAAATAGGATACTAGTTAAATAAGTTGTAATATCTCCAAATATGGGATAAAGTATCATGAATCTACTAAAAACATTGGCCCAAATCTTCGGAAATTCTTGTGGAACAACCTCCAAGATACATTGTTAAGGATATATAAAAAAGTAAAACCCTTATGTGGAGCTGAGCAAGGTGATCCCAGTGCTTGGGAGTCTGACACAGGAGGATGACCTCAATTTACAGCCATAAATGAGCTACAGAGTGAAACCAGGGCCCGTCTTGTTGTAGAATAAGAAGATGTGTCAAAAAGCAAATGAGGGGGGCTGGAGAGATGGCTCAGAGGTTAAGAGCACCGACTGCTCTTCCAGAGGTCCCGAGTTCAAATCCCAGCAACCACATGGTGGCTCGCAACCATCTGTAATGGGATCTGATGCCCTCTCCTGGTGTGTCTGAAGACAGCTACAGTGTACTCATATATAATAAATAAATAAATAAATCTTTAAAAAGCAAATGAGGGAGGGAGAGGGAAGAAGAGAGAATTGCCACAGTATCCTCTATAACATATAATTACATACATTCGCAAATGTTTAAGTATGTAGACACAGACATACCAGACTGATAAGAATGTGCTCCCCGAAGGAAGAGAATGGGGTTGCCCTGGTAGCAAGACGACTGTTCCCATATGTGGTCTTTAGGACTGTTGGAATTTTCCCTTGATTCTTTTTTCAATGTTTTAGCTCCACATGTGGCCAACCCAGCTCAGTTAATACCCAAAATCATTTACAAAAGCAATTCATATACTCTAACAACTCTTGCCTCAGGCCAGCTATGGTGGAATCCGCCTTTAGTCCCAGCACTCAGCAGGCAGGAGGCAGGAGCGTCTGCATAGTGAGTTCCAGGAGAGCCAAATGTACACAGAAAAACCCTGTCTCAGAAAACAACCAAAAATTCAAAACCGAAATCCATCTGTCCCAATGCAATAATCGTAGCATGTACTCACCTCTGATCATGTTTCAACAAAGTTTAAGCCTTTGATTTGCACATCCCCAAAGCAAAGACTCCCTCATGAAGACTGGAACACAACATTTGCGCAACTTTTTCGTAAGTCACCAGGGTGATGGACTGGTGCTTGGCAGGGGCTGGGTTTCAGCTGCAGAAGGCAATGGCTTTCTCTCTCCTGGCCACTGGGTACTTTTTCATCATTGGATCATTCAGGTTGAATTGAACTTGACTTACAGTGATCAATTATGTCTTTTGGTATTACCAGACCTAATTCATTACCCGATCCCTGGGGACAAAGTTTAGCATTACATATGTTTATAGCGGCAGCCAAATTTATAATCTGCTTATCAGTTCAGTACACTGCTTGGTCATTCTTCCACCTCTACTCAAGAAACAGTAATACACATCACAAACCTAACGATGACGCAATACAGTTCCCATGTTTGCAGCCATGTTGGAGAAGCAAACGGACACTAACGTTTGTCATGTAGATGCCTGTACTTAAACCACATAACCAGGAATTGAGAGCCAAGGTTGAAAGCGGAGTCCCAATTATCCCATCCCATTAGCTACAATTGTCCTACAGTATTCATATGAAAGTTCAAACAAAAGTGTGTTTGTATATAAATGTAGTTTGTTGAGTGAGAGTAATGTGTCACCTCTGTGACTTCTGGATTTGCTGAGTGGTGCACACAGATATTGGGTCCTTTGCAGCTTTAACCTGCCTGGACAGTTGGAACGTCTGACTACGCGTGGGTAGCCAGTGTGTGCTCTCGTGTGATGGGGACCATTCATTTTCACAGTCTCATTTATGACTCATGAGTCGACGTGGGTGTTGAAAAGCGAAATCCAAAGAAACAGGAACCGGAAAAGATGTCTTTCTATATTTAAATATAAATAATAGAAAGAGACTGAGCGAAGTTATAAATATCAGAAGCAAAGTGTTCTCTGTAAGGTCCGTGGTGAATGCATTACTGCAGCCTGAGAAATGTCGCTTAAACTCCGCTTTGGAAGCCCTGGTCATTGTGAAAATGAATGCCCTTTGATTGTCGTTATTGCACCACATCCTTTCCCTGACGTTTTCCAGGCTTACAAATGTTACAGCTGGTTTTATACATTTCAGGAATTCTGTATGTGATGTTTTTCTATGTTTATCACATTTTAGGGAGAGCATACCTATCACGTGATTCGCTTTCACAGCACGTGTGCACACAGACTGATGATTTTACACTGAACAGTTCTTACAATGACAGGAAAAATGTTTTTCAAGGTTTAAGTTATCCTCCTGATTAGCCCTACACACACTCATTGATAAAAACATTAAATGGCAGGTCTGAGACTAGAATCTGGGAAATTTGACAACATCCATAGCATTGATGTGATTTCATTGCAGTATTTTCAAATTTTAATGAAGCTAAGTCATTAAATTCACTTTTAGACAGTATCTAACTTGCTAGGAGGAAAAAATGGCATAGTCTGAGAGAGAAAACACCACAACCGTATACATACCAGTGCTGAAATCAGCTTTCTTCAAAACTTGAAAGAAAATACTTGCTTACAGCAAAATGCTTCCCATCTCCTGTTGTTTGGTTCCAACTTGCAGAGTCATCTTGCTTCTAAAATGGTTTCCAAGCTAGAGATAGGGAGGCTTTTGAGTCAGTGGGAAACCCCCTTCATCCTTGAGTTTGATCCCTTTCAGAACGAGCCGCTTAGGGGCAAAGTGCTTGGCTGTGCTTTCAATGCTTTTAAGTTTCCTCACGATACACGCAGGTGACAAACACTCATTTGTAGACTGCACAGGAGTGACTCTATTAATCATACCATCATGTCCAGTGATAAAACAGAACTGCCCTCTCCTCATAAAGGTGCTTTCAGAAGGTTGTGTGTAGGTCCTGTATCCATGAGAAATGCAATTGGTATCAAGATAGACAGTAAAGAGAGAGCTCGTGTGACCATGGATAACTAGTTTTGTTACCTGTTTCTCAAGACTGATTTATCAAATTTAAGGCAAACCAAAGCTAACAACCTGTGTTAGGAAACATTAGATCACCTTGAAGATTAACACCAACCCACTAACTGTTACCGATCATGTGCATAATTTATACATGTCATTATATACAGTTTTTATCCCAGAGTGTATGAAAGCACACGCCAGTATGAAAGCATAAATTATCACAACATGCAGGAGAGAGAGCAGAGCTTCAAGCACATGAATAATAGCACACTGCTATCGACAGCTAGGTAACAGGGAGACCAACTGCTCCAGAGTTCCAAGGGAAGGCAGATTCCAGAAGTCAGACGCACCAGGTCTGAAGTTCAGACGGCAGTTCATTATGAACAAAGGCCTGTGTGAACAGAGCAGGAACCATAGATCAGATTCTAAGGTAAACTTTCATATATATTTCCCGCTAAGATGAGAAATCTCAAGACCACGATCCTTTCACTGCCATATTGGTTTACGACACCCCAATCAATTTGTTACCAGGAAAAACTGAGTCAGGAATTACAGCTGTTCTCCAAATCCCTCTAAGCTCAGCTCCTCCTCTTGGCTGGTAACAAATGGGCAAATTTAACATTCGTGGGCACCGGTGATAGTGCTTAAAGGTCAGGAGATAAGCAGTCCACCTACGTCTATGGTGGAGCCATGGTGCCTCATAGTTTAGTGTGTAGGAGCCTGAAGTGGTTGCTATAGAAATGTGGTCATAGAGCTGGGACGGTTGAGTTCTTCATAGATCCTGGGTTTCAAAGTCTGTGGAAAGGGACAGGACTCTCCTTGGTGCCCAGTGTTTACAAGGCAGTTACAAGGGTGTGATTGATGTGGCTAGCCTGGGACCTCTGACAGCCTGGGTAGGGAGGAAGCTGCTGCTGCTGGAGGCCTGGGCATGCTCATTGGGTTTAGAGTGTCAGGACACTAGATATGAGTGGGTGTTAGGGACTGCCCACCTTAGTCTCTATAGACAGTCCATTCTTTTCATCCGTCACTGTGACTGTAGTTAGAGCAGGGTTCACTGCCGATCTGAGGGGAGCACAGCTAAACACTAAGAGGATGGTAGGAACTGAGATCAACAACATGAAGACAAATGAGAAGGGTCTTAGGGTCCGGGGAGGGGAACAAATCCATTATGCAGAAATCCAAACTGCTGAGAAGGCTTCCAAGGCAAAGCTCCAGGATAGCTCAAGAACCAAATGTTAGGTAGGCAAAGGGCAGACAGAAGCAAGCAGATGGACCAGGACAGCATTTCTGAGAAAGATCCTGTGTCTGATCCAAGGATTGACTCACCACAGCAAGCTTATCGCTTGCTGAAGACTACTGGCTCAGCACGGAGGGAGAGCTGGGCTTCAGAGCCATTTTTCCATTTCGATTAGAGCTAGACACTGTGGGCATTTTCTGGGCCAGTCCTTCATTTTATGCAATGCCATTGAAATCCTGAAAGACTTAGGGCACCCATAGCAAGGCCAGACCTGGGACTGGTACCTCACTCCCCCTTGGTCAGAGTTCTGTCCATTCCATGGCACAGGGTGGTAATGGAACTTTAATCCCAGCACTCAGGAGAGTCTCTAGGTTTGAGGCCAGCCCGGTCTGCAGAGCCAGTTCCAGGACAACCATTGCATGGGCTTCTGGTAGCCACAGAGTATTTTAAAGCACTGTGTCTGTGGAGCGTCAGTTAGCCGAGTAGCAGGAATTCACAAGTCCACAGATGGGAAGAAGAAAACGCACTTACACCGCAAGAGAATGGATGAAGATGAGCCATTAGATATCTACTAACGATAATTTATATGAGGCCCTGGAGAGTTAGGCCCTGGAAAGTTGGGTGTGTGATCTAGGATGTGTTAGGAAAATGTTCCACAAAGAGTTATAGCTATCTGAAGCTGAGGGCTGACATGAATAGGGCCTGGTAGGTCTCACCTGACTGTACATCTGAAGATAGCCAACTGTTGGCAGTAACTTACGCTTTGTGGGATTTACAGGCTGCATCTTTTTGATATCTCAAATTATCCTCACGGTCACAAAAAGGTTGTCTACCTGCAAACTCACATTCAAACAGGAATTGTGTGACACGACCACCCTTAGCTGCCAAACAAGCCAGGCAAGCAAATATTTCGGCTTTTCATGATGTCCAATAGATCTGTGCACAGGGAGAAAGCATTTAGAAAAGGTATTGGGTTGGGCAATACTCAAACCTGGGAGAAAAGGTATCCACATATACTGCTGTTCCATCCCGGAGACAGACATTACTAATCAACCAGGACAGTCTGTTTTTATTCAGCTTGAATATGATCTTAAAACTCTTCCACATAGTTTTCCAAGCAAGTTCTACTAAATAAGAAAAGCTGGCTTATGAGATGAAACCCGCAGGCTGGCATTGTTACTTTGTGGCTTTCAGCACAGCTTTGAGATATCATGATAAAGCTCTCTTAGGTCTTGGGTTCAATTCCCAACAACAACATGGTGGTTCACAACCATCTGTAATGGGATCTGATGCCCTCTTCTGGCATGCAGATGTGCATGTATATAGAACACTCATTTGCATAAAATAAATCTTTAAAAAGCAACAACTGTCTTAGTTAGGGTTTCAATTGCCATGACAAAAATATCAAGTTGGGAAGGAAAGGGTTTATTTGGCTTTTACTTCCATAGCACTGTTCGTCATGGAAGAAAATCAGGACAGAAACTCCAACAGGGCAGGATCCTGGAGGTGGGATCCTGGAAGCAGGACATGATGCAGAAGAAGAATACTGCTGACTGGCTTGCTCTTCCTGATTTACTCAGCTTTCTTATAGAATCTGAGGACCACTAACCCAGGGATGTCGCCACCACAATGCCTCCCCACTCCATCAGTCAATAATTAAGGAAATGCCCTACAGATAGATCTTATGGAGGCATTTTCTCAGTTGAAGTTCCCTCCTTTCATATGACAGAGAGAGAGAGAAAGAGAGAGAGAGAGAGAGAGAGAGAGAGAGAGAGAGAGAGAGAGCGCAATTTGTGTGGATCAACTGCTTCTGGGCGTGGGGCTTATCCTAGAATGTGGTTCATATATCAATTATCACTCCTAAGAAAACTGACTTTACCCAGCAGCAATCAAAAACCAACAAACAGCTCATTTGTTAGGAGCAGGGCTTTGAGCCCAGCTCCCATCCTCCATGCTGCGATTTGGTCTGGCTTGGGCTTGTGCAGGCCTGCTGTCACAGCTCCTGTGGGCTCGTACATGCATCTGCCCTTTTGAATCTGGAAAACATTCTTTTCCTTGGTGTATACGACCTCTCGCTTTGTTTTGTCCCCTCTTCAGTACAGATCTCTGAGCCTTGAGGGGACAACAAGTTTCTTTTAAGAAAATAACACCACTGCCAGAAGGTGGTGGCAGCACATTCCTTTAATCCCAGCACTCAGGAAGCAGAGGCAGACAGATCTCTGGATTTGAGTCCAGCCTGGTCTGCAGAGCTACACAGAGAAACCCTGTGGGAGTTGGGAGAGGAATAATAGCCATAGAGATTCGGTATCCAAATCACAGCTCATGAGGAAGTACTGAGAGTGTTTGTTCCTAATTCCCCACTTTGAGGCCAAAGAGACTGAAGTGGTTAGGGAACCTAACTGGGGACTCCATCAGCCACTAAAATATGGCCCTTTTACCAGCAGTTAACCTTGAAACTAGTGAGAAAGCACAGAGGGCAAAAGTACTCAAAAGTACTTGTGTGAGATGACAAGTCTGGTGATTGGAGTTCAGTCCTGGAGCCCACATAAGGGGAAAAGGAGAGAAGCAGAGTCATGAAATTGTCCTGAGTTTCACACGCACACAATGGCATATGTGCGCGTGTGCACACACACACACACACACACACACACACACACACACACACTGGCAGTAAATACATGAGAAACTTTACCTTGGTTCTGCTTCTGCTAACACCATTTCCCTGAAGTGCCTTCTGGGACATCTCATCTAGTCAGCAAGCTACTCAGGAAAACCTGGCCCCTCTATTTATAGGTTCCTCTGGCCCCTCCACACTCCGCCAACCCAACTCATTCACGAATGCATTTGTTTAAGGCTTGGGAAAGTGAATCCCCCTCCCATGGCCCACCCTCCATCCACGCTGAGCTGCTTCATGAAGAACACATACGCTAATGAAACTGATCATCAACCAGTGCAGCTCTGTAGACGGCTTACGACGCTGTGAATGTCCTGCGATAGGCTGTTGGTCAGGTGTGACCGGTACCTCATTTTAATTGTTTAAATTTAAATAACCACATGGCTACCATACTGAGTATCTAGTTCTAGACCCTTCTCTCCCCTTTTTCCCAAACTCTCTTTTCCTTATGTTCCAAGTACCTGGCTCAGTCATAGTTCTGCATTTCCTCCGGGTCCCTTGTGTGTTTATAAGACAGAACCGCTCGGCTGGCTCAGCTTCCCCTCTTGGTTGATTTAGGAGCCTTGTGGCACACCTTTGGCGCTCCCACCCCCATGCAGGGCAGCTTAGCTTCTGTGAGTCTGCCACGAATACGTAGAAAATATCCATATGAATGAAGAGTCATGCAGGTACTCTGGCTGCTGGTCTGTGTTCAAGTCCTGCAGCTCAGGCATCAGATGCATGAGGAGAGGCTGGTGTCTCTCTCAGCCCTTATGGTAGCAAACTGCAACTGTGGCCCTGTGAGTGTTTCGACCGAAATGGTCTTTTTGTCCTGAAGATTTCCTAGTGGTTCAAAGGTAACAGTGTCTTCAGGTAAGGCATTGTTGAAAGCAAGCTTATGAGATTTTTCTAGAACCTAGTTCAAAGAAGGCCTAAGCAGAAGACATGACAGGGCAGAACCAGCTTGGGCAACACTACTTCTGTTGCTCCTTTCTTGTTCAGTCAATAACCAACTACCCTGGGGGTGACCATGACTCCATCCTAGCTCACTGTGCTTCACCTTGGTCATGTCTATGCAGTCATCAGTATTTGGCTCCATGTATTTTGCTCAACACAGTAGCAGAGATTGGCCTATGTTACTGACATGTATAGGCAGTTTGTTCCTTTCTCCTCCTCCTCCTCCTCCTCCTTTTTCCTCTTCCTCTTCTTCCTCCTCCTTCTCTTCCTCCTATTCTTCCTTTTTAAGATTTATTTTTAATTCATATGCATTGGTGTTTTACCTGCAAGTATGTCTGTGTGACGGTGCCAGATTCCAGGGTTCAGTTCACAACATCCACATCAGATACCTCACAACCATCTGGTTCTAGGGGATTCATTGCCCTCTCTGATCTCTGCAGACACATGCACTCAGGCATGTACCCATTCCCATTGAGACACAAATACATACACATAATTGAAAATAAAATAAATAGTTTTAAAAGGACTCCATACATGTGTTTTCTTGTTAAAATATATACTCAGTTATCTTGAGCAAAACCTGTCAAACTGATGAGTTATGAACTAGCCAATCTTTAGCTTTAGTAGAAACAGCCACATTTGATCAGAACCATGTGTTAGAATAAATGAGTGAGTGAATGAGTAAATAACATGTATTTCACAGTTAACTTGTAAACACTAACACATAACTATATGAGTCTGGGCCTAAAATAAGAAATCTCTTAAATACCAAAGATAAATCCTTTCGACTATGTTGACAAAGTTTAATGCTGAGCATATGGTCTTGGGAGGCAGAAGGAAGAGAAGTCTATCCAACAGAGGCCGGGAGAGAGGCAGGTCAGGACTAGAATGAGATGCGAATAGGCTTTATACAGTGCAGAGCAGGGGCCAGACCCAGACATTGGCTCCCACACATATCCATGCCCACAGAAAGCGGGGTGTGTACTTCCACGGATGCTGTCTCCTGTTTCCTAATTGGTTACCTTCACCGTGGGAGTCTTTAGTCAGAAAGCATTTGGCTGCCAAAACATTATCAATTGAGCCATATGGATAATGTATCGGCAACATAATCTGCAATTAGTGCAGCTGTCAGTCAAGAGCTAGCCTGGGGAATACAATAGACCCAGAGCCCTACCTCCTCCCCTAGCTGTTCCAGCTTCCTTTCCAGGCCGACCCTGAGGATCCAGCGCCATCCTGCTTCCTCTAGGCTCATGGAGTAAGCTCTTAAATCCTCACTCAAAGCCCTCCTCAGGAGTTCTGGAATGATTTCGGCATATCAGCGGAGGATTGTGGGAAGAGGTAAGGAATTGGCACTGACCGTAGAATTTCATCGACAGGGGACAGAGTCATCGAGACTCCCAGGGATCCAAACTCTTGCCTGTTTTGTCTTCACGTGTCACTGGCACTGCTGATAACAACGCTCTTTGATTGTGAATTTGCCAAGAGCATCTAAGTTCTTAGCCTTCTTACCTAACATCTTTTCTTACCTCATTCTGGCTATACCAGCCTTTCTCAGCCCCTCCTCCAAAACGTCTCTCAAGGCTTCAGAAAGGGAAGCCCCAGCCTGTGTGCCCCCTCATGAGCTCCCTTCTACAGCTAGTTCTTTTGATTCCTTCAGCTCAGTGTCTCCTAGAAAACTCGTCTCCCATTCACCACATACAGCATGCTGAGTCTGAGGATATCGTCAGAGTTGGTGCTATTCAAAAAGAAAACGCCTTGCAGATGTTACCATAGCAAAACTGGAAGATCCCAGATGTGTGCATCCAGCATATTAAATTATCTAAGAGCCAAGACTGGCTCATAAGATACTCTAAGGAAAGTTGGCAGAAAAAAAAAGAATTCGGATCAAAAAGTACCTGTGTTCAATGAAAGTACCAGCCTCCTACATCCTGTAACATACGCCTGTGAGGTCAGTGCCAGAGATCTGAGCTGCAGCTTGCCTTAGAACCCATGGCATCAGAGACATGAAGAAAAGTAAATGCTCTGGACTGGAAAAATGTTCTTTCATTTGGTCTAAGGACGGTGTCTTATCCTGCAAAGAGATATTTAAAACTGTTGGGCAAATGCTGACTTTGTAGTACAATGATTAGGAGACTCAGAGGCACATAAATACTGGTTCAAGTCCTAAATGTTGGGCCTTGGGGAAGCTATTTTAATCTCTTAAATGTTGAATAACTTGACATTTATTTTCCTGAGACTGGAGAGATAGCTCAAGAGATAAAAACTCTTGCCACCAAGCCTGACAACCCGAGTTTGATCCCCTGGACTCACATAGTGGAAATAGAGAACCAACTCCTATAAGTTGTCCTCTGACCTCCACATGCATGCCTGTCATGTATGGGTCACCTACCCTAATAAATAAATGTAATTTTAAAAAAATTAGATAAAATATTTCTTTTCTTGGGTGAGGCTATAGGTCCAAGGCAGAGGCCTTGCCTTGCTGTGCTGTGCCATGCCTTGTCTCGTTCTATGAGGTCCAAAGTTTGAACACAAACATTGAAAGAAAAAAGGTCTCCTTGAAATGGGGTGGTAATAATACACATAGGGTGGCTATGAGATTAAAAGTACCCAGTGTGTGTTCTGAATTATGATAACTACCCAACATGGGGAAGTTCTAGCTATTGCTGACATCACTACTGTTATATAATTCCCTGAAAGCTTGGTTTTTGCAATGTGTTTTTCACCTCTGGGAGATCAGACCCGGGGTATTGAATGTACGAGGCAAGTGCTACACCCCTCCCAAGACCATTAATGGATTCTTTAAGACCTTGTAAAGATGTCAAAGATATTTTACAGATGTTTGAGTTCACTCCGAACTAAAGTTAACAGGTGACTTAGAAGGCAAAGGAACACTGATGACCTACACAGAAACCACATAATCTGATGTCAGCCTCTGTTTCTTTTTGTTGTGCAGAGTTCTGGGATGGGGTATCTGGGTGAACAGTTGTACTGCTGGCAAGTTTGTGTTTGGTGGAATCACACTACCATGGTACCAAGCGGGGTATTGACATCTTGGTTTGAATGTCTGGCATGGTATCTTGGACATCACTCAAAGCCTTGGACAGGGAACATTCTGAGGAGATTGGCCTTCACTTGTGGGTAGAAAGAAGAGGCTACAGAAAAGACACTCTGTCCAGGCTGAGTCAGCTCCACAGCCTGCCACATCATCTGCCCAGTTAATAGAGTAATCTCCCAGGACAGATGGGACATGACAAGGCCATCAAGAGTCAACCTAAGTGGTAGTATACGGGAGGTGGTTGAGTCTGTTCTAAAAAAAATGATACTTCACCTGAGAAGCAACAAAGCACTCCCTGTGATTCAAATAAAAAGCACCTTGGATATTTAGAGCGACCTCCCAGCCTGTCACACAGCAGTGTCCGGGGGGGGGGGGGCAGTTGGAACCACTTCTCTGAATACTGAAGCAATACCAAGAGGACATCTCCGAGCCAAAGAATTGCAAGGCCAAGGGGATGTAGCCATTCAGAGTCTTGCCTTTTCTTCCAAATGGTACCATAAGTACCCAGGATGCAGAAATTCCCTGGCTAGTTTGGCTCAAACCCACTTCCAAGGCCTGCATGCACCTCTCCCCAAAGGCAAGACCCTTGCCAGAGCTTAACAAGTCACCAAATGGCAGTGAAGACTGGTAAAGTTCCCCCAAGTACTGGGCAGAGAGGGTAGAATCAGAGGACTAGGGTTAGGAATGAGGGTTCTTGATACATACCACCAATTCAATGCAGAACTCAAAGAACTCTAGCATAGGTCTTTACAGACTTGAACAGTTTGTTCATTTGACTTGTAACAAAATATAGACGTGTGGTCTATGAGCCTCCAATTACTCTCTAGCCCAGAGCTGAGCAATGTTAACCTCTGTAGACAGCCACTAAGTATTGTTTCAGTAAAGATGCAATGAATGAAGACATCCTCAAGAAGAATGAATAGAAGTTAAACTCGCACCAGAGTTCCCAAAGTCACTACAGTCAATAAAGCAGAGCCTCCCGTCTCTCAGCTGAATATGCATAACCCAAGTAACATGTGTGTCTCACAGTGAGATGCAGCAGGCTGCCCCGGAGATTTTTGGAGGGCCAGCCTCGGCAATGAAATCTCATTAGACCAACAGCTCAAACAGCTGCCAGTTTCCTGGGAGGAAGAGAAGGATATTCAAAGCTTTCCAAAGATTCAATCCACCATACCTGACCCCTGCTAGGACTTCAACTCCAATTGCACATTTTTATAAGGCATTAAGGGGACATCATGATGACTAACTGGTTCTGTCTTATTTTTCCCAGGAACTATGAAGTTTGTTGCTTAGGGCTCTAAAAAGATAATTTTACCAAAGGAGGGGGGAAAGAGTTAATTCCACAAAATGAAGTAACTGCTAAGGCAACCTCTTTTAAAGCACTTTAAAGATTCTAAGGTCAAGAATTAATGGTCCGCTTACTTCAAAGGAATCAATTTATTTCTTCAGTGCTCATTTTCAGAATCAATCATTTTGCGTCACCTAGAGGACTTAAGACACTGAGCTTTGAGAGCACATTACCGTAAACTCACATCAGTCTGTGCATGACTTCCAGCTACCGCCAGCCTTTTCCACATAAATCCCTAAGATAGGTGATTTCTTGTTGCCTCAATTGGAGTGTACGCAACCCTTAGAGGCATTCTTAATAAGGGGTGGCAAAGGAGAGGTGTGCAGGCATTGGCTTAGCCCAGCAACCGTCTGGGGAGAACCCAGGAGGTGCTGTTGGGTGTGGCACATAGCCCTAGCCGTAGTACTTATCTCACCTTCCCTTCCCTCGCTGAGTTACTTCTCTAAGATGTAATGTACAAGGTCTGGGGCTCTGAAAGGTTGGAGAACAATAATTAGACACGGATGAGTCTTTGGACATATGCGTTTAGTTTCTGCTCTGTATAAAACATCCGTTCCATTTAATCTAAAGGTTGGTGCTGCTATCCCAGTGCTGAAGCTAACAGCCTGGATGACCTTGGACAAGTCTCTCCACCTCCCCAGAGCTTCAATTTGGATGGATGATCAGTGCTAAGTGTCTGGAAAATCCCATGCTAATTGACTTCACCAGCGACTCAGACAGACCAGCTGCTTGGCTTCAAAACCAACAAAGCTCCCAGAAGAAATGAGAGCATTTTAGCACTGGGCTTTTTGGCAGCTGCACACCCAGTGCATAATAGCTGCACTTTAGTCAGGGCCACTCGGGTAGAGAGAGCCCCGGCATTCAAACCCTGAGCATCCTATCCCGTCAGAAGTCGTTGGGGATTAAACCGACGTCCAAATTACACGCTTGTCCCGGATTGGATTTCAGCTGAGCACCATCCCTGGGGTGGAGGAGACATGGCTGCAGTCCCGGGCTACCTGCTCTGTCCAACCTTTATGAGCTGATTGGATCAAGGGGAAATGATCCCAGGAGCCCACAGATTTTACCCTGCCTTTGCCTGGACCTAATGGAAAATGACCGAGGGCTACTGCTGCTTGTGGAAGGTAAGGAGGATGCAGCTCTCCTATCCCAAATCTTCAGTCGCCCTAAGCATCTCTTCTCTAATTAGTGAGGCCCCTCCATGGCTAGCACGTTTTAATACCTCAGTAGTTTCCAGTGCGAATTGGGTCAGAGCTAACACATCTAAGGCAGCATTTAGAGAAGAAATTCTAGTTCCTTTTTAAAATTACCAGTGCGGTGTCCTACAAAGTGATCTAATTTAATTGGCCCAAGGGTTGCCTGGCCATTCATTTCAAATGCTCCCCAGGGGGTACTGTAAGTAAGCAAGACTACTTCAGAGAGATGGTGTTTGACACACCCAGCTACCAAAATGTTGCTCACCGCTTAGTTTTCCCTTTTCTTCTCATTAAAAGTCAGAAAACTAAAATACCTACTGCTCTGTAGTTCCTTTGGCTAAGAAGGGAGTTTTAGTAAAGAGGATGAATGGATCATAGAACAGAGAGAGAAAGCCCTGGACTTTTGGGAACATTGTGGCCAATGGCATTCACCCTGCTCGCTACATGGAACCATGACGTAGGTAATTTCCTCCCTTATTTCAGCCTCTGGGTTACGTCCTTCTTGCATGCTCCCAAAGGTCATCCTTAAAATGATATACAACACAAAAAGATGTAATAATAAATGTGCAGCCTTCTCAAGACCACCTCCGCCTCAGAGCCTTAGAGACAATCTTCTTTGTTTGAAAAAGGTCATTGCATTTAAATTTCATTTGTATTTAAACCAAGAATGTTACATTTTCAGTACTTTCCGGAACTTTCCATCCCCTGTGTCCCCATCGTCCATATAATGCTATTTAGAGAAACAAGAAAGTAGCCAGAGAGCTGTGGATTTAAAAGGGTGATTTCTTTTCTGCAAGACACATCAGTCTACTGACGACAATGTGCAACAGAAGCAGAGGCTGGCCACTGAGATGAGAACGGAAAAACAAAAAGGCAGCATTCTCAGAAAGGCAACCAGATCCTGGAATGAGGAAGGTACAAGCAGAAATCAGCCTTTGTGAGAAGGAAGACCAGTTCCTCTGCCCAGCAGGAGGGAGGTCCCGGTGGGTGAGTTTGACTTATTTGCCTAAAAATGCAGATGGGAACTCCTCAACCAGGCAAGAGTGACAGCAAAGATGTAAGTATTGAAAGTCAGGTGGGGGAGAGAGAAGCAGGTAGAAGCACTCCCATACACACACATGCACACTCTCGTGCGTGCACACACACACACACACACACACACACACACACACACACACAAACACCATGTGTACTACAGCTGTGTCTTCCTCTTTCCCTTTTCTCTTCCATCAGCCTTGACCTGTAGCAGGCCAAAGAGTGCTTGTGTAATGGTTGGGTTTAGTGCACACACCCAGGCACACACACACACATACACACACACACACACACACACACACACATACACACACACACACACACACACACACACACACACACACACACACACACCTGGCTAGCCTTGGGTTATGAGACCCAATCTATGTACTGAAATGTTTTCATTGTAGGATATCAGGTCATGCAGACAATTGCATAAGATCCTGTTTTTGCACTACATCCAAGTCCCTTCCTACAGTTTGTCTGTATACCTCAGCATCCTTGGTGAGGATGAGAGAAGCCTTTTGATGAGCATCAAAACTGGACTTCGGCAAGCAAATATGGAGAATCCACTGAAATGAAAACGAAACATGGCAGTGAAGAGAAGCAAAGGTTGTATAAGGAGTTCTGCGGTCTCTGGACATAGCGTGGCACTCCTGTGGACCTACAAGGCTTGCAGAAGGAACAGTAATCTCAATATTACTCTTACTGCTACTCCCAAAGTCAGTCCTAACACTCCATCTCAATTCCACTAGACCTTTACCTTATTAACCCGGAGCAGTTCTACAAAATGGCAGGGGAATGACCCAGAACGTGGGTACGGGAAGGTAGAAGAGTGAGAAGAAGCTATGGGGGAATGGGCCCAAGTTCTCCAGCAATGCTTTCTGCCACTGCCAGGAACCCCACACCACACAAAGAAGCAGGGGCATTGCTGAAAAAGAGACACAAAGATGTGGATCACCTTTTCCTGGAATCAAGACGGAGGTCTGTCAGGTCCCAAAGAAACCCAGAACACGTGACCATTCGTGTGTGTCTATTAGCATATCAAAAGGATGCTGGGCCTGAGCCTCATTCAGTGCCCATGGCTTCTCTCAACTCTTCTCACCCTGCCTGCTTCCCTAAACCTCTCCTGCCCAGGGGCTTCCTTTCCCTTCCCCTCCTATAAACTCCTGCGGTTTCAGTCACATGTTCTCTTTGTTCTTCACTGGCTGTCAGTCCATCTCTATTTCTCTCTGTCTCTGTCTGTCGCCCTCTGATTTTCTTGGCCCTCTCCTCTTCCTCTCTCACAGCTCCCTCCCCACCCCACCCCCAGCCCCATGGCCACAGGTCAGTCCATCGGTCATGTGTAGTCTAATTTCTGTCTCTGCTCTGGTCTCTTCCAGATGCCCCTGGCTGTACCCTCCTTCATATCTCAATAAAAACCTTCCCCTCAAACATTACCTTGGGCAGTTATGTTCTCATTTTCCTTCATCTGGTGGCAAAATCTGGGTAAAACATATATGAGCTTCCTTTCGAGGACCTAAGCATCCTCCTGTTCCTAGAAGACCACAATTCAGAACTGCAGCTATAACTAAGAGAGTGGGCAATAAAGCCCACAACCTGATGAGCAGAACCGGGAAAAGACCAGCCAATCTCTTTCAAGATGATCCTTTTACTATAGCCTCCTAAGTCAGGGTTTGCCACGGTTCCCATCCTTCCCCTGTGGCTCTGGCTCCTCCTTATGAAGCCTTCACCCTCTGACCGCTCATAGTTACACTGTGTTTAGTACATTCATTATGTATGCATGTGTGCATGCGTATGGCTGCATTCATGCGCTAACACACATAGATCAGAGGACACTTTTGGGAGTTGGTTCCCTTCCACCGTGTGAATTCCAGGCATTGAACTCAGGTAGTCAGCCTTGGCAGCAGATGTCTTTAACTGCTGAGCCACCTCACTGGCCCCATAGTTAGAGCTTGTATCCATCTCTTTCCTTCTCTTAAAGTGATCCCAGTAAGTGGATAGCTAAAGAACTCCTTAATTTTAAATGCAAGTTACAAATATTAGACCGTTCTTCTCCTGCCAAAGTGACCAGAATTAGAGGTTTGGAATTTTCCAAGAGGTAATCTTAGGGGAGGGGAATATCTTCAGAAAGCAATGGCTTTAACATTACGGAATGCTATTTCTTCATAAATGGATATTAATGAATTACCACATTCTTATAATGAGAAAGTGGTTAAATGATTTTGTAATTCATGGTGAAGGACCAGGAAAAATTCAGACCCCCTAGCAAACAGAGTAGAGCCAAAAATGTAGGTTAGCCAGTTCAGTGACTCTGTTCCAGGAACTTGACTGACCATAGAGCTGATGATTACAGCAGCCGGTTCAGTAACTCTATTTACTGGCCATAAAGTTAGATTACAATCTTGAAAACAATCTTGAGAAACAGGAAGCTTCTCCTTGCAATATTTCACTGGTATTCTCGACATTTTCCAATGATGCCATCCCTACCCCCATGGGTTGTGGTTTCTTCCTTTAAATACCCCTTCTCCCAGCTACTCAGAGTTGAACTCCTCTACCCTTGAGTGGGATACGAGTCTCGACCCCAGTGCACTGGTTCCTATCAATAAACCTAGTGTGATTACAGCAAGGATGGTCTCTCGTGAGTTCTTGGGGGGGGGTCGCATCATCCCGAGACATGAGTAAGGGTCTCCCTACTCCAGCGGTCTTTCATTGGTCAACTTTCTTCTATTAAAATGTCAAAGCAGAGATCAGAAAGATGGCTCAGTGGTTAAAACATGTTGCTGCTCTTGCAGAGGACCTGAATTCAATTCTAAGGACCCAAGTCAGGCAGTTTATGACTACTTGTAACTTCAGCTCTGAGGGATCCGAGGTCCTCTTCTGACCTCCATGGGTTCTCCTGGAGTATCCATGTGTACACACCCACACACAGATGCATGTACTTACACATAATTAAAAATATAAATAGATAAAAAAATGTCAAAGCAGTGGTTAATTAGAAAGTGGGGCATAGTGGCTCTTGAGAGAGAAGTACACTTGTTTTTGCTGGTGGTAGTTTAAGTTTGTTTCTTTAGTTTTCACACAGGGTCTTATTATGTAACTCAGGCAGGCTTTGAACATCTTGTCCTTCCTGCCTCAATTCCCCAAGTATTGAGTGTCTTAGGCATGTGCGCCCACATCGGGCTCTGTATATTTATTTTTACAGTTAAACTGAATGGAGAGATACTGAGTGTGGGGATGGTTATTTTGAGACAGATTACCTGCATAGAGGAATCTAATCCAGAAAACTGGCTGCTCTGATCACATCTAAATTCCTTCTAAGTCTGAGTGATCCAGCTGGAAAGCAGACACACCCTTAGTACACACTGTTAATCTCTCCGACTGGAATCCTTTAATCCCAAACAATGGCGCCCAATTGAGGGCAGACAAAGTGATGAATCAGAGAAAGATTTGACAGAGTGGGTCAGAGATAGGATACACCCATCTCTCAAAGAAAAGCTATTTAAGAGCAGCGTAGGGGGAGTCGGTTCAGTCCATTCAATCAAATGGAGTTGAGTTGAGTCAGTTAGGAATCAGTGCAGTGAGTGCAGTGCAGTAGACTTGAGTTCATTCATGAGTTCATGCAAGTCGGTGCAGGTCAGCAGAGGCAGTTAAAGCCACAAATAAGAAAGGAGCCAAAAGATGCGAGTAAATTGCCAGAGTTAGTTTAAGGCCAAGCAGAGTAATTCAGTGAGAAGCTGGGAGAAGCCAGATTGCATACGTCAGCTTGGAGAGGAGTTGGAGCCAGAACAGCTGAGTTGAACCAGCCAGCCAGAGTTCAGAAGAACTAGAAAGAATGACCTTATTAAGCATTAAGCCTCCCAGATAACAATTACAACTGGTGAATAAAAGATACTTGTCATGCCTGCCTTGACCTGACCCCATTAAAATACTCAAGTTCATTTGGTGGAGAGAACCTAGCATTTTTGTGCAGGGCTGTGGGAAAGAATGTGAGGAACTTAAAGAGTTGTTTATTTTTATTTTATGTGTATGACTGTTCACCTGCATGTATCCATGTGTATCCTAGCATGCCTGGTGCCCATGGAGACCAGAAGATACTGGATCCCCTGAAACTGGAGTTATATAAGATTGTGTATCACCATATGGGTATTGGGAACCCAACAGGGTTCCTCTGCAAGAATAGCTAGGAATAGTTGTTCCATTTCTCCATCATTAGATGAACTGAATTTAAGATGAATTGAATATGAGAAATTTGAATGTATAAAAAGAAAATAATAAAAGGGGGAGAAAGTAGAAGACAACAGTGGATATTGACCCTATCCAAATGTACCTTTGGGTTACAGTTCTCTCTACAACGGGCATCTAGCCATCCCTCCCCTGTTGACCATCACTGTTAGTGCCTTCTGTCTCTACAGTGATTTCCACTCAGTTGTGGCTAGTTATCTAGTGGCCTTCAATCAAGGAAACAATGAAAGACAAGCCCTGATCCTGTTGTTCTTCCTCTGTTTGAACACCCCTACCTTTCCATCAATGCTGCTAACATTGGACTTCTGGATAGCACAATTGTGCTATCAAGCATTGAAGGGCACCCTGTACTCACCCCTGAGGTTTGAAACCAGGTACTGTCCCATTGGTGAGCTCATCCATCTGCCTTCCAGCCATTTGCGGAGTGCTGCTCCTTGGAGGACTCTCATGGCTGCAAAGCTGCAGCCTCACTGAGCTGCAGTCACTGAGCCTCCAAGAACAAGGAGGCTACCATTTGGGAGCAAGGTACAAAGGGCCATCAAAGCACAAGACTTGCCTAGAATTTATTGATAGGTTGATGAATGCCTTGCAGCTTCTTTTAGTATGATTGTTGTCTATATATTGATTTTAAAACAACAGCTTTCAATATTGTGGTTTATTTGTCACAGAGATTTGAGTTGCTGGAGGTGACCTCAAAATTGATGTAATTAACTGGCTGTAGTTTGTTCTGTTTAATTGATGTTGAGATGCAGACAAAGTAAAATCTCATGTGGGGGGAATTGTTGGTTCACTGGACGTTGTTTCTGGCTTCAGAGCCCTTGGTCCCTCAGACAATGATGTTCTGATGTTAGCTCCACTCTATTAGCTCACTCATGATTACTCTGTCATTATGGCTAATCAACAGCTGTGCGGAAACACATCCAAATCATATTTTTCCTTCCTAGAAATTAGCAGATGAAGGATAATTACTACCAAATAGCTTGAGTTATGATAGATGGCTTCCTGCCTTACACTGGTATGAGTGGAAACCTAAAATATAAAACTTTTATTTCTCTCTCTTTTATGTTTCTATAAAGTATGAACTTACAGCTTTTTCTTCCTGTCCGAAAGCTGGGAATGAGTTGCTCACTTCTCTATCCAAATATACCTGTCCAAATAAAAAAAGTTTTATGTTTTAGGTTTTCACTCCTACCAGCATAAGCCTTGAGTTCCTGGAAATGGAGATGCAGATGGTCATTAGCCACTTTGTGGGTACTGAGACTCAAACCTGGCTCCTCTGAAAGAGTAGCCAGTGCTCTTAACTGCCAGGCCACCACATCATTCCCATAATGGCCCTCTCACTAGAGTCCACTGCATATCATAACCTCACTCAAATGTATGGTTATAACAAGTGTCAGAAGCCAGTGCCATGGGGTGCTGGGGCATTGTGGGAGTGGTCCTAACTGTGATGGGGAATGACCAGAAATGGCAGCCTTTCTTAGAGATCAGGAGGTACTTGGGAGTCTGACAGCCTTGCTTCTAAGTCTCAGCTCTGCCACCACTTCAGGTGAACAGTATAAAACGTCCCTTGTCATCAGTGAGACCCTGATGCTACCAGTGTCTATAACATTGAGAGACATGGGTTTCAACCATTGTTCTAAAGTTTTTGAGTTATGGTCTTCTTGGATTTTTCTGAAAGCTAGGGCTCCTTCTCCTTAAAATATGTACATACATATTGCTATCCGGTGATGGTTAATCTGTTATCAACTTGATTGGATCTGAAGTCAGCTAAGAAACAGACCTTTGAGTGGGTCTGTGAGGGTATTCCGGAAGGATTAACTGAGAGAAAAAAACCCTCTCTAAGAGAGGCACCACCTTCCTGTGATGATAGATATCTGAGAAGAGGCGCTGCTTTTGCCTGCCTGCTTTCCCTACTTGCTGGTGACTCTACCTACCTTGTTGCTGCTACTGCTGTTGCTATCCTTTGCTGACACTCGAATTTAGCTTCTCCAGGCTTACGTTGTAGAATAAAAACCAGCAGATCTTCAGGAATCACCCAAGACTTCAGCCTCAGATTGGGACTGCTAAAGCATCCATTTTAATGGACTGAGTTCTCAGACTTTCCAGCATACAGATAGCTGCTGGTCAACTACCAAACCCATATCAGGAGGCCAAAAATCAAGGAGCAAAAGACTTTGCTCTTTTTCTAGAGAACTCACAGCCCACAGCCCTGATGAAATTATCCCTATAAGCCATTCTAGTTCCTTGCCTTCTGTGAAATACCATGGAAAGGAAAGGTCCACGATTTAGACTCTAGAGAAGGAATTAGAAATATTGGACCCTTCATGGCCCTGTGAGTGCACAAGTCACATACTTTTTTTTTTTTTTTGGTTCTTTTTTTTCCGGAGCTGGGGACTGAACCCAGGGCCTTGCGCTTCCTAGGCAAGCGCTCTACCACTGAGCTAAATCCCCAACCCCCAAGCCACATACCTTAAAGAGCATCTTCAATCAAAATTCTCCACTTAAGTAATCCTGATTTATAAATAATAGAACTCAGTATATGTGGATATTTGATGATGAAGAAAACCTTAAACCACTGAAAGACCAAACATCTAAACACTGAGAAGCAAAACAAAGACATAACTGCTAAACTGGTGATAAAGCTCCCTGTGACACTTAGTACTCATTGTCAAGTTGACTGACTCTAGAGCCATTCAGAGATAGGCATGTGTGGGCTTATTTTGGTTAAATTAATTGACCCATCTTTAACTGTAGGAAGAACTATTCCCTGGGTAGAGGGCCCTGGATTTCCCTTCCATGATACCTTGAACTGTGAGCTAAAATAAATCCTTTCTTTCTGGCTTTTGTCAGTGTATCTTATTACAGCAACAACAACTAAATGATACCCACACTCTCCAACTTTACATATTAGAATTATCGCTTGACAGACTTGCTAAAGACATGGCTAGATTCTACCTGGGGTTTCTTACCAGGAGCTTCTAGGTCCAGGGCTCAAACTTTGAGACTTGCTTGTTGGAAACTAGTGTTGATTGTTGTTACTAGCCTTGAAGCACCAACTTCTCACTCTACTGACACCTATGCTGAGCACCTCTGAAGCTTCCTCTGTTGCCTAGCAACCACCCACCCCGCCTTACACTTTTTTCACATACATCTGTCCCGTCCCACTGTAACTGCCATTCTTCAAGGCAAGGCAAGGGTAACACTGGACCTGGTTTCTTCTTAAGTGCCCTCACAGAGCCTAACATAGTGTCTGCAAAGTTCATTGGCTTGACTTGAAATAGAACTAAATAGGCTGTATTAAATAACTTTAAAACCTGGTTCTGGCCCTGATTTTATTCATTTTGATTTGATTTGACTTGAGAGAAAGTCTCTTATAGTTCAGGTTTGTCTTAGTTAAGGTCTCTATTGCTATGGTGAAACACCATGACCCAACAAAAGCAAGTTGGGGAGGAAAAAGTTTATTCAGCTTGCACATCCACATTGCTGTTCATTAACCAAGGAAGCCAGGACAAGAACTCAAGTGGCAGGATCATGGAGGCAGGAGTTGATAGAGGCCATGAAGGAGTGCTGCTTACTATTTTGCTCCACGTGCTCAGTCTGATTTCTTATAGAACCCAGGAATGCAAGCTCAGGTGTGCCTGGGCCCTTCCTCATCAATTACTAATTAGGAAAATGTCTATAGGCGTTCTTATAATTTCATGGAAGCATCTTCTCAACTGAGCGTCCCTCCTCTTGGGTGACTATGTTTGTGTCATGCTGACATAAATCTAGCCAGCATAAGGCTGAATCCAAATATATTACGTAGTCTACAAAGACCTCCAACTTCCTATCCTCCTGGCTCCTGAGTGTTGGGGTTACAGGCACACGCCATGTCTAGTTTATATGATGCTGGAGATTGCATCCAGGGTTTTATGGATTCTAGGAAACCACTCTAAAGGGAACCACATACCTGTTCCTTATGACTTTATTAATCAAGCCTTCATCTTTGACCTGGCCTTTGCTGTCTCCTCCATGGAAGACACTGGCTGGCAGCTCTCTAGCCCTGTTTCCCTGTTCCCAGTACATGGTGACAATCTGCTCCCAGCCTCCTCTGCAGTTAGATTCAGTCTCATGATTTCAAGACAATGCATCATACACACACACGCACACACACCACACACACACCACACACATACACACACACACACATCACACACACACACCACACACACATACACACACACCACACACACATACATAAATACACACTACACATACCCACACACACCACACACCACACACATACACACACACCACACACACACTACACACATACACACACACCACACACATCACACACACACACTACACATACACGCACACACATCACACACACACACACCACACATACACACACACCACACATACACACACACACCACACACACATACATACACACACACTACACATACACACACACACATCACACACACACACACACCACACATACACACACACCACACACACATCACACACACACACACCACACATACACACACACCACACACACATCACACACACACCACACACATACACACACACCACACACACATCACACACACACCACACACACATACACACACACCACACACACATCACACACACACCACACACATACACACACACCATACACACATCACACACACACCACACACACATACACACACACCACACACACACCACACACATACACACACATACACACACACCACATACACATACACACACACATACTCACACATACACACACATACACACACACACACACACACACACACACACACACACACACCTGGTTCAGTGCACAACCAGCCCTTCTGCATGCTCAGTCTCCACAGGTTTAAGCAAGTTGCTAGAGAGACTGATGATGTAGGATCTGAGAAATGAAAGGAACCTGGGTCTCCTCACTGCTGCTTAGTGGAGACTGGACCTGCCTTGAACCTTTTGAAATAGAGGAACAACACTGCCGAGTAGATTCACTGAGATCATGAAGTTGTCTGCATATAAGTCCTCTACTAATGACCTTGTCACAGCCCAGAGATTTGTCACCTGTGCCAGACTCTGGGTTGGTATCTATAATGGCCCCTCACCAGCTTCCCTCTCTCCTCACGGGAAGTGGCTATCCAATCAAAGTGTCATATTGGCTTCTTCCATGGTCATATTAAGTAACTCATAAAAGCCTGTGAACAATGCCTCTTGAATTCCACAAAGGCCCTGGCTAGGGTGAGATACAGTCTAAAGAAACCACCACACTGAACACACTGTTCACCAGGTGCCTAATGCACACACTGTACCGCTCCTGGGCCATCATACAGAAGATGGCTGGGAGGGGTCAGGGCCTCTCAGGTCCTAAGCCTGATGCTCCGCTAATTCCATTTGTCTCCTGACCATTATAGCATTCATATCTCCTGGGGTATTCTGGCCTAGGTCAGCCTCAGTCACGTGGTCACTCATGGTTTTCTCTACAGCCTCTCTAAAACTGGCCCCAGGAAGCACAGGCAGGAAATTTCACCAGCTGTGTGATGTCCAACCTTCTGTTTTTAAGTCAGCAGACCCTCTATTTGCTGACTGCAGAGCTGATCAAAGTTCTCCTCCTGCATGTGAAGATCCCCAAGCAAACCTAAACTGGCCCTAATTATGCCCGCTGCAATCGTAACATTTGGAGGTGCTGCACTTGGGGACAGCTTCTAGAAGAGTGATCACTGGATCGAAGGCAAGCTGAGTTACCTAGACAGATGGCCACAAGCTACACTTGATGGCCTCAAGTGTTCTTAGACTTAGCTGAGGTGAGAGGACTCACTTTGATTCCTTCGGTTTTTATGGTAAACCACCTTAAAATAATAATAGCCACAAATTCTGTCCCTGGGTTCCATGGGCCAGGAACTGGAATGCAGCACTGTGACAGTGGTGCAGTATGGCTGTTCCTCAGTGACCTCAGGGGATGTGAGGGCAGGGTTCTTGGCAGGCGAGCTCACTCACATGATCCTGGATATTGACTAAAGCCCTAACTGAGCAGGGCTGTCAACTACCATTGCCATGGGACCCCTATGTCCAATATAGAGAGAAAAGGAAGGAGAGAGAGAGAGAGAGAGAGAGAGAGAGAGAGAGAGAGAGAGAGAAGAGAGAAGAGAGAAGAGAGAGGAGAAAGAGGAGAGAGAGAGGAAGAAAGAGAGAATGAGGGAGGGGGAGGGGGGAAAGGAGGAGGGAAAGTCATATTGTATTTTATAACCCAGACTTGAAAATCATCCCGACTCATTTCTGCTGGTTTTCTTGTTTTTTGTTTTGTTTTGTTTTGTGTTGTTTTGTTTTGTTTTCTGTTGTTGTTCAAAGGGAAAAGCCATGAATTCCAGATGAGGTGAGGTTGTAAGAGGATACATAGAATGGATCTTGTAGCAATCACCCATGATCCCAGCATTAGGAGGCTGGGCAGGAATGTTGAAAGTTCAAGGCCAGCCTAAGTTACCAAAACAAACAAAACAGCAATCATGCAAAATGGAACATATCAAAGGTAGCCATAATCCTTACCATAGGAGAAGGCCATAGCAGAGTCAAGAGGCAAGGGGATATTTACATTACCATAGATCTGGGAAGAGGAGAATCACCTACTCAATGTTAGAGCATATGTACACTAGCATCTGATATCTATCTATCTATTCCATTTCCCTCCTTTCCTTTTCTTTCAGGATTTTACCCTGTAGCCCAGGATAACCTGCAGCTCAACCCACTATGAAGCTCAGATTGGCCTAGAACGCACTGCTATCTTCCTGCTTGGTTCCCCAAAGTGCTAGAGTTACATGCACCCCATCAACCCCAGCTATTGCACTGGATGGATCCTAAGATCTCTGGTACTTTATAACCAACCATCCACAGCTCTGTCCCTCTCCTGAGTCCTCCTCAGCCTTCAATTACAATGTGCTTTCATCCCTGAGCTGGTATGGCCTTCTCCCCAGGGTCCCTCCTGTCCCCAGATTCACAGAGTCCAAGAGATCAGCTTTACAATATCTGTTGCTTTTGTTATCACCAATTAATGGTAGTGAATAGCAAATGTTGTTGGGGGCATCATGGGAATATTCTACTCTCTGGTGTTCTTTTATGCCTCTAATATGTAAGTGTAAATTTCAAATTCCATCTAAAAATACATATTGGCTTACTGTAACTACAAGCCTACGATGCTGTAAGCATACTCTGAGGCTTGCCAAATCTCTGCTTTTAAGAGTCTATTAAGCAGCTTAAATATTTTATTTTGGATTATGTAGATAAAGTTTATAAACACAGTTGTTAAAAAAAATACTGGGGATAAGAAAGGCTTTCTACTTCTTTCTTTCCACTGGAGAGGGGGCATAAAACACAGCCTGTCTAAGTCTTTATCCTGGAGCCCAGGAGCTTGACCCATGGTGCCTCCTCAGCAAGAGCTAACATATACTTGCTGACTTAGTGAGCATGGTCTCAGGGAGCTCAATTCTCAGGGCGATTAGGAACCATCGGCATGGGCACATCCCAAGGGGCAACACTTGGGTTTGAACTTGAAACTACCACTCAGACACCCTCACCCCCAAACACACACAACTCTCTCCTGGTACAGCAGTTGAACTAGTGTAGAGTATTGTTGGGCAGGATCCCCAGTGACACCCTAGGGCCCAGGGCCCCTGTGGCTTTCTTACTGTCACTAAGAACACCAGAGTTAGAATCATAGCTCTCTCCCTGTTTCTGTGACCTTGAACAGATGACTCTTCTTGAATGTCATTTTCTTCTAAACTCTCTGTAATAATTTACTGAGCACTTACTATGTACCAAGCCCTTTGGATTATGATTTAATCCTTATAAAAACCCTTATAAATTAGATTTTGTTATTACTCTCATTTTATAAAGGACAGAAGTGAAACTTGGAGCAGCTAGGTGACCCACTCAAGATTTCAGAGTTAGTGTCAGGACTGAATTTAAAATCAGGTCTGAGTATATGATTTTGTCAAATCTGAGAGAATAGGCATCACATAAACAGGAATCTGGAATTCGGGGGCTGTCCTGCTGCACTGGAATCAAAGCCAGCCGCTAAGACTCTCGTCCTTCATGGTTCACTCAGTGGCATCTTTTTTGTTCTGCTTTAATAAAAAGGAATCAAGGTGAAATGTCTTTCTGAACAGCTTGATTATAGAGTAGACTTGACAACCTTAATAAAATTGTGTCTGGTGTTTGAGGATTATATATACAGAAATTGGTGGAAAGTTAATTTCTTTTATTTTCCAAGCATGTCAGTCAAAAAAAAATTCTCAATTGATCCCTCTGGCCCCATCCTTAGCCTCATATTTAACCTAGCTCTGTCAAACGCTAACCCGTAGCTGTAGTCCCAAATGCATGGTGAGGCTGTCGAATTTCTGCCTAGACTAGTAGATTTTAAGCAAAAACAGTGAAAGTGTGCCTTTTAATAATTGACTTTTATTATTATAATCCTTTTTTTTTTAATTAAAGTGTCCTTAGGGTTGCTCATCACGGAAACACTCCTGGTGGTGAGCGATTGCTTGGATTACTTTCTTGATGCTGAATACCAAACCTCAAATGAGCAACTTACAAAGGAGAGGCTCCACCACAGCGGGGAGAGCATGGTGGTAGAGTGGCTTGCAGCTGTGTAGGACACTACCTGTTCACAGTCCCTGGACATATGAGACTCCAACCCCTAATGGTCTCCCAACCTTCCAGAATAGTCCTACTTACTGGGGACTATGTGCTCAAAACCATGCTGGCACGATGGGAGATGTTTCACGTGCAAACCCTAACAGCAGCCATTTCATTCTTCTGGAGAAGCACCAGTCCACAGAAGCAAAACTGCAACAGCATTGCCCTCTGATGAGAGCCCTGCACCCTCAGTACAATTGGAATTTCAGGTAAGAGAAAAATCACAGAGGAGGAAGTTGGGGAGGTTTTTGGCCACTCACATTGGACCGGTTCTTCCCTGCATTGTTTCTTTATAGAGAATCACAGTATTCCTTGACAAAGCAAAAGGTTCTAGGAAATGGTGAGGTAATTAACTGGGCATTTCCCAACCTTACTTGACCGCAGAGCATTTTTTTTCTAAACAAGAATAGCGTACCCCAGGATTCGTGCCCCATGAAAGTTTGGTAGAGGCTATTACAGTTGACTGTGAAATAACATGTGACCAAAACCCTTGAGCATGCCAGAGTGGACACAGCTGAGAAAGGATAATAAAAAATGCGATTATTTTTTGCATTGAGATTATATTCTAAAAGCACTTTAGTGCTAAAAAATATCACAACGTATTCTGAAAAGCCTACAAATTTAGAGTTTATATTATATCTTATCACACTTATAACATAAATGGCAAGATATGAGTAAAGAATGATTTAAATAACTAGGTGAATAGCTTAGTTGGTATAATGTTTGCATAACACACATAAAGCCCCAGGTCCAATTACCAGCATAATTCAGGCATGGTGATACATGACCACAGTCCCAGCATAGTGATACATGACCACAACCCCAGCATGGTGGTACATGACCACAGTCCCAGCATAGTGATACATGACCACAACCCCAGCATGGTGGTACATGACCACAGTCCCAGCATAGTGATACATGACCACAACCCCAGCATGGTGGTACATGACCACAGTCCCAGCATAGTGATACATGACCACAACCCCAGCATGGTGGTACATGACCACAGTCCCAGCATAGTGATACATGACCACAGTCCCAGCATGGTGGTACATGACTATAGTTATAGTATGGTGATATATGACCACTGTCCCAGCATGGTGATACATGACCACAGCCCCAGCATGGTGGTACATAACTACAGTCCCAGCATAGTGGTACATGACTACCATCCCAGCATGGTGATACATGACTACAGTTCCAGCATAGTGGTTCATGACCACAGTCCCAGCATAGTGGTACATGACTATAGTCCCAGCAGGGAGGTAGAAGCAGGAAGATCAGAAGTTCAAGGTCATCTTCAGTTACATAGCAAATTTGAGACCAGCCTGTGCTACATGAGTCACTGTTTCAATCAACCAACCAACCAACCAACAGAGTGAAAAAATAATTGAAGTAAGAGAATAAATATAGAGTTCTCTGCACCCAAATCCCGTGGGAGGGAGAGCTAAACCTTCAGAGAGGCAGACAAGCCTGGGAAACCAGAAGAGACTGCTCTCTGCACACACATCTGGGACGCCAGAGGAAAAAGCCAAAGACCATCTGGAACCCTGGTGCACTGAAGCTCCCGGAAGGGGCGGCACAGGTCTTCCTGGTTGCGGCCGCTGCAGAGAGCCCGTGGGGAGCACCGCACGAGCGAACTTGAGCCTCGGGACCGCAGCTAAGACCAACTTTTCTGCTGCAAGAAAGCTGCCTGGTGAGCTTGGGACACACGGAAGCAGAATTCCTCTAGGACAGGGCACGTTCTGGGTTTACCGGAAGTCCCACACCCGCGGATCCCAGCCCACAGCAGCTCTCTGCTCCCAGACCCCGTGAGAGAGAGACCCAACCGCCTGGTCAGGTGGGCACTCCTGAGGCTGCAGAGCGGAAGAGACCACCAACACTGCTCACCCCTGCCCACATCCCTGGCCCAAGAGGAAACTGTATAAGGCCTCTGGGCTCCCGTGGGGGAGGGCCCAGGAGCGGCAGGACCCCTGCCTGAGACACCGCCGGAACCTGAAGGAAACAGACCAGATAAACAGTTCTCTGCACCCAAATCCCGTGGGAGGGAGAGCTAAACCTTCAGAGAGGCAGACAAGCCGGGGAAACCAGAAGAGACTGCTCTCTGCACACACATCTCGGACACCAGAGGAAAAAGCCAAAGACCATCTGGAACCCTGGTGCACTGAAGCTCCCGGAAGGGGTGGCACAGGTCTTCCTGGTTGCTGCCGCTGCAGAGAGCCCGTGGGCAGCACCCCACGAGCGAACTTGAGCCTCGGGACCACAGGTAAGACCAAATTTTCTGCTGCAAGAAAGCTGCCTGGTGAACTCAAGACACAGGCCCACAGGAACAGCTGAAGACCTGTAGAGAGGAAAAACTACACGCCCGAAAGCAGAACACTCTGTCCCCATAACTGACTGAAAGAGAGGAAAACAGGTCTACAGCACTCCTGACACACAGGCTTATAGGACAGTCTAGCCACTGTCAGAAATAGCAGAACAAAGTAACACTAGAGATAATCTGATGGCGAGAGGCAAGCGCAGGAACCCAAGCAACAGAAACCAAGACTACATGGCACCATCAGAGCCCAATTCTCCCATCAAAACAAACATGGAATATCCAAACACACCAGAAAAGCAAGATTTAGTTTCAAAATCATTTTTGATCATGATGCTGGAGGACTTCAAGAAAGACGTGAAGAACTCCCTTAGAGAACAAGTAGAAGCCTACAGAGAGAAATCGCAAAAATGCCTGAAAGAATTCCAGGAAAACATAAATAAACAAGTAGAAGCCCATAGAGAGGAGACACAAAAATCCCTGAAAGAATTCCAGGAAAACATAAACAAGTAGAAGCCCATAGAGAGGAGACACAAAAATCCCTGAAAGAATTCCAGGAAAACACAATCAAACAGTTGAAGGAATTAAAAATGGAAATAGAAGCAATCAAGAAAGAACACATGGAAACAACCCTGGATATAGAAAACCAAAAGAAGAGACAAGGAGCTGTAGATACAAGCTTCACCAACAGAATACAAGAGATGGAAGAGAGAATCTCAGGAGCAGAAGATTCCATAGAAATCATTGACTCAACTGTCAAAGATAATGTAAAGCGGAAAAAGCTACTGGTCCAAAACATACAGGAAATCCAGGACTCAATGAGAAGATCAAACCTAAGGATAATAGGTATAGAAGAGAGTGAAGACTCCCAGCTCAAAGGACCAGTAAATATCTTCAACAAAATCATAGAAGAAAACTTCCCTAACCTAAAAAAAGAGATACCCATAGACATACAAGAAGCCTACAGAACTCCAAATAGATTGGACCAGAAAAGAAACACCTCCCGTCACATAATAGTCAAAACACCAAACGCACAAAATAAAGAAAGAATATTAAAAGCAGTAAGGGAAAAAGGTCAAGTAACATACATATAAAGGCAGACCTATCAGAATCACACCAGACTTCTCGCCAGAAACTATGAAGGCCAGAAGATCCTGGACTGATGTCATACAGACCCTAAGAGAACACAAATGCCAGCCCAGGTTACTGTATCCAGCAAAACTCTCAATTAACATTGATGGAGAAACCAAGATATTCCATGACAAAACCAAATTTACACAATATCTTTCTACAAATCCAGCACTACAAAGGATAATAAATGGTAAAGCCCAACATAAGGAGGCAAGCTATACCCTAGAAGAAGCAAGAAACTAATCGTCTTGGCAACAAAACAAAGAGAGTGAAAGCACACAAACATAACCTCACATCCAAATATGAATATAACGGGAAACAATAATCACTATTCCTTAATATCTCTCAATATCAATGGCCTCAACTCCCCAATAAAAAGACATAGATTAACAAACTGGATACGCAACGAGGACCCTGCATTCTGCTGCCTACAGGAAACACACCTCAGAGACAAAGACAGACACTACCTCAGAGTGAAAGGCTGGAAAACAACTTTCCAAGCAAATGGTCAGAAGAAGCAAGCTGGAGTAGCCATTCTAATATCAAATAAAATCAATTTCCAACTAAAAGTCATCAAAAAAGATAAGGAAGGACACTTCATATTCATCAAAGGAAAAATCCACCAAGATGAACTCTCAATCCTAAATATCTATGCCCCAAATACAAGGGCACCTACATACGTAAAAGAAACCTTACTAAAGCTCAAAACACACATTGCACCTCACACAATAATAGTGGGAGATTTCAACACCCCACTCTCATCAATGGACAGATCATGGAATCAGAAATTAAACAGTGATGTCGACAGACTAAGAGAAGTCATGAGCCAAATGGACTTAACGGATATTTATAGAACATTCTATCCTAAAGCAAAAGGATATACCTTCTTCTCAGCTCCTCATGGTACTTTCTCCAAAATTGACCATATAATTGGTCAAAAAACGGGCCTCAACAGGTACAGAAAGATAGAAATAATCCCATGCGTGCTATCGGACCACCACGGCCTAAAACTGGTCTTCAATAACAATAAGGGAAGAATGACCACATAACGTGGAAATTGAACAATGCTCTACTCAATGATAACCTGGTCAAGGAAGAAATAAAGAAAGAAATTAAAAACTTTTTAGAATTTAATGAAAATGAAGGTACAACATACCCAAACTTATGGAACACAATGAAAGCTGTGGTAAGAGGAAAACTCATAGCGCTGAGTGCCTGCAGAAAGACACAGGAAAGAACATCTGTCAGCAGCTTGACAGCACACCTAAAAGCTCTAGAACAAAAAGAAGCAAATACACCCAGGAGGAGTAGAAGGCAGGAAATAATCAAACTCAGAGATGAAATCAACCAAGTAGAAACAAAAAGGACCATAGAAAGAATCAACAGAACCAAAAGTTGGTTCTTTGAGAAAATCAACAAGATAGATAAACTAACGAGAGGACACAGAGAGTGCGTCCAAATTAACAAAATCAGAAATGAAAAGGGAGACATAACAACAGATTCAGAGGAAATTCAAAAAATCATCAGATCTTACTATAAAAACCTATATTCAACAAAACTTGAAAATCTTCAGGAAATGGACAATTTCCTAGACAGATACCAGGTATCGAAGTTAAATCAGGAACAGATAAACCAGTTAAACAACCCCATAACTCCTAAGGAAATAGAAGCAGTCATTAAAGGTCTCCCAACCAAAAAGAGCCCAGGTCCAGACGGGTTTAGTGCAGAATTCTATCAAACCTTCATAGAAGACCTCATACCAATATTATCCAAACTATTCCACAAAATTGAAACAGATGGAGCACTACCGAATTCCTTCTACGAAGCCACAATTACTCTTATACCTAAACCACACAAAGACACAACAAAGAAAGAGAACTTCAGACCAATTTCCCTTATGAATATCGACGCAAAAATACTCAATAAAATTCTGGCAAACCGAATTCAAGAGCACATCAAAACAATCATCCACCATGATCAAGTAGGCTTCATCCCAGGCATGCAGGGATGGTTTAATATACAGAAAACCATCAACGTGATCCATTATATAAACAAGCTGAAAGAACAGAACCACATGATCATTTCATTAGATGCTGAGAAAGCATTTGACAAAATTCAACACCCCTTCATGATAAAAGTCCTGGAAAGAATAGGAATTCAAGGCCCATACCTAAACATAGTAAAAGCCATATACAGCAAACCAGTTGCTAACATTAAACTAAATGGAGAGAAACTTGAAGCAATCCCACTAAAATCAGGGACTAGACAAGGCTGCCCACTCTCTCCCTACTTATTCAATATAGTTCTTGAAGTTCTAGCCAGAGCAATCAGACAACAAAAGGAGATCAAGGGGATACAGATCGGAAAAGACGAGGTCAAAATATCACTATTTGCAGATGACATGATAGTATATTTAAGTGATCCCAAAAGTTCCACTAGAGAACTACTAAAGCTGATAAACAACTTCAGCAAAGTGGCTGAGTATAAAATTAACTCAAATAAATCAGTTGCCTTCCTCTATACAAAAGAGAAACAAGCCGAGAAAGAAATTAGGGAAATGACACCCTTCATAATAGACCCAAATAATATAAAGTACCTCGGTGTGACTTTAACCAAGCAAGTAAAAGATCTGTACAATAAGAACTTCAAGACACTGAGGAAAGAAATTGAAGAAGACCTCAGAAGATGGAAAGATCTCCCATGCTCATGGATTGGCAGGATTAATATAGTAAAAATGGCCATTTTACCAAAAGCAATCTACAGATTCAATGCAATCCCCATCAAAATACCAATCCAATTCTTCAAAGAGTTAGACAGAACAATTTGCAAATTCATATGGAATAACAAAAAACCCAGGATAGCTAAAGCTATCCTCAACAATAAAAGGACTTCAGGGGGAATCACTATCCCTGAACTCAAGCAGTATTACAGAGCAATAGTGATAAAAACTGCATGGTATTGGTACAGAGACAGACAGATAGACCAATGGAATAGAATTGAAGACCCAGAAATTAACCCACACACCTATGGTCACTTGATTTTTGACAAAGGAGCCAAAACCATCCAATGGAAAAAAGATAGCATTTTCAGCAAATGGTGCTCGTTCAACTGGAGGGCAACATGTAGAAGAATGCAGATCGATCCATCCTTATCACCCTGTACAAAGCTTAAGTCCAAGTGGATCAAGGACCTCCACATCAAACCAGACACACTCAAACTAATAGAAGAAAAACTAGGGAAGCATCTGGAACACATGGGCACTGGAAAAAATTTCCTGAACAAACCACCAATGGCTTATGCTCTAAGATCAAGAATCGACAAATGGGATCTCATAAAACTGCAAAGCTTCTGTAAGGCAAAGGACACTGTGGTTAGGACAAAACGGCAACCAACAGATTGGGAAAAGATCTTTACCAATCCTACAACAGATAGAGGCCTTATATCTAAAATATACAAAGAACTCAAGAAGTTAGACCGCAGGGAAACAAATAACCCTATTAAAAAATGGGGTTCAGAGCTAAACAAAGAATTCACAGCTGAGGAATGCCGAATGGCTGAGAAACACCTAAAGAAATGTTCAACATCTTTAGTCATAAGGGAAATGCAAATCAAAACAACCCTGAGATTTCACCTCACACCAGTGAGAATGGCTAAGATCAAAAACTCAGGTGACAGCAGATGCTGGCGAGGATGTGGAGAAAGAGGAACACTCCTCCATTGTTGGTGGGATTGCAGACTGGTACAACCATTCTGGAAATCAGTCTGGAGGTTCCTCAGAAAATTGGACATTGAACTGCCTGAGGATCCAGCTATACCTCTCTTGGGCATATACCCAAAAGATGCCTCAACATATAAAAGAGACACGTGCTCCACTATGTTCATAGCAGCCTTATTTATAATAGCCAGAAGCTGGAAAGAACCCAGATGCCCTTCAACAGAGGAATGGATACAGAAAATGTGGTACATCTACACAATGGAATATTACTCAGCTATCAAAAACAACGAGTTTATGAAATTCGTAGGCAAATGGTTGGAACTGGAAAATATCATCCTGAGTGAGCTAACCCAATCACAGAAAGACATACATGGTATGCACTCATTGATAAGTGGCTATTAGCCCAAATGCTTGAATTACCCTAGATCCCTAGAACAAACAAAACTCAAGACGGATGATCAAAATGTGAATTTCTTCTTTAAATGAGGAAAAAGAATACCCTTGGCAGGGAAGGGAGAGGCAAAGATTAAAACAGAGACTGAAGGAACACCCATTCAGAGCCTGCCCCACAGGTGGCCCATACATATACAGCCACCCAATTAGACAAGATGGATGAAGCAAAGAAGTGCAGACCGACAGGAGCCGGATGTAGATCGCTCCTGAGAGACACAGCCAGAATACAGCAAATACAGAGGCGAATGCCAGCAGCAAACCACTGAACTGAGAATAGGTCCCCCGTTGAAGGAATCAGAGAAAGAACTGGAAGAGCTTGAAGGGGCTCCAGACCCCAAAAGTACAACAATGCCAAGCAACCAGAGCTTCCAGGGACTAAGCCACTACCTAAAGACTATACATGGACTGACCCTGGACTCTGACCTCATAGGTAGCAATGAATATCCTAGTAAGAGCACCAGTGGAAGGGGAAGCCCTGGGTCCTGCTAAGACTGAACCCCCAGTGAACTAGACTATGGGGGGAGGGCGGCAATGGGGGGAGGGTTGGGAGGGGAACACCCATAAGGAAGGGGATGGGGGAGGGGGATGTTTGCCCGGAAACCGGGAAAGGGAATAACACTCGAAATGTATATAAGAAATACTCAAGTTAATAAAAAAAAAAAAATAATGGCCAACATAAATACTACAACATTAAATTTAGTTCCACGTTTTCTAGTGACAAAAACTGAAAGAGACTCACAACCATTTACACAATTACTGTGATGATAAAGAAGTGTTTACAGGTACATAAGGAAAACGTAACTTTAGGGCTTGGAATTCTAAAATAAATCATCCTTTAAAAGGAGAATTTCAAAGGAGATCCAGTACCTCCAACCATTTCTCAAACACTGTAAGAAGACATGTTGCTAATTCTTAAAGTATTGCCAATGATAAACCTGAGAGACAGATATTAAAGTTTACACAGGTACTGGGCTCCATTTGTCTGTAGATTCAGGAAGACAAGTCTGCAAATCTAATTTTTGAGTACCCTCAAAAAATTAGCTTTGTAGTTCACCATTTTAAAACTCAAACTAACAGTCAAGAAGGAGGTATGTATTCTTTGTGGTTAAATAATAATTATGGCTAACGCTCACAGATTACTCACTGTGCCCAGGAGTGCTCTAAGCACTTTGTAAGTATCCATCTACTTAATTCTCAAATCTCTATGAGGTACCCAGTGCTGTGCTCTTTGTAACACAGATTAAGAATCACAAACTCAGAGACAAAATGCCCAAGGTCCCTGTGATTGTTGGTATATTCTTGCCCAAGAACTGACACTATTAAAAGGTGTGACCCTGTAAGAGTAGGTGTGGCCCTGTAAGAGTAGGTGTGGCCTTTGTTGGAGGAGGTGTGGCCTTGTTGGAGGAGGTGTGGCCTTGTTGGAGGAGGTGTGGCCTTGTTGAAGTAGGCTTAGCACTGTGGATATGGGACCCTCATCCTTGCTGCCTGGAAATCAGTATTCTGCTAACAGCCTTCAGTGAAGATGTAGAACTCTCAGCTCAGCCTGCACCATGCCTGCCTGAATGTTGCCATGTTCCTGCCTTGATGATAATGGATTCAACCTCTGAACCTGTAAGCCAGCCCCAATTAAATATTATCCTTATAATATTGCCTTGGTCATGGTGTCTGTTTACAGCAGTAAAACCCTAACTAAGATAGTCCCATAGTTGATACACTAGTTTTTGTAGCTAGTGTTTTTAACCAACTTTGTTCTGTTTTGTTGATAGAGGGAAGGGAAATAAAGTCCACAGACTCAGAGGATAATCACTGTCTTTGCATTCTAGACTTGGTGAGCATGGTTCAAAGGCACAGCAGCAAACAGAATCTGTAATGGCTAGTGTTGACTGTCAGCCGGACAGCATCTAAAGTCACCTAGGAAACAATCCTCTGGGCGTGTCTTTGAGGGATTATCTAGATTAGGTCTGCTGAAGTAAGGAAAAAACACCTTATCTATTCGAGACACCATTCCCCAAGCTGGGGTCCTGGACTGAACGGAACAGAGAAGGTGAACTGAGCAGTCATTATTTGCCAAATTCGCTGCTCCCTGTGTGATGTGATATGGCCAGCTACCTCAAGCTCAGATTGCCATGACTCCCTACCGTGATAAACTGCCCCTCCAACTAGGATCTGATATGGACCATTCTCCCTTAAATTGCCTTTGTCAGTTAATTTATCACATCGATAAAGATGAGTAATTAATGTAGGGTCCAAACAGGAAAACATAGCTCTGAAATTTTTAAACAAAAGAAATTTAAAGCAAGAAATTAGTTACAAGAAGAGCTAAGAATCTGTCAGGGAAAGAATAGGCAGCCCAGAGACTGCCACTAATCGAAGGAAACCTTGGGGTAGGGTCTCCTGCAGCACCATGAACATCAGCTAGCCTAGAGAACTGCTAGAACCCCACTTTACCTGCCTGACTTGTACACTATCTCACTAGCAGAAGTGCAGCCAAAATGCTTCCACAGGGAAGCATACCCTCCAAGTTAAGCCACCCTCTGATCTGGGGCTAAGCTTCAAAAGGTTAAGAAAGAAATGCAAAAACAAGGCCTTGGAGCCTAGCTTAGGTGCTGACAGCATTAATGTAAAATTTCCATCTTGTAGCTGGGCTTCAAGGAGGCAAATCACAGGTTAATTGAATGCTTGCTCTCCAAACCCCAGGTCCCCATAGCAAAGCAGAAATTCACTTTGGGGTTGAAAGAAGGAACCACAGTAAAACACTGCATTACAGATATTAGAACCATAGAATTGTTGGTACTCAGGAGGAAATATATACTAAAAAAAAATCCTATTTTGTAAATATAAGCAAATTCCACAAAGACCATTTTCTGTGGCACAGTGAACCACCCAGCAGAGGTCCTAGGATGACGTGGCCATGGCAGTCTAGCTCTTCCAAGCCATTCATGGATGTGAGGCCTTCGTTTCGGTCCAGGTTGGCCTATACATGCATGGGTACTATCTGTCAGGGAGACAGGCACTGTGGGTCTATGACCTGTGTGTGTCCAGGAAGACTGTTCCAGCAGTAAGGTCTAAGGTGGCGCCTAAAAACTATCATCTGAGAAGTTTGCCTCATAAATTTCTAACAGCACTCATTTCTCACGCTCGTGTCCAAGAATTGCTGAAGAATGATACCCCAGACTCAGATACCACATAAAAGCAAAGAGCACTTATTTAGCTGTGCTTTTTGTATGCAGGGTCCTCCCCATTTGGGATGGAGACCCCTGGTGGCCTCGCAGGTCCAACTTTTATTGTCAGTTAGGGGAATTGCAGGGAGGGGTATGCCCCCTTATACCTTGATTGGTTAGAACTATCTCTAGGTGTCTGATTCTGCAGTTAGTTGGGCTCTAGAGACTTCCTAGGGAGTTGCTTACTCATTCTAGCTACCTGTTCTTACTCCAGGCCAGATGACAAAGTGTCCTCAGATTGGCTGCCAACAGCTGTGATTGACTGACCCCAGGTTCCTGGATCTGGGTTCTCATTTCTGGGAAACAGAAACTTAGGCCTAGTCTCCAAAAACTGCCAGTTTGCAACCTGTCCTGGAGTCAGTCTGACTCTGGCTAACTCAATCCTCTGACTAATAGAAGCTTATTTCTAAAACTTCTAAGGTTACTGTCTCAGTCAGGGTTTTACTGCTGTGAACAGACACCATGACCAAGGCAACTCTTAGAAGGACAACATTTAATTGGGGCTGGCTTACAGGTTCAGAGATTCAGTCCATTCTCATCAAGGTGGGAACATGAAGCATTTAGGTAGGCATGGTGCAGGCTGAGCTGAGAGCTCTACATCTCCATCTGAAGGCTGCTAGAAGAATGCTGACTTCCGGGCAGCTAGGATGACCACACTGACAAAACTATTCCAACAAGGCCACTCCTACTCCAACAGGGCCACACCTTTTAATAGTGCTGAGCATATACAAACTGCCACAGTTACGATGTGTACATAGAAGGGAGAAGATGAGAATCACCTCACCCATGAGATGGTGCTAAAGGATCCCATGAGGAGAGATGTATAGCTTCTAGTTGGGGGCACATAAGGCTTTGAAGAGATGTCATCAGACCTTGTGTGCCTTATATGGTTTCGAACTGTAGGGGCAAGGAGAGAATTCCTGCTGGCACTCACAGAGAGAACTGTGTGACTCTCAGAACCATGTGCTGAGCAGCTGAATCAGGTAGCCTCTTACATGAAGCAAAGGAGCAGGAAGGAAAGAGGTAGAAAGTGGGGAAGAAGGTTAAGATTATATTTGAGGTGTCTTTTCAAATCCACGATTGGATAAATCTTCAATGAGAGTTGCTTGGAGAAATTTCAAACATGTGGGGTAGCTTCAAAATGTTTGAAGACAGATCTGTCTTGGAGGTGATATGTTAATTACATCCAGCCCTGGAGGAATGCTGGTTGGACAGACCACAGCCCTCCCTATAGTTTACGGATGAAATCTTCCCTGCAAAAAAGATCTGCTCTTGAAGGTTGGTCTCCAACCCGTGGTGCAATCTTGGGAGATGGCAGAAGCTTTGGGAGCCTACTGGAGGCGGCGGCAGATCACGCTGGCTGTGTCTTGTTCTGAGTTCCTCACTCTGCTTCCTGTCCACCATGACTTAAGTACTCTCTGCCATGTGGTCCCAACACATCGAGTTCCACTTTGTCAGGGACCCAGAGTCAGTGAAACCAAGAATTGTGTACTGAAACTGTACATGGGACACTAAATCCTCTCATTGTTAGGGGACAGGTGTTTTGTCCCAGCAATGAGGACAGAGTCATGCCACCAGTGCTGGTGTAAGTGCAGAATCTGAGCTGGGTGGGGTGAGGCAGAGCATGAACAGTCACTGCCCGATGCACCCGGGCTTTACAGAGAATGAGCAGGCTGGGTTGTAATAAGCCATTTCCCCTTGTTATGAGAAAGGCAAAAGGTATATTACCAGTTTCAAGTGAAAATAATGGGCCATAAAAATGTTTCACCTCATGAAACTATTTCTTCTCATGAAATCATTTCATGCTGTATGAGTTTTCTGCCAACGTGAGCATTTGGCTACTCGATCAACCTCTGAAAAATATATTCTGACTTGAACATCCTAACAATTTAAAATAAGCATGAGAGAGAAACTCATTCAGTTAACATAACTGGAATTCTAATTTCAGACAGCCAGGGCCTCACTAAGTAGTTCTCATAATGTTTATGGTTTAGTTTTCATATTGTCAGCAATAAAGTGAATGTTACCAGCCTCTCCTACAAGGTTGCCATGGTAAATTATCATGGAGCAAAATCTCGGGGATGGATTTAGAGAGATGTTTCAGCAGTTCAAAGCACTCGCAGCTTGAGCAGGGAAACCAGGTTCAGTTCCCAGCATCCACATCAGGTGGTTCACAACCACCTGAAACTCCAGTTCCCGGAAATCTGGGTACCTTTTTCTGGATTCTTCACTCACCTGCATACTCATGTTGCACATGCATACACTAAAGTGTACCAATGTGTGGGCAAGAGCACGTGTCCGCGCGCAAGCACGCACACACACACACACACACACACACACACACACACACACATACACACATACACACACTCACACACAGAATCATAAATAAGTCAATCTTTTTTAAAAGAATTCGGGACTGATGGTTTAGCTCAGAAGTGGAGGGCTTGCCTAGCTTGTACGAGGCCCTAGGTTCAAACTCTGCAGCAAGAATAAATAGGTAATATATATTATTTATAGTATATAAATATATATACTATATATATAAATGTAAGTCATTAGTAAATAATATTGTATGTTCATTTGTTTTCCAACACAATCTGTCCTTATCAAAAGGATATAGAATTTCTTATTTATTAGCAATAGGTGACTTAATTGTAGTGGAAGAGAAAACTTGTTCGCAGAAATACAAACTGAAACAGCTGGTCTGTCATGTGATTACAGAAAGCATTAGTAATGGGTTACTAAAAGTGGCCACAAAATGACAGACAGACATAAAAGTTCTATTTCGGGTCTGGAGAAATGGCTCAGCAGTTAAGAGCACTGACTGCTCTTCAAGAGTACCTGGGTTCAATTCCCAGCATCCCCATGGCAGCTTATAATTGCGTGTAACTCTATGGTCTGACATGCTCACAGACATACATGCAGGCAAAACACATAAAATAAATTACTTGAAATTTTTATTTCTTCAGAAGAACTTTATATTTTTGATCTAGACTAATTCTAGCTTCACCACCATCAAAAGTCTTTTTTTTTCTTTGAGACTGGGGTTTCTCTGTGTAGTTCTGGTTGTCATACAACTTGCTCTGTAGATCAGGCTGGCCTCAAACTCGAGAGATCCACATGCCTGTGCCTCCCGAGTGCTGGACTAAGGGGCACCATGCCCACCTTCCTCATTGGTCATATTATTTGCCTCTTCCACTCTCCAGGAGCTGTCATAGTGAAGACTGTCCCTCCCTGCACTTGTCCAACACAATAGGAGGTGAGCGGCCCACTTAGCCTTTCGAGATAGACTTTGATTGATAGGCCTTGGGTCTACTTTCAGTGCTGTCCCTAGTTTATCCTGTGATTCAGGTGTGGGTCTGTCCATCTGTCTGTCTCTGGCTCTAGGGCTGAATCCTGGGCCTTGCCCATGCTAAACAAGTACTCTCCAATGAACTACGCCCCCAGCCCAAATCAGATGTTTTAACGTATGCTGGCTTGTAAAAGGATAATAGCAACCTACCTGTCTTATAGACATTGAATCAGGAGGGAAACAAAACAGCATTCATCAGAGCTCTTTGAGAAGTTGTAAGCGAACACAAATGTGATTCAAAAGCCAACCTGTGGTTACAGAGTGGGATCTGTGTGTTCATAAGGGCCCGCAATTTTCAACCTTCCATTTCTAACCTCCATCCTGGAGCAAGTTCTCCATTTCCTTTCGCACATAGTTTAAACAGAAGAGTCAGGACTGACTTCCATTTTTCTCCTAGCATGCATCTTGAAGAAGTCTTTTGCTGGCTAGTCAGGAGCTCCTAATGTTGATGAGGACATCTGAATTATACTCCAGTGAAGGGCAGGAAAAGTGGAAGAACAGGAAACCCTTTGATCGATTTACTGGTCTCTAAGGGGACTAAAGATCCCACCTAGACCACTGGGTGGAAGAAGGTTGGGTTTGAGACTCTGATGTAGTTGGCTTATTACCTAAAGCCTGTCTCTATAAGCAGCAAATCTTGCAGTAGAAGCAACACTGCTTTCTCCAAATATTGGGGATGGCAGATGAAAGATCTTGCCACCTTGGAGACTTATCATTATAAAGTTTCCTTTGCCTAAAAGACTCCTGCCTATAGGATGATGTCACTATGCAGCAAGGCAGGTCCAAGATAAGGTGAAGCCTATCATTGGATGAGAAGGAAAGGGGGGCAGGGAAAAAGTCTAGGCAGGAGAGAGGAGGGGGTGAAGGAGGGAATCCAGATGGAGACGACAGAGCAGGATGAACCAGATCCAAGTGGACTGGGTGAATTTTATCTCATCTAGGTGGGCGGTTTCTAGCTTTGTTAATTGGCAGTGAATTTATTGTGTGGATGTATTGTGGATTGAGAATTTAACATATAAACCTGATTGTTGGTTTACAGTTTGTTGAATCTTGATTTCACCGGGTAGTTGGGAGTTTATACTTTAACTACAGGGGGTGGTTGCTGGGAGTGTGGGCAGAGTCCATGGCAGGGAGCCGCGATGGGACAGTCACTGCTGGACTTCTAGAACCATGATTTTACCAGGTAGCTGGAACCAGAGAGTTCGAAGCTAGCAGAGAGCCATTGAGAGATCCTAATCTGAGATAAATTAGAGATAAATTAGAGATGGCCCATTGGAGCCGAAACCAGCAATCGCCAGGGTACTCACAGGAACTGGTTCCATCATTTTTTTAATTTTTTTTTTACCGCAATCCGTCTCCTGCTTTTTGTTCTGTTTTCCAGAGATCTTTTCTAGAAGGGTCTTCCAAGTCAATGTCGTGCCCAGGCAGGCCAAGGTAAAAACTTTGAGCATATTGAACTTTTCCGTCATAAGCACTCACTGGTGGGACATCATTTCACTATTTGACTGTTTCTCTGTTGCTTCCTGACCTTTCTCAAAAAGCTCCCAGAAGACAGAGAAAAGCTGGATTTCATAACATCCCCAGAGTAGGACCGAGTACTCAACTCAGAGAAGGGCCCACATTAAATATTCATTGAAGGAGGAAGGGGAGAAATATGATATTTAAAAAAACAAACAGATTATCTCAGGTCACAAATCATTTCTAGGAAGGCATGTTCATGCAAATCTGCACAAACCCCTTAACTGTTATTCAGGGAAGACTTATTACAAGTGAAGGGAAGCCACAAAAGGAGGGTGTTTAACAAATCAATTATAGTAATGAAATATCAATAAGGACCACACTGCACATCTCAAGAGCCTTAAGGCAAGAACCCATGGGCAGCACACACAAGAGAGGAAATTACCTTCTATTCTAGTGTGATATGCTTGCCATGTATGGTGGATTCATGCTGGGTCCACTTGGTTTATCTCAAGCTGTCAGGACAGCTTCCAGGAACACACAGGTTACTATGACCAACTCAGCTCATGTTCTTAATTTAAGTGTGTGTGTGTGTGTGTGTGTGTGTGTGTGTGTGTGTGTGTGTGTAAGTCAGAGGCTGATTTCAGGTGTCTTCCTTAACCGATAGCCACCTTATCTTTTGAGAGTCTCTTGTTAAACCTAGGCTCACTAATCCAGGCAAGCTTGCAGCACCTGGCTTTCTCACCTCCTCAGACACATCCTGACCCACCCAGCTTTTTACATGGCTGCGGGGATCCAAACTCAGTTCCTTCTGCTTTCACAGCAACAATTTTACCAACAGATCCATCTCCTTAGCCTGTAATGTCCTTAATTATTTACCAAACTGTATTCCAACAAACCATGCATTTTGGATTAAAGTCAGTCACCTTTTACTATCTTCCCTCCCCCTCGTGTACTTATTAACAAAATCTAGTGCAAATTTTAACAAAATGCACTCTTTTTCCTATGAAACGTGTAATTAGCTTCTATCTTCCTGCTCTATTTATTTGTATGTTAGATGTAAACAAAAGAATCTGAGGAATGAATACAGCTCTTGCGAGGCTTTATATGCACGTGCTCAGATTGCTTTTCCTCCCTTCCAAAAGTTGCACACAATACATTCATCACATTGCAGATAAAAATGGATTAGGTGAAACCAAGGGCCCCGAGAATAAAGAGTTTCTGCCGAGGGATCTAAGAGATGACACTTTGGGACTATCAGTTTGGAAAGCAAAGAATAAAAACTCCATTTTATATTCGCTTTTCAGAGCTCATCCTTTGTTTTCATGGAAGCAAGGCGTCTCCGTGTTTTATTTTAGACCAGGCCTGTATTCTTTAACTGTGTCCTAAAATTCTGCCAACAAAAATCTAACTCATTAAAAGAAGACAGAAGGGCTGGGGATTTAGCTCAGTGGTAGGGCGCTTACCTAGGAATCGCAAGGCCCTGGGTTCGGTCCCCAGCTCCGAAAAAAAGAACCAAAAAAAAAAAAAAAAAAAAAAAAAAGAAGACAGAGAAGAAACAGGTTAAATGTTGATGTTTAGGGGACCAGTGAGATGGTTTGAACTGTAAAAGGCCAGAAATGTGAGTTTGATTCCTGGGACTCACATGGGGGAAGAAGATATACCTCCCCCATAAATATATAAAACGTGATTTAAATGTTTAATGCCTTTGTTTCAAATTTCAAAACACCACCAGGCAGGCCACCCTTCTCTTTCATCAATCACAGAATCCCCCAACAAACACACTTTCCTCCTGCTGTTGCTTCTGCTGGCACTTGATTGTAAAGGCCCAAGGAGACTCTGCCGTTCTTTCATTTGTCCTTCCAGCCCATCTTGTCTTGAACTTCCCCTAGCCTGAGACTATTAAACACACCAAGTTTATCTTTGCTTTAGGCAAGTTATGAAGAAGGAAGACGTTTGGCATTTGTTCCCTCTGTTTAACTGAAATTGGGTATGCAGAAATGGGGTCACACCATTCTTGGGAGGCTATTTATTTATTTATTATCAATTAGCAGGGTTCCCGAATACAGAACATACTCAGTATACCTTCTCAATGTAAGTACAGCAAAAAGATACCGGCACTGTATCAAAAAAAAAAAAAAAAATCTCTTCCATCCCCCTAACTTGCTATAGCTTGAAAGCATTGGTTTTTTTTGTTTGTTTGTTTGTTTTGTTTTGTTTTGTTTTGTTTTTTTAAGCTTTATGGGTGGACTAGGCCTCAGTCCTTCCCCGTGGATCATGGCCAGAGAATGTTTTGGCTTCATAAGAACTTAGTAAAGTCCTGTGCTTAAGGAAGTTTCACAGACACTTTTCCTAGAAGAGACAGCATCATTCTGAAGTTCAAGCAAAGCAAGGTGCTCCCACCCAAAGAAGTATTAGAAGACTTTTCATTTAGGCTGGGCCATGGCCCATCTCCATCAACCCACTCCATCTCCATCAACCCCACCCCTACCCATCCCGTTCTGCTTGGTCGACTTCTCTATTCAGGAGAGAAAGCTTGGCTCATGGCTGAGTCTGTTCCCGCACTTTATATCCGTTTACTTATTTTCTCACACCAACCTTCAAATTTCCCTGTTAGTTTTTCTCTTCAGTGAGTCCTTCTGCGTGTGTCTGTTTTATACTGCCTCAATCAAAGTGGCTTTCTCAGGGGGGGCTCCATCACCCAGCAGATGTGCCTAAAGGGTCTGGATGTGCTGAGCCTTTCTCCAGGGGTTGGTGGCATGAACGTAAACTGCCCGAAGAACTAAGTAGAAACAGTGCTTGTTTCCTTTAAAGTAAGATTTTGCAAACAAAAATAACCTTGAAAAAGACCTTCAGATAGTGCTCAGGAACTTTGCCAACCGCTTCCCGCTCCCCTCCGCCATCACAGATAAGCTATTTATGCTGCAGGAGGGAGCCCCTGCACCCCACAATTCTGCTATCCCTCTTTGGGCAAAGGAAAGCCAAGATCTGAGTTGGTGAGCCTCTGGGAAATAGGGGGTCTTCTCTCCTTGATGAGCTGAGTCACCTCAACAGAGTGCTTCTCTGTCCCTCTGGGGTTACTTCTGTGGCTGTAACTTGAGCCTCTCCAAAGAATTCTTACCTGTTCTGGAGTTCCTTAGGGTCCCGGCTCCCCAACAACCTGGACCTACCTGTCAGCAGAACTATCCAGCAGTTCCCACCCTTAGGGCAGCAATGAGGCTGCACTGGCCATTAGTGGCCATCATTCATTTTTAATCAGAAAGATCACAAGAAAGACTGTAAGCGGAACCCGGTCCGAGTCAATTTAAATAATATTCCCGGGGAAATCCAATCACTTAAAACTGAGACACCTACGCTAGTGAGAGAGAGCGCCCCGCCCGTCTGGCCGGGAAGAGCGCGCTGGCTGAATTAATCAAGATCAAGGGGCTCCGGGGCTGAGAGCTCAGCCTTAACCCTTCCAGCGCCGCGGGGTACCCAGGTGCCGGAAGAAGAGCGTGGCCGGCGACGGCCGAGATGCCCAGAGAGACCCAGCGCCAGCCCGCTCTGTTCATCCCGGCGGCTCCGCACGCTTCTCCCGGGACCCTGGCACCCGGGCGGCCCTCGGACTCCAGGTCACAGGTTCCCGAGGCGGCGACAGCGGTGAGCAGCAGCCGCCTCCCGCAGCCTCGGCGCGTCCCGGGCTCCTCCTCCCTCTCCAGCGTGGCCAAGTGAGCACCGCTCGGGCCGCAGGTAGCCGAGGCGCGGGAGGCGGCGCGCGCGGGACCCATCGGCAGCAGCGCCCGGGCCAGACGGAGCTCCGAGCCTTGCGGTCCCGGACCCCGGCGGAGATCCGCGCTGGCCATGTGGGGTCCCGGGGTCACCACCGAGGGCCTGTCGGTGGCTCCAGCGCCGCCGCCGCTGCTGCCTCTGCTGCTGCTGCTGGCGCTGGCGTTGGTGGCGCCCTCCCGGGGCGGCGGGGGCTGCGCGGAGCTGGCGTGCGGCGAGCGGGAGCGCTGCTGCGACTCGGCCAACGCCACGGCCGTGCGCTGCTGCAAGCTGCCGCTCCACGCCTTCCTAGACAACGTGGGCTGGTTCGTCCGCAAGCTCTCTGGGCTGCTCATCCTGCTGGTGCTCTTCGCCATCGGCTACTTCCTGCAGCGCATCATCTGCCCCAGCCCACGCAGGTACCCGCGTGGCCAGGCGCGACCTGGCCAGGCGCGACCGGGGCCTCCCGGGGGTGCCGGACCGCCGGGGACAGCGGGGCCACCCGACGACGACGACGACGACTCGCCCGCTCTGCTGCGCGATGAGGTGGCGGCGGGCTCGCAGGACTCACTGCTGGACAGTGGCGGTGGTCGGGGCCGAGGAGGTGGCGGACGCCTGCCCCCATCCAGCGTTTCGGAGCACGAACTGCGGGTGGTGTCACCGGTCTTTCTCCAGCTGCCCAGCTACGAGGAGGTCAAGTACCTTCCCACCTATGAGGAATCCATGCGGCTGCAGCAGCTCAACCCGGCGGAGGTCGTGTTGCCGGTGTCGGTGCTCGGCCGCCCGCGAGGCGGCAGTGCCGGGGACCCCGACGGCGGCCAGGGCCGTTTCCCGCTCATCTGAGTGCAGGGAGCCTCACGGGGATCGCCGGGACCGTACAAGATTGGGGGCTGTGGGTGGCACTCAACTGCAGGTGTGTTGGCAGCCGTCACTGACTGCCTCTGATCACACCTAGCATCCCCGCACAACCTGTAGCCTGGCGCCTAAGTCGGGGTCAGCCCCCTCCCTCTCGCTTCCCGGGGAATCTGTGGTTTTCTATGTTTCTTTGGGCTCAAGGCTAGGCAGCTCGGCGAGGCAATGGCTTTGGATTAGCCCCCCCAGCTCTTCTTGGACGGTCGTCCCCGCCCTCTGCCATGCCTCCCCTTGTGTTCACTGTAAGTGCCTGCTTCTCCAATCCAAAAGAACACGGAAACCATTTGGTGTGTCTAGAGACCCGCGGCTTGCTTTAAGGTTAAAAGGGAAGGAGCACAGGTTCATTCCTTGCTCTCCTGCTCCGACAGGTCACAGTCTCCCAGGACATAATAGTCAGGAGCCTTTGGCTCTGGACCTCGACCAGTGACTGCTACATGCAGGTCTGTGGAAGCAGTACTTGGCTGTGAGGGGATCCCTTGAGAAGGACCCAGAAAACCCTTTGGCGTCTTCCTGGCCGAGCAAATAGTTACAGCTGATGGCTCACAGTTTTGTTGGGGAAGGGATACCATGATGGATGGTTTAGCGGCTGCATCTGTTCAAGATGTGGCAACTTATTAATCCAGACCGTATTTGCAATATGGTACCGACGGGCTTTGATTTTTCAGTTTGTAGACTGTTTGTTTTGTCTTGTATTTTTCTATTTTATCATGCATTAGACAATTCAACAAATTGACAAGATAATCAGTTTTGTTTTAGGCCAGTCATCGTCAAGAAATCGCCCGCGTGTTTGATACAGTGTTGCACATCATTTCATTAAAGGGGGGAGGGCAGCGTCAAGCAGGAAATGTGACATAAAAACATGAAGGATATCTTATTTTCACTATTTGAGAGTATATTTTATTTTTAGTACTGAAGCATAATACATAACTTTTTATAATCACTGTGTGCGTTGTGTAGCCCGGCTCTGATGTGTATCGTGGAAGGATCATGAGTATACACACGCCACACGGTGGAGCAAGATGGCTTGCCTGTACTTCCTTCTCTGTTTTTCATCGGAGATACATTCTGCAAATCCATTCTAAACGTAAAAACGGACTTGTAACTTTTGTTCAAACCTGAAGATTTGCAGTAATGTGCAAAGATGGGTTCACCCAACCTGTTTATTATAACTAAGCAGTATCATTTACTCCATCTACCATTCTGGGACATTCCCTTTAAGCAAAGGGCAATAGGACATGTCTGTGTAATGTATCGTCCGTGAACACTATATACATCGTGTGCCATATAGCTGTGGTAGCTAACTGCTAACATGAAAGGAAAGGGTGGCAAGGAATATAGCTAGCTTCCCTGGAGAAGTGTGAATAGTACCAGTTGTCCAGAGAGATTTTCCACATGGGTCTATGACTGAAGAAGATGGGCAGGCCTAAGAAATCTTCAATTATCTGATTTGTATTTTTAAAAACAATTCGGTTACTTTTAACTTTTAGAGGGTGATTGAAAAGGTCCGATGTCCTGGGAACTTCTTTACTGTATGAGTTAAAATAAAAGAATTGTTTGCTTTAAACATCTCAAAGCTAATGACCCTGTCATTAAAGAAAATCATCCAAAGTGTATTAAAACAGAAAAACACCGAACTGTTTCTCTGTGCATTTTTTATTTCTCTTTAAAAGACAGGATCTCAGGTTGTAAACCAGGTTTGGCCTGGGACTCTCTCTGTAACCCAGGCTGGTCTCAAAGTTAGCTCAGTCTTTTCGGCCCTGTCTCCCAAGTCCTCAGATTGTAGGTGTGAGCCACCATACCTGGCTCTCTTTGTACAATTTTATCAGATTTATTACTGTGGAATAACATATTAAAATGTGAAATACATAATCCCTTGTGGAAAAGCAATTTTAAACTGAACTGACAGGCAAAAAGCATTAGCACTTGAGATTCTATTACCTGAAAATGATACAAGATTTAACCAAACTTAATTATACTGCCTTATATATCTATGTTAACTCATATATGGTAAATTTGTGTTGTACATGGCTATCAGTAATCACAAAATGAGCTTATTTTTATAGCATATACGTCTTAGCCAAATGAATTCAGGAGTGCCATGTTTCCCTGAAAGGCTCTGGTCTTTCCCTTCTCACCATCCCCCTGCCCACAAACAAAAAAGATAATAATTCCAAATATGGTAATCAATCTAGAATGCAGACGTTTACAAGCTAGATAAACACATGCACACAAGTAATGTACACGTGTGTAATCACTGGCTGTGCGAAGCAGCCATGTGGTATGAGAGTTCAATATCATACAAAGGGAAAAGGTCTTCTTGAGATAGGATGAGTTTTAAAGGCCATTGATTGCCACATCCTGCAAAGGCAAGGATGCGCCAACCAGGCAGACTGGCATTTGCAATTATGCCAAAGGGCATGAAAGTACTGTGGAAGGAAAAGGAGGGAGATGGCAATTGTAGAGGCCGAAGGCAGTGTATATAAAGTAAATGGCCTCCCTCAACACTTTAAAAGGCAGTATGATAGGTACTCCGATATCCTTTTTTGTACATGGTTTCTCTCAAGTGGAGTTGATAAAAGCAGTTCAGAGCTGAAACTGATATGCTATCAGCGTGAACGGCAGGTTCAGATTTACACAGTATTCTATAATGGCTTTTCATAAACTGTAAATAACCCGGATTTCCTGGTTGAGAGAAACCGTGTATGTGTTGAATTTTGAGTAACAAGCCTTAACCACCTCGCATTAACGATAGAACAAACCCTCCTTCCTTTCACGTGGCCAATCACAGAAATGGTGATGCCATAAAAATCATCAAGTGTTAAATAACTGGTACATTTGCTATTCATAAAAATCGTATAGAGCCTGATTTTACTTACATACTTTTACTTACAAAATTCACTTTTAATTTTATCACAAGAATTACAGCATGGGGATGGGGGTGACACATATGCCTGTCAGTAACTCAAACAGTATCAGCTGAACTCCTAGTTCAACAGGGTTAAATATCCCCATTGTTTTGATATTTCGTTCTCTCTTCTCTCCTGTGTTCTTGCTCTGCATTGTTTTCAGGTTTTCTTCAGAACCACTTCCGAAGAGAACTTCTCGGTTCTCACTGCAGTAATTCAATAGCACTCTAGGTACAGCCTCACTCTTTGCACAGAACTCTTGCAAATCAGTATTTTTCTAGCATTTTCTTTGTTTACTCTTTGCATCAGACTTCTGTAGGCTTATATTTTGAGCCAAGTAAGTTTTTCCCCTTTAATTTTTACATATAGATCTCTCTCTCTCTCTCTCTCTCTCTCTCTCTCTCTCTCTCTCTTTTTCTCTCTCCCCCCCCCATTTTGGGTAAAAGATGGGATCTTACCATTTCTAGATCTCAAACTCGTTAGCCCCTGACTCGTTGCTGTCTCTATTGCTCCTCATCTAGAGATTCTGGAAAGGATGATCAACACTTCTTTCTATCTTGCTCCGAAAATACATTATCTGCTGTATTGGGGAACAGAATTTGGCTTTTGCATTTTCTTCATAACAGGGACCTTATTTTGTTTCCAAACCTTATGCATATAGTATTTCTTCATAGACTGCTATATCTTTCTGCTCAGTTTTTCTCAGTTTGCTTTGTTTCCTTGGTGCATACTGCTTTATCTAAGAATTGGTTAAACCCATGTTGGCTTGCCAACAGTCATTTGTTGTCCTGGATAAAAGATCCCATCCTGTGACAGGGGATGGAGCATAGTCTGAGGGAAGAGCCAACCAATAATTAATTCAACTTGAGACCCATCCCATGGGCAAGCACCAATCCCTGACACTATTAGTGACACTCTGTTATGCTTGCAGACAGGCATCTAGCATGGCTGTCCTCTGAGAGGCTCCATCCAACAGTTGACAGAGATAGATGCAGAGACCCACAGACAAACCCTGGATAGTACTTGCAGGGAAGAATGAGGGAAAAGATTATGGCCCCTAAGGGGATTGGAACTCCACAGTAAGACCAACAGAGTCAAGTAACCTGGACCCTTGGGGGCTCTCAAAGAGCATTTGTGGACTGGACCTAGGCTTCCTGCACATATACAGCAGATGTGCAGCTTTGTCTTCATGTGGGTCTCGAACAACTGGAGCAGGGGCTATCCCAAAAGCTGTTGCCTGAACTTGGGATATGTTCTTTTAGCTGAGCTGCCTTGTCTGGCCTCAGTGGGAGAGGATGCACCTACCCCTAAAGAGACTTGATGTGCCATGGTAAGGGTATACCCAGGGGGGGTCCCCACCTGCTCAGAAGAGAAGGAGACTGGAGAGGATTATGGAAGGGAGTGACTCGGAGGGAGACTATGAGCAGGATGCAAAGTGATTTTTTAAAAGATTTACTTATTTATTATATATAAGTACACTGTAGCTATATTCAGACACACCAGAAGAGGGCATCAAATATCATTACAGATGGTTGTGAGCCACCATGTTGTTGCTGGGATTTGAACTCAGGACCTCTGGAAGAGCAGTCATTGCTCTTAACCACTGAGCCATCTCTCCAGCCCCATGATTTTTTTTTTATTTCATCCTGTTATAGACTATGGAGCCTGGAGACCTCAAAAGCACCTGGGTATGGGATGATTGCTGTGTCTTCAATACTTCACCGTGTTCTCATAAGGTGTTTGCAGTATCTTTGTTTAATTGGCCAGAGAAGAAGTTACCCCTGACTGTTTCTAATGATTCCACATGATCTTGTAACTTTACTAGCTTCATTAAGATTTTTGTCTAAAGAACTATTTTATCTTTTACCTCCTCGTTGGTCACACGTGCTTCATTAGCCCAAGGATTAGACCCTTCCAGATTTATTCATTTGTTCTTCAGTTTATATGAGTTTTATTTATTTTTATTATCAGCCCAAGATGTTACCAGATCAAAACTAATTTTGATTATTTTTCTAGGTCTTAAAGACGTCATCTCTTGACTTATAGGCTTAATTTTGATGTGAACTCTCTGGTTGGTCTGCCTTCTACTGCTGTGATAAACTCTACAGCCAAAAGCAACTTGAGGAAAAAAGACTTTATCTGGCTTACAGGTCCTGACCAGGTCATAATCAATCACTGAGACAACCAGGAACTCAGGAGGAGAGGAACAAGAACCACCGCGGAGGAAAGCTGCTTACCGGTTTCCTCTTCATGGCTGTCCCGGCTGGCATTTATGTATGACCCAGGACCACCTGCCCAGGAGTGGTACCACCCACAGTGAATCCAAGAGCATTCATTAATCAAGAAAATGCCCCACTGACTTTCCTACAGGGAATCTGGTAAAAGGATTTTCTCACCCGGATGACTCTAGTGTGTGTCAGTCTGATAAAGAAACAAACCAGCCAAGCAAACGTCAGGATCGTTCATGAGGCTGTCACATCCCTTGATGCTCCTGATGCTTGGCCTAGCTGGCTGCCAGCTTTCTGCAGCCTCATGACACGTTTGCCTCTCCCTTCGTGTCCCCCTCAGTGTCTTGCTTCACAGATCAGTCTTCCAGGCCTTGTTCTTGGAAGCTCCTCACAACATCCCCGTCTTTACTTGAATCTTTTCTTTTCACAGCGGCAACCTAAGACCTTTGCTGTCATCTACCAGTCCCGTATTTGTGACTGGAACAAAAGGACATTCTCCGACTTGCCTTCTGAAAATTAATCTCCTAATTCTTTACTCTCATCTCTGTCCACTGTTTGAAAAAACAGATGTTTACATTTCTGAAGCTCATGGCCGGGGGTGGTGATCTCGTTCAATGACTAACACTGTCTTGCAGATTCTTTACCAACCTCGAAGACATTAATTTTGGATTCATATTCACAGAGATCACAAGAGTCTTCTTGCCTGGGAGCCTGGTTCACTCCCATCTGTGTTTGCTGTGTGGAGCATGTCTCCACATCTATTGTTAAACACCATTTGACTTGCAAACAGCACTTTTCCCCCTTGGGTCCTGTCATGCATGCCCCTGTCCCAAAACACCTTCAGATGAACTTTTATTGCTTGACTTTTTCAATAAAATAATTTCTACTTGGCTCAAGGTTTTCATTCATTTTAAGACGTTGTAGACAGCCAATGTTGAAGATGGGTAATGCTTTAGATGGCCAGTGTTGTAGATAGTAATATTGATAGCCAATGTTACAAATGGTCAGTGTTGTAGATGGTCAGTGTATTAAGTAGTCACTATTTTAGATGGTCAGTGTGGTGGTTTGAATAAAAATGGCCCCCCATAGCTCCATAGGGAGTGGCACAATTCGGAGGTGTGGCCTTGCTAGAGTAGGTGTGGCTTTGTTGGAGGAAGTGCATCACTAGAGGCGGCTTTGAGGTCCCAGAAGCTCAAGCCAGGCCTAGGCCTGTCACTTCCTGCCACTTGTGGATCCAGATGTAGGACTACCCCTCCAGCACCACATCTGCCTCTGTGCCACCATACCTCCTAGCATGATGATACTGGACTAAAACCTCTGAATTCTAAGCCAGCCCCAATTAAATGCTGTCCTTTATAAGAGTTGCCATGGTCTTGGTGTCTCTTCAAGGCAATAAAACCATAACTAAGACAGTGTTTTACATGGTCAGTGTTTTAGATGGTCATCAATGTGCTTTTGACTGAAAATGTGTGTGAGCAACTTGAACGGAAAGAATTACAGAAATTCTTCGTGACAGGTACTCTCGGCAATGGTTCCTCTGCTGCTTTTCTGTTATATCTGAATCCGAGATAAGAGCTTCTTGCTATAAGCAAGTTCTCCAAGCCTCATTATAAGCTTCATAATGTCTCCCAAGTCTCTCACACTTACTGTAGGAGTCTCCAGCGGTCTCTTGATGTTCTCTATGATTCACGGTTCCACTGTGGGATTGTCAGGAGGTTCTTGACACTGATCAGAGCTTCTCCTCTGTTGTCCTTTTTTCTAGGTCTCTCTCTCTCTATTGGTTCTCCTCCAATCTCTCTTAGATTCAGTCCTATCCAGAGATGATCTCAGAAGCTTCTTGAGTCAAAGATTCAACTGACTGACATTTCTTTGCAGGAGCTTTCCTGGGTTTGTCTTTTTTGGCTCCACAATTTGCTATAGGGTTCTCTAGGTCCCTTTATAAGAAGAGAAGACAGACGAGATACTCACCAGCTGCGTAAACCTGTGAAGGGTTTATTAGACCCTTCAGAAAGACAGCTAAAGAGCCAACTTCCCTCACAGATTTGGTTTTTTATTGGGCTGGGGAGCGGGGAGAGGCATGAGGGCAGAGGGCAGGAAGGCTTTTTGTGGTATTAACTCCAGGAATTTGAAAGCATTGGTTACAGGGAGTCAGAGGCACTAGTAGGCTGGGATGGACTTGTTTTCAAATGGAGGACACTTTTGTGTTTTGGCATCCTTGGTTTCTGCTGTCTTCCTGGGTCTGGCCTTCTCTGTGAGCAGTCTAAACAAACTTCTGGGCGAGGATTGGCTTTTCACACATCTCCATTTGACAAAAACAAAGCCCTTACTGCTTCAGCTTGTTTAGGGACTTTATTAAATTGTTTAGTACATTTTTGAACTTTTTTACTGCATTTTCCCAGTTGTGCCTAGAAGCCTTGTAGTTCTGATTTCGAGGTCTGGGAAACATAGAGCACAAAATTTCTTATTTTTCTATTGATATTGTCACCTTGCAGTCTCTTTTTAAGTGTTTGCAGGAGCTCTGAGAACTACTGGGTCTTCCATGAATTCTGATTTTGTTTTAGGAACGCAGCAGCTTCCCTGTGAGTGTTAGATAATTCACTGGTTCTAGATTCTTCTCTGGAATGAACCAGTTCCAGGTGTTCTGTGGACATTGTGTCTGCTTGTTGTCTATTTGCTCACTGGTCTCTTCTGTGTTTATGGGGACACTCTGAAAGCTTCTGGCTCTTTATGGGGCCTAGCTTCATCTTAAGTGTCCTCAGCTACTTCATAAGCGTTCTCAGAGTTTTGCTGCTTCTGGTTTATGCTTTAGAAGATTGTTGTATAGCAATTGCCTTTGAATTGAATCAGTCAATTCCTGGAAGTTCCTTGCCTTAATACTGTGGAGCAAACAGCTCCCAAGACTCAGGACGTCTCTGTAACTTACCAACTTCACCAGACAAAGTAGCAGAAATAGGACTAGTATTCTTTTATAGAAGATAAAACCCATCTATCCCTTGTTGGCTCATCCACACATCTGGCGACTTACAGTGGAATAGATTTAAGGTGTTTACCCAAAGCACAGGCTTCCCCAACATTACACAGGTTGTGAGGAATGCTGAGGAGAGGGGACTCTCAGAGCTGTCAAGCTGCCTACGAGTGGTGCTTCAGGGTCCAGCTTTCATTGGTCATCACCCATACTGGAGTGGGCTTTTGGCAGCCATCGAGTCATCCAAGCTCCCATAAGTAATCCCAGTAAACTAACTGTTCACCAAGTCAGACTTTGGTAGCCATGGTGGTTTAAATAAATATGGTGTCCATAGACTCGTGTATTTGAATGGTTGGTCCATAAGGTGTGGCATTATTAGGAGGTGTGGCCTTGTTGTGTTAGGCATGACCTTGTTGGAGGAAATACATCACTGTGTATGCAGCCTTTGAGGTCTCATTTATGCTCAAGCTATGCTCAGTGTGGTAGGCAGTCTTCTTGCTGCCTGTAGATCGAGATGTAAAACTCTTGGCTTTGTCTCCATCGCCATGCCTGCCTGCACGCTGCCATGCTCCCTGCCATGATGATAATGGACTAAACCTCTGAACCTGTAAGCCAGCCCCAGTTAAGCGTTGTCCCTCATTAGAGTTGCTGTGGTCATAGTATCTCTTCACATCAATAAAACCCTGGCTCAGACAGTGGACGTACTTTGTTCTGTTGTTGATTCATATCTTGAACAAGTAAATGCTTGATCATGTCTCCCCAGAAACAGTGTCTTACAAAAATTCATCAGTTTATCTCTTTCTAAGATAGTCATTTATCTTTCTGTCAGAGCTTCTATATTCCTATTCCATCCATTCTGGATTTCATGTATCCCAGGATGCTGGCCGAAGTCCATGTGTATTTAAAGATGACCTAAACGTCTGATCCTCCTATCTCCACCTCCCAAGTGCCAAGGTCACAACCATACAATTCACCATAACACACTGAATAGCATCACTTCTAGCTTTCTGTACAATAACATTTGGAACAAATTTTCATTCCAGCCTTTCTTATTGAGTAATATCCATCTATAACAACTCCCAACTATTTGTGTGATCTAGACAAGCTTGGTGGGTAAAACTGAACAAAATAAAATGTGGGCATGAATATGTCTTTGAATATAATGGCACATGTTATGGAGGTGACATTTCATTTTTTAATCATGATAAAACAGTAATAATCATGATAAATCATTTTAACAGTACTAGCTGTGTGCTTCATCCTGCCTAGCTTGGTCCTGGAAACCTGACCAGGTGATGAGGGAATGAGTGAAGGGCAGACAGACAGACACAAGTGCAGAATAGCTGGGGGAGGATGGGCTGTGCACTCTGACGGACACAGAACAGCAGCAACCCTATTTTGTATGTCTAAATCGAGGAAGTGAGTGTATTGCACACTAACCTCACTTTTTCCCCCACAAACAAAATAATTTAAATTTGTTACTTAAAGGAACCATTATTAAAAATATTATGAAAGGATAGCATGGTGGTGCAAGCCTTTAATGCCAGCACTCGGAAGGCAGAGGCAGGCAGATCTCTGTGAGTTCGAGGCAAGCCTCCTTGTCTACAGAGCAAGTTCCAGGACAGCCACATACAAAGAAACCCTGTCTCAAAAAAAAAAAGTTATAGAACTTGAGTGGGCACCTACAATGACTTCAGATTATGTGTAGGCTGAAGACATGTTTAATGATAAAAGATGTTTGAAAAAGTGACTCACATTGTTTCTGTCTGTTTCACTTTTTTAAATCTGACTTGGTTAATTTTTAGGATTTAAAAGAATTTCTTTAAAAGATCTGAAAAGCCCTGTTAGCATTTTAAAAGGGGAACAATGTTTTCCATGCTCACCATGCAGATGAGAAAACAGACTGTAACGTACCTGAACGTCCAGTGTAAAGGGAGATCCTGCATCAAGGACAAACGTAGTACATCCATGTGTTAGGGCTCTCTGTATATTGGGGAGAATGTTATTGCTAAGATTTCATATAGGATGGTAGGCTGTCTAGTCCAACTTGATAAACCTGGCTGTAAAGTAGTATGTCTACACCTATTTTCTTTACCAGTAAAATACCTACCGTAGAAGATATTATGGGAATGGAGATAATGTGTAGAGAGTACTTAACATAGTCTCTTGGGTATAAAGGTGGATTTCCAGTACTAATGCATAAGATTGACACGGGGGTCCGTGAGACGACTCAGTATGACTGATACAGTATGGTCCTGGAGTGCATTTATATAGCATACTTACCTTGTTTTTTAGAAAAGCATAGTTTAATCTTTTTTACTTTTGCCACAGTGAGGATCTCACTTGTGGACCTGCACATGCCAGGCTTGCCTACCACTGAGCAGCAGCCACGGTCTATATACATAGTTTGTATGTACAAAGGGAAGTTTAAAGATATTCTTCAATACACTCACAGCAAGTTTTTACTCTAGTAAATCATATACTAAAATATATATGTAGTGAAGATTCTGGAGTTTTTGTTTTTTTTTTAAATTGAAATATTATCAGAATGGTTTTTTGTTTTAATGCCAGGTAAGGAGATATGGGGCTGCTTCGCCACAGCTGACAATAATTTGCCTTGTGGCCTGGCAGAGACGTGGTTTTTCCAGCTGCAGACAGTTTCTGAATTGTATGATGTTTGGAATTGTGGGAATTTTTCAGATCATGTATATATGCTAGAGGCCTGATAGGAGAGGTGGGTGGTTGTTGGTCCTTCAGGGGGTGGGTTGTGGTTTGTTAGGAGTCATGCTCAAAGAAGAAACAAGAAGAAAGAAATTAGTTTCAGAAATTTCTCTCTCCCTTCCAACCTTCTCTCTCTACTATCTAGTGATGGAGTGAAACAGGGGTTGAAAGGAGATAAAGAGTGAGAAAAAGAAGAACCCACAAAGAAGAAACAAGAAGAAATTAGATTCCTAGATCACTGTCTCCCCTCTCTCCTTCCTCTCCAATCTAGTGATTGATAGAGGGTGAAAAACGGGATAAAGAGTGGAACAAAGAATCCACAAAGTAGCTCAGTCTAGCTACATATACTTCCTGTCAAACTCGTTTAAAATTTAGCATAGCTTGATCTGGAGAAATAGCTCACTCATAATGAGTCTTCCAGGCAAGCACAAGGACCTAAGTTCTGATCCTCAGAGCTTATGTAAAAAGCCAGGCATGGTGGCCTGTGCTCTAACCCCAGCCTTGGGGTCAGAGGTGATCAGAGAGTTGAATCCCTGCAGCTCCTGGCCACCCAGCCTAGCTGAAGTGATGAGCTTCAGGCTCAATGAGAGACGCTGACTGGAATAATCAAGGTGAAGAGAGATCAGGGAAAGACAGCCATGTCAACCTTGGACCTCCACGAACATGCACACACAGATGCACATGTGCACATGTGGACATACCACACACGCGCACCTATACAAAGCCACAAACATGAATAACACTTACCATAATCTATGTTCTGTTCTGTACACCATTCTTTGTCTAAAACATAACATTGGAAATATCAATCTACAGCAGGGACCAGTGGCAGATATATTTATAAAATATACAGGGTGTTGATATATATGTGAAAAATTCTACCAAAATTATGAAAGTTGAAGTAGCTGAGAAGCTTCTATGATAAATGTGGGTTTGTTTGTTTTTTGTTGTTTTGGGGTTTTTACTTTTATTTTGAGACAGAGTCTCATTCTCTGTCCCCTAAAATTTGGCCTAAAATTCTCCATGTAGACCAAGCTCTTCTTGGACGTCTGGCATCCTACTGCCTCTATCTCTCTAGTGCTAAGGTTATAGGTATATGCCATCACGCCTGGCATATACACATATATGTGTGTGTATATGTATATACACATAACTATATATATATATATGTAGGTTTGTATATATAGGTCAGGTATAGGTATGTGTGCCAACACACACACACACTATATATATATATATATATATATATATATATATATATATATATGTATATACTATACACACACATAAGCACCTGTAAATACAACGTTCAAAGTGACTGGGCACATGACTATCTGACACAACACAGAATACATCTGGTCCTTTTGAATGTCCTGAGTGACCGACATGACTTCAGTATCCTAATGAGACACTCAGGCTGGAGCTGGCCACCTGCAGTACCACCCCAGTGATTAGTAGGTTGGAGATCTCAGTCAGCTGGACTCCAGGGGACAAAATGGGTTTGGAGATTGAATTCATTTATGCGGCCAATAAATTCTACAGTTATGCCTATGTAATGAATGCCTGATTAAGTAATCAGAAAAGACCTGAGGACACTGAGGCTGGTTGGTTAATACACGAGTGTGCTGGACAGATGACAAGCAGATCCCACAAGGAGGCACAGACTCGCCCCCCATCTACACCCCGCCGCATGTCCACCTTGAACTTGGCAGGCGCATGTCTTCTCATGTGGTTATTGTTAAATTGCATCTTGCATGCTGAAACTCAAATTCTAAGTACTGGTGGGTTCCATGAAATCACTCTAGTGGAATCTGACGCTAATTCACTGATAGTTTATCTCAAAATTGGATTGTAGGACAACAGCTGGTGCCAGAAAATTGTGCTTTGGTCACATTTGTGCCATGACAAGACTTGCTTGAGTGGTTCTGATTCGTAACAATACCAACCGCAAAGAGAAAGGCTAAATGCAGACAGCAGGAGGAGCCTTTCTTTCTGAAAGGTTACCATGTTAGTCCAATTTCTGTTGCTAATCATCAGTCCAGCATGGTTTACCTGGCTCCAGGTCTTAGAGATTCCATGGCACAAGGCTGGTAATGGCCCTCCTGCTGGTTGAACCCCAAAGCATATAGGATGTCACACAGCATGAGACAGGGAGGGTGCATGTACCTGTTTGGCCCTCTTCTGAGAAGGAACCCCCATCATTGAGATGCCTTGATAATGATTTGATCTAAGTGTATCTCTCAGACCCCAGTTTTGAATGTCAGCTTGGTTGTTTTCATTTTCTAAACATCCAGCAATGGAGGTTACTTTTCAATGCATGAAGCCTCCAAGGACCTTCAAACCATAGCACACAGTCACTGTCCGTACTGGACATATGAAGCCACAGAAGGAAACAAGTCATCCGTGATATGAAACTGTAACTGTACCACAACCAGCTGATAAAGGTAAAATGAAATTTTATCAATGGAATTGAGAACTGGTGGCCAACACCACATTAGGGCAGGACGCTCATTTGGATATGTAAGGAGGTGCAAAATAAGTAACACGTTTTTGCATATGACCACTCGATGCTGCTACGGAAATAGGTAACAGTTAACATGAGAGTAAAGGAGAACACTAGACAACACCTTGACCCTGAACCAAGCTCAGATTTTGACAAGTCCGAGTCATGGTCACTTACCTCGAGAACTTGTTCTGGCACAGCACAGGGACATGCCACAAAGAGACAGGGTGAAACCAAGAAACCAGTGAGATCGGTAGCTATTAAATGAAAGTGCTGGCTCATTCTGTGGGTGCCTGGAATTAGATTAGGGCCTTGGGAAATCTCTACTTTATTTTGGCTTTTAGATTTTCGAGACCACTCTCACCACGTTGCTGAGGTTGGTCTGGAACTTGCTATGTAGCCCATGCTGACTTTCCAACTTCCTGTTTCTGCAGGCCCAGGTAAGATCTTTATCTTAACTGAACTGTGAAGGTTTCTGTGGGTCTTTGCTTTCAAAATCAGTTATAACAACAGCCTTTAAAAAGTTATTCATCTACACAGAGCTCACCGTGGCACAACTGCAGACAGCTGCACATGATCCAGTCACATGGCAAGCGACTATTCCAAAGGGAACGGCCATCCTGGAGGACTCAATACAAGCTGTGGTGAAAGGCGTGTCCTTGCTGAGGGTGCTTACCAGTTCTCCTTTACAAATGTTCCACAGAAGCCCCGAGGAAGCAGCTGGTGTGTGTTGATAGCAGGACTCAGCTTTATACTGAACGTATCCACTGGACAAGTCTGTCACACAGGGCATGGGAAATGTTGCTCTTAGGGGTCTCTTTGGCATCCCACCAAACCTTACTGCTACAGAGTCCACCAACAGTCTGAGAAACCTCATCAGATCTACTGTCGTAGCTTTCTCATGTGGGCCTTTTAAAATCACCTGAGAACATGGCTGTTACTAACAGGAAAGTGGGGAGAGAGCGATAGGAGAATCAAGGAACTCCTCCCACACCAAGTCTAGGTCATAGTCTCGAAGCAGACCGCCCTACACACAGCCGAGGAGTTGACCAATGGCAGCAGGTCTGGGAGAGAGAGGGTGGGGGAGGGCTTCAAATGGGTCCTGGCAGGACTGACTCTGGACCAGCTTAATTTATTCAGGAATATATAAAAATGCTGAGACAAATGACTAGAGGACAAGATACTACACTGAGTCAACCACGAGCCACCTTACTTATGCCAAAGGATACTTACAGTTGAAACAATCGTTGACTGCAGGAAGTCAAGGAGCACACTGCATGAAGGGCGAGCCTTCTTCATGGGTGTCAGCAAGCAGATGGAGGATCTGCATTAGACAGATCCCTGTTCTCTTGGTTCTTCATTGGTTGTGAAGGGCATTCTTGGTAGAGCAGTAGACTAGCAATCAGGTCAAACCCTTGCATCTAAACTCCTAAGTATCTGATAGGGGTGGGACCTTAGTTGCTATAATAAAATATTGAAAAATGTATGAATTTAAAGACATTTCTTTCTCGTGGCATTGGAGGTTGAGGAGCCCACTATCGAAGGGCTGAGATATGGAGAGGTCCATCTCTTTGTATCTTATCAGGGTGGAGGGCGAGACACAGTAGGAAAATAAGCAGAGATTGGGAGTGAGGGAACACACATCTCTGTTGTAAGAGAAAACTTTTATAACAACTCCACTCTCTTGTTAAGACATCAAAACGGCAACCAACAGATTGGGAAAAGATCTTTACCAATCTACAACAGAGAGAGGCCTTATATCCAAAATATACAAAGAACTCAAGAAGTTAGACCACAGGGAGACAAATAACCCTATTAAAAAATGGGGTTCAGAGCTAAACAAACAATTCACAGCTGAGGAATGTCGAATGGCTGAGAAACACCTAAAGAAATGTTCAACATCTTTAGTCATAAGGAAAATGCAAATCAAAACAACCCTGAGATTTTACCTCACACCAGTGAGAATGGCTAAGATCAAAAACTCAGGTGACAGCAGATGCTGGCGAGGATGTGGAAAAAGAGGAACACTCCTCCATTGCTGGTGGGATTTCAGACTGGTACAACCATTCTGGAAATCAGTCTGGAGGTTCCTCAGAAAATTGGACATTGAACTGCCTGAGGATCCAGCTATACCTCTCTTGGGCATATACCCAAAAGATGCCCCAACATATAACAAAGACACGTGCTCCACTATGTTCATAGCAGCCTTATTTATAATAGCCAGAAGCTGGAAAGAACCCAGATGCCCTCCAACAGAGGAATGGATACAGAAAATGTGGTACATCTACACAATGGAATATTACTCAGCTCTCAAAAACAATGACTTTATGAAATTCATAGGCAAATGGATGGAACTGGAAAATATCATCCTGAGTGAGGTAACCCAATCACAGAAAAACACACATGGTATGCACTCATTGATAAGTGGCTATTAGCCCAAATGCTTGAATTACCCTAGATGCATAGAACACATGAAACTCAAGACGGATGATCAAAATGTGAATGCTTCACTCCTTCTTTAAAAGGGGAACAAGAATACCCTTGGCAGGGAAGAGAGAGGCAAAGATTAAAACAGTGACTGAAGGAACACCCATTCAGAGCCTGCCCCACATGTGGCCCATACATATACAGCCATCCAATTAGACAAGATGGATGAAGCAAAGAAGTGCAGGCCGACAGGAGCCGGATGTAGATCTCTCCTGAGAGACACAGCCAGAATACAGCAAATACAGAGGTGAATGCCAGCAGCAAACCACTGAACTGAGAATAGGACCCCCATTGAAGGAATCAGAGAAAGAACTGGAAGAGCTTGAAGGGGCTCGAGACCCCATATGTACAACAATGCCAAGCAACCAGAGCTTCCAGGGACCAAGCCACTACCTAAAGACTATACATGGACTGACCCTGGACTCTGACCTCATAGGTAGCAATGAATATCCTAGTAAGATCACCAGTGGAAGGGGAAGCCCTTGGTCCTGCTAAGACTGAACCCCCAGTGAACGTGATTGTTGGGGGGAGGGCGGCAATGGAGGGAGGATGGGGAGGGGAACACCCATAAAGAAGGGGAGGGGGAACGGTTAGGGGGATGTTGACCCGGAAACCAGGAAAGGGAATAACACTCGAAATATAAATAAGAAATAACTCAAGTTAATAAAAAAATTAATAAAAAAAAGACATCAATCCATTTGTGAAGGTGGGGTCCTCGTGATCTAAACACTTCTTCTTAAAGGTCCTACTTCCCAATACCATCACTATGGAAGTTAAATTTCAATGTGAGACTTGGAGAGGATACTCAACTCATGGCACCCCATGGATTAATGAGCACTGTGTTGTGTATGATAGAAACAGCTGGCTGATTCTGTACTCAATGCAAACTTACACTCTGTGAAGTGGACTGAGGGAAGAGTGCTTGCTACTTACTGCTAGGTCAGCACAATGGTCAATGCTCTTTCAAAGGGGGAAATGGATGATGTAGAGGACAGGTACCTAACGATACAGGAATGAGCCAGTGGATTAAATAGAATGCCAAGATCACATTAACGTCTCAACAGAGGCTTGGAGGAGGACAAGACAGTGTCTCATTTCAATCATACCTGATGACTGAAAGGGTGACGCCATGTATTCAACTGAGGTATAGTGGTCATTTTAAATTGTGAAGGTTCATACTACTATTAGTTAAATAGGGCTCAGATAGTGCACCAGTATCTTCAATTACATTTATATCACAGTTGGTTATTCCCACTGGCCTGATTGGTTAAGAGTCCGATATCAATGCTGTCAACTGCACTGGAAAATTACAAGTGTTGTTTTTGCTATTGGCAGAGTATGGATTTTTTTTTTTTTACTATAAAAGATACAGTGTCAAAGATTAGGGATGGGCTATAATAAAGAATCTACCTGATCTTTGGGAGAAGGAAGGTAACTGGTACAGACCTTTCAGAGTCCCAGAATTGTCTTGAATGCTAGAGTATCTGTTATAATAAATGGGGTGACTTGGAGGAAGGAAACCTAGATGGGATGTAATTATCAGAAAAAGATCTCAGGGCGAGAGACGAAGGTCAGCAGCACGGCTGGTTTACACTGCCAACTCGAGACAAGGTAGAGTTATTTGGAAAGACAGACTTTTGAGAAAATGCCTCAATAAGATTCACTGAGCAAATAAATAAATGGAATCTGCAAACCCATTGTGACTCCTGGAGTTCAGCTGACTGAGAGGTCTACCCCTGTCTCCAGGTCCCTGCCCTGTTTGGATTCCTAACCACACCTCCTTCGATGATGGACTGCAATATGAAACTGAAAACAGAAATAAATCCTTTCTCCCTAAATTGTTCTTGGTCATGGTGTTTTACCACAGGAACAAAAACTCTAACAAGACAGAGGGCAACGTTTCAATCAATCATGCATATATAATTAAACCTTAATTTTAAGAACAAAACTGAGAAAACTCAAGACAGCAATACTCAGGGAAGATGCTTCCTGCTGAACACATTCATGAGTGGGGAAGATGGACAGTCTCCTGGATTCACAAGATCAGGACGAGGAGGTTCTGTCTGTGCCCTTCTTCCTCCCCAGGACTTGCTCTCTGTGCTTCCTCTATGTGTCTGTTTGACTTCCATTTATCCTTCCAAATAAAACCTCAGTGAAGCCCTCCTGTAAGCTCCACAGATGATTCTGCTGAATTATCAACTTGAAAGGGAGGGGTTTATGGGGGCCCCCAATGTATAGCCATGTCAAATACAAGTGTAGATAGCTGGGGACTCAGGGCAACTGATAGCTGAAGAAAACACAGTCCAGCTGCAACCTGTGGCCTGTGGTGTCCACTGCTGACTCTGGTAGGCAGTGTTAAGAATAAACTGAATTGTAAGATATCAAAGAACACAAATAGACTTTATCATTTTTTTTAAACTTTTTTATTGTGATAAATATACTAAACATAAAATTTAACCCTTTAGCCATTTTTTCTTTTGAAACATTACGCTGAAATGTAACAATGTAGAAAGCATGTAATACATATAAGTCAATTTCTCAACTTCATGAATTGAACATATTCATGTATCCAAACTCTGGACTTGAATTGAGCAGTCTAACCGTTTATAAAAGAAAAGGTACTTGTTGGAACTACGGGCATTTCGATGAACAAAACCTGCATCAGCAGTTACCGTGGAGGCCAGGGGTGGTATTTTCCCCTGTGAGTGTTCATGAGCTCTGTGATGCACAGAGCTGGCTCAAGGACACTGTAGAGGGATGTCTGTGGCATTGTTAAAAAGCTTTTAGGGATTTGGGGATGCATTAGATTAAAGCCAGCCAAATAGGTTCATCCAGTGAGGAGAGTTTTGAAAACTCAGACTCTAGGGCTTAGCACAAATATTCTCAAGTCAGGGAGGAATGAAGAAAATGTAGTTTGCCCACTTTTTTCAATAGAGTAAAAAAACAACAGAAAACCTGGAAAGAAAACTTACCATTTGAATCCTTTTAAGAGGACAACAGAGGTTTACAACATCCACAGTGTTAACCATCACCACTACCAATTTCTAGGACTCCCTCACCCCAAAACAGGAACTGCACAATGCAGTCCTGAGTTCCCTTCCTCCAGTGCCTGTCCTCTTGTCTCTGTTCTGACCAGAAGAACTTGCTTATTCCAGTTGTCTTGGGTAAGCTCTGCAGGACTGACTGACATCTGTGCTATGTCCAGTCTACTTCACTTAGTGGAAGTTCTCCAGGGCCCATCCATGTTGCAGCATGTACCACAGTTCAGTCCTTTTGAGAGAATAACTCCCCTGCACGTGAATACCCTGGTTTTATCTAATTGTAGCTGATGGGCATCGGAGTTGCTCCCAGCTTTTGCTATTTGAACTATTAGCTTCAGTATACAACTGTCTACACTGTAACATTTTCCTCAAACCCTTCCTCCTGTATTTTTGTTTTATAAAGTATGGGAGATACTTTATAATTTATATATCAAGTAGAAACGAACAATAAAATACACTGTAAATAACTCAAGGCTTTATTATAAGAATTAATAGCTATTCATACTGAAGAACCAGAAATAAAGAAATGAAAAAAAAACTGGAATGTAATCCACACTCCTAGGGCATAGATAAGCATATAGAAATATTTTCTTAATTATTAGACTAGAAAAATATAAATGATGGAATTGTGTAAGTTATTTTGTGCTTAATCTTCCTGAATGTACCTTAAGTATTAAATACACAGAAAGTGCATACACTTATTCTTTTGACAGGGCTGGGGATCAAACCCAGGGCCTCATGCATGCTAGGCAAGTGCTCTACCATCAAGAGACACCACTAGCCTTAAAATTATGCCTTTTTTTTTAAGCAAACAAAACATGCACATCTTTGGTTATTCCGCACTAGGTAGAGGTTGGCATGGCACTTAGGGCTTTAAGCCCGTATTCTTGCTGGACTGGCCGCTGGATGACCGGTCTCGTTCTTTCGTAATTTCCATCTCGATTTTCGCTTTGATTTTCTCCCAGTCTATTTGGAGCTACAACAGAAGGGAAAAGAGAATTGTATTTATATCCTGTGTTTTTGGTCAATCTAAAGTAACCAAGAGTAAATAAAAATGGGATATATGACTTCCAGAACACGGACAGAGAAGGTATTAAGAGACGTTAGTGAGAAGTAATGCTGAAAACCCACAAGCTACCTTTGGGATCAAGAGAATGGTTATAAAGTACAAGAAAGACTCATTCTGAGATTCATAAGACCAAAATTCCGTGCAGCTCTGTACACAGCACATGGAAACAGCCACAGAACTTCAGAATCTGCACAGGAGCTTAGGGACAATGTAAAGCAGCAACTCTGACCCCAACAAAGGCAAACTGGGCAGGGAAGCAACTAGGGTGTGCTTGCACCAGCTCTGCTGTGGACATCTAAGCCATTAGAAGTCCAGCTTGCAAGGAAAGACAAGGGAATGTTGTTTCACAAGTGGCTCCATGGTGTGTTAAAGTGACAAGGGTGTGGTTACTCACTAACTGATGAAAGCCATCAGAGGAAGCAGATGACAGGCATGATTGGGAGACACAAGAGGTAACAAAAAGAGTTTTATGTGCTTCTCTTTTATCCATTGACAAAGGCACGTACACCCTAGCTTAGACTCATCTCTAAGTTCATTGGATTTGATATAGGGAAAGGACTCCTCTGTCCCTGAGTTCTATGAGAAATTTCTTTGGAAATATTTATTTCTTTAGGAATCCACTGTTAAACAAATTTGGAGATCACTTATTTAGGAATGTGTGTCTTCTGAGGCAAGACATGAGAAAAATTGGGTTCTAGACTAAGTTCAAACTGTGAAACAGACCCAAAGCTCTAAGACTCAGTCAGAAATGAAGAGGCTTTACCTCTTTGCACAGGAGCACTGAGTAAACAGTAAACCAGACCAAAGCAGCACGGCTGCTTGAGCAGACTCCTCTTTAGACACTGAGAGATTAGCTCAATCCTAACGGAACTGCATGACTATTTTGCGCTACTAGTATTTGATGAAATCATTTAGTTATTTTTTTATTCCAAATTTTGTCTAAATTTCCATTAAGTAATTTGCTGATATTTTGGTAACCGTAAAAATAATTGTACATACTTATAATATATAAGACAGACTGATTAATAATTAATAGAATGTCTTTTAGCCTAGATGATCACTGTCTGTACTAAGAATCCAATGACAGCCTGCAGAAAAGCAAGACAAATATTAGACTATTGAAAGAGTGGTTTCCATCGGGCCACAGCTTGCTAGTTTAAATGGCAATGCATGCACTTCCATGTTTAACAAAGCTGTTATAAAAAGGGAGACAAACTTTGCTGCCTGCCTCGACCTTCTTCCAGCCGTACACTGACTGATGTCTGTTTCGCTAGTGAGCCGAGGTACAGCTCTACGGAGCACCTGCTGCAGTGCTGCCCCTGCAGCCAGCCCTGCAGCCAGCCCTGCAGCCAGCCCTGCAGCCAGCCCTGCAGCCAGCCCTGCAGTTCAGCTCAGGACGTCATCGGTTCCGGGCTGAAACGCAAGTGAATGCATCACTCGATGGTCTCCTGCAGAAGATGACTGTCTCATCTCACCTGACATTTATCCAGTTTTAGGACTGTGTTCTACAGATAATTTAGTCCTAATAAAAATATTTTTAACAGTCTGTTTTAGGTAAGAGTGCTTGTTCTCTGACAGTTTCAAGTGTCTACATCAAAAGCCGTACTCTCTACTATAGGGAGTGCCAAACTATTTGGAACTTACCTTGATCCCTAGTCACTTCTTAGTTGCATAAAAGCGTTTAAATAATCCGTGTCTAATGGCTCTCTGTCTTAGTGCCCAGTTTGCCTACTCTTAGTAAAGGGCAGCTGCCTAATTAAACCGAGAATACCGAGGCAATCAGCCATGAATGAATTCACTGTCCTTTTACTCAGCTACCTAACAGCCCTCACCCTGTTTTCCTTCTGCCTCAGGCTACCCTCTTCTTATCCCTCACTCCTCAAGGACACTGCCTTCAGGAACCACAGAGTCAAGTCCTTCTCTTCACCAACTTCTCATCTCCTGCCTGACTCTCTCTGAGAGCTTCCACACTCAGTCTTCTCACTCAGGCCCCATTCTCTCTCCAGAGCACTGTGCTATGGCTGACTGGTCATCAGCTACACTTCAGAAATGTGTGTTTGATGTGAAGCGAGGGATCGAGCCAATGGCTCACATATGCTAGGCAAGGCCTCTATAACTGACCTACAGCCTTGGGCCTGGGAACTTTGCTGAAGCTCTCAGCTGTTTGCATCCTTATCCTGTATTATAGCCTTCTCTATGCAACAAATATGGAACCCCTGTTTATGTCAAGCCTTGACCTAAGGACAGGGTTCAATAACGGACGAAAACATTAAAAACCACTATCTTCATCGAGATAATAAACACAGAGACAGGTAATAAATACATTTTTAAAATTATGTAAGGGGAAGGAGACAGTGAGTGCCTGGTATAAAATAGGAAGTCACATGACCATTTGATCGCTTGTTGAATTTCTAGGTGTTTTTCAATTTAATGGTCAGTGAAGGTAATGGAAAACTAAGATTTGAAGAGGCAACTGCATAACCAAGAAAGGGAAGAAAAAGGCCTTGAGACAGGAGCATTTTGGGGGCCTTGATTACTACTACTGACATCTCTCCTGTCCAAATGCACCCTTATCTCTCTTCTAGTTTCTGCTCCTTCCAAATGTCCCCTCCCACAGCCACCTTAGAAGACGTCAGGAAGGGCAATTTTCCTCAACTCTCCTAAATTCATAGTGACATTGATTCCTGTAATGAAGGACAGATTAACAAGAGAAGCAAGCCAGTTTATCGGTGTGTGCAATGCGCATGGCACAGGAACCAAACGCCATTGCAACGGCTCAGAACTGCAGCTAATACGGCCCCTTCACAAACAAGAGGCTGTCAGATACGACAGGATACAACAAGTACCAGTTTCAGATTCTTCAGACAGGAAACCAAGGGAAGGTAACCAAATGGGAACAAACTTAGGGCGTGGGGCCTGGAGTCATCTTTCTGTGCCCTCTCTGATCTGATCTGAAGCTGTCTCCAGGAGGTTGGAGGGGTGGCTCCACAGTTAGGAGAGCTGTGGCTCTGGCAGAGTTCAGTTCCCAGCACTCACATCAGGTGGTTACAGTCCCTGACAACTCCAGCTCCTGCTCCAACGCCCTCTTCCGGCCTCCACAAGCACTCCAATGGATGCACACGTACTACTCAATCTGTTTTAAAAGAGCTGTCTTCAGTAAAGCTGAATTTCTCTCTCCTGTGTTCTGGTAGGAAGGGCAGAGGATGGACCTCTCTCTCTGTGCTGGTAAGGGCACACATCTGTTCAGCTCTTAGCTATGAGATAATATATATGGCTGTAATTTTAGCACAGTAGATAACTATGGATGATAACTGGGTGGCAGACCCAAATGATACCAGAACATCAGCACATAGATGCTGGCCACACAAGCTATTTTCCTATGCTTAACTTTTACATCAATAGTCAGAAAGTTTTAATTAACTTCTTTTTTCTTTTAATCCTATTTTGTGACTTTTGTTGTTAACTTTCAAATGCCGTCCACGAGGAGGAAAAGCAGGAGGCTAGAACACCAGAGAAGATGGAAGTGGCCTGCTACACAGCAGCCTGTTTGGGCTAACAAACCCCCAGAGCCCCTGGCTCTGGCTGAGCTTCCAACTGAGATACCATGCGTCAGCAGCTGTACATGTCGCATAGGAAGGAGGAAAGGACGCTGCAGTTTGGCTATTTGAAATGTAGTTTTGAGCCAGAGATGGCTGCACGGCACCTGATGCTCTAGCAGAGGGTGCAGGTGTGGTTCCCAGCAGCCATGTTGGGCCCTCACAAGTGCCTGTTAACTCTAGGGGTCTGATGCTTTCTTCTGTCCTCTGCAAGTACAATCAAGTGTACAAAGTCACAGACTACACAGTTTAGAATAAAAATGTCTTACAAATAAGCTAAAATTTCATTGGTGGAAGTAAGGTGTTTTGGGCGTGTGTGTTTTTCCTAAACAAGGGGAAACAGATCTAAGAGTTAGCTTTCTAGATATCTACATGATTTACCTAAAAATATCAAATAGCACCAACCTCAAAACAAATTATCATAAAAACTGATGTGCGTTATTAAAGAAATTAGAGTATGAATCGCTCAACTTCTGTTATACGATGTTTACATAAGGCATACATACTACTGTAAACACTGTATAATACTTACGCCTTCTGCGTATTGCAAATATCGTTTATTCGTTTCCTGTTTACCAAATGTCTCCAAAAACTTTTGACGATAAGCAAGAACTGTATCAACATGGGTTTTGTACTTTACAGCCAATTCCAGTGCCCTATAATGAGAAGTTACATATTGTCAATATTTCTGTTGTTACACAACAGAGTTCTGAAGTCAGAGATAGGACAAATGACCGTTCTGCTTACCCTGCAGAATAGAAAGCCATTTTCTGTTGTCGCCATCTATGTATTTTACAAGGCCCACATGAGATATGACCCCTATTTACTGACCAGCTCCTCTCGTACAAATACAGCATTTTTGCACACTATTCTGCTAGCACTAGTTATAAGGTAGGTATGTATTATGGACTTCCGCCAGTCTATACTACATCTTTTGAACAGAGATCTAGTTTGCATTTCCTTCAGTGAGTACTGCAGAGGACATGTATGAAGAACACTCAAAAAAGTTTTGGTAAATCATCATAAAATGCAACATTTTATGAATCTATAACAAACTTATAGAATAAAAAGTGATATTACTATATCAAATTAAAAATATATAAACTACAAAACTGATATTAAAACCACTGTGAGTAAATGCTATTACTACTGAATCTTGGAAGAGGCATGCTAGGCTGGCAAGGTGTCTTAGCAGGTAAAGGTTCTGGCCACCAAGCCTGATGATGGACAGAACCAACTTCCCGAAGTTGTCTTCCACCGATGCACATGAGCACAAATCAATCAATCAATTAATTAAATTTAAACATCTAAAGAAAATATTAAAACACCACTGAAATTTTATAATTCAGTATATCTATAAAACTAAACTATTTTAAAATAAGCCTTTATTTAATAGAATTACTTTTTTAAAAAAAGGAAAAAAGAAAAAGAAAAGAAAACACTAGCACTAGCACCACACCAAAGAATTACGTTTATCCCAGTGGTCATCTGCAAGGAGGTGAAAAGATTATCCCAGCCCGGCGTCTGTGTAATTTGACTAGGGTCTCAGCCTAGTCAAAATGCTGTTCATGATTCACAGGACTTGAGTCAAGAAAACCCAAGTGGAGCATGTGTCTCTACACTGTTCAATGCCATGTTTTAAGGCACAGGTGACCGTCACTGTTGTAGTCAAAAGCACACTAATCCTCACACTTTCTATTATGCCATGACATGAATGGGACAATTATGAATTATCTGAGCCAACTACTATCAATCTGTTATTTTAGACAAAAGGTTAATATTTTGTAACTTGTAACTCCAGTATTAGCCAAACTGAATAACACCTTTAAAAAGAAGTTTTGGGGTCCAGCAAGATAGTTTGGCAGGAAAAGGTACTGGCTATACAAATCTGGCAGCTTGTATTCCATCCTGCAACCAACATAGAGGTGAAGAGAAAGAACCAATTCCATAAAGTTGTCCACTAACCTCCATGCTTGCACTGCGGCCTGTGTTCTCTACCTCACTCCCATCCCCCAACCCCCGCCCCTGAGACTCACACACACACACACACACACACACACACACACACACACACACACGGAGTAAATTTAAAATTTTCAGGGTAATTTACCTTGAAATAGATAATGTTGTAGATAATGTTACATCCACTGACAATTGATAGGCAATTGAGAAGCTATCAATGACATTATAAAAATGTAAGTCAGCAGTACTATAAATGGTAATGCCAAAATGAAGAAGCATGATTCTTCTAAGACATATCAACATATGCTAGATATTGTTCCAATAGGTTGAATGAGAATGGCCCCCAAAGGATCATAGATTTGAATGCTTGGTCACCGGGAGTAGCACTATAGAAAGGAGGTGTGGCCTTGTCGGAATGGGTGTGGCCTTATTAGAGTGTCACTTGGGGTGGGCTGTGAGGTTTCAGGAGCCCAAGCCAGGCCCAGTGGCTTGCCCTCACTGCTGCCCGTGAATCTGGATATAGAACTCCCAGCTGTTTCTCCCACATCATAGCTGCCTGTGTACCACCACGTTCTAGGCCATGATGAGCATGGACTAACCTCTGAAACTATAAGCAATCCCCAATTAAATGCTTCCTTTTATAGGAGCTGCTGTGACCATGGTGTCTCTTCACAGCAATAAAACCCCGACGCCATGGACTCCCAGAATTCCCTCATTTTGTACAAAGTTAAGTCTTTCAGAGAACAATGAGTCAGGGATGGGGGGCTGACATGAGAAATAAAAGGCAAGGACTGAGTAGCAGAGGCTCTCATGAGCAGTGGGCCGAGGTGCCTTACTCCTCCTAGCCTCTATCCACCCGAGCCTCTGACCCCGCTGAGCTGTGTGTCAGTGGAGACTGCTGAATCACACTACTGGCACCTTGCAGTAAGTGATGGGCTGGGGCAGCTTGCCTGCAAAAGTGAAAGCAGGACTCATAAGCAGCCACTCTTATTGGGGCTTTTAAAAAATTCTAGGGAAGTAATTTGGTATGCAAACATCAATACATTTAATTATGCAGAAAAGACAACGTAATATCTAATCCTGTATTCAGAGGTTAGGCTGAGTATTCTCTACATTACTGTCATTATTATAACAATAAAACATGCATTATTTGAGGAGTAATGGCTAAAAGTAAACATTTACATATGTGCTATTTTAAGTACTCTCTAAATGCATACACACTGGATAAAAAATGTTTCTCTACCACATTTGGAGGGAGCTTACTTCAAATTATATAAGGGTTTTGGGAACAGTATGTCTCTAGTTTTAAAATGGTTTGGCAACCAAACAAATGTGACATTAGATTCTAGGGCTGGAATAAGTCCATGTATTTTAAATAGGAAGAAGTTATATAAAAAGATATGATAACTTCCAAATATGATCTTTTGCATAACTTGAATAAATCTGAAGTCCTTTATATAACTGGCAGAAGATCAGAAATTATTTTATTAACACCTCTACACAGGATTAATGTATACCTGGGGCTTTCACTCTTCCTCTCCGAATTTGAGTTTCTCAGAGGACAGTGACACTCAACGTACAAAGGAGACACCAAACAGATAAACTACCTACCTACAAGTCTCTAGTCTCCACATTCTTCCAGGGTGCAGGCAATCTCCACACACAAATGTGAAATCCAGATACACAACCAGGAAGAGCATGGTTTTCAAGCAGAGTAACACACAAATGAATTAGAAGCCATCCCCTTCAGAAACTTTAAACAGAGGTAGAGGTCAGGGATCTCAAAAGAAATCTAATGTGTCATTCAACACTTCCTTCTACCATTGTAGAATTAAGGTACCTAGCAGTGACCATCAATGCTTGCTAATAATCAGAAAACTACAGAGGACCAGTCATTCTGGAAGCTACATTCCACAAGCTACAGTACTCATGGTCCCTCTCCCTATCCTCCAATTAAGCTTAAACCTACGAGGCTCCAGATTTAGGATGAATCTGTAGCTAATTCAGGAGACAGACACCATAAGGATGTAATCAACAATATCGAGATGATAGGAGCTCCTAGAGGCCCAGTTTCTACAGTGGGAAAATTATAAGCAAACACAAAAAGAACTAGAACCTGTCTAAGACATACCAACTAATCACAAAACGTGGGTCTTTTATGGATTCCAGTTCAAACCATAAAAAACACTTATTAGGTAACTGAGAAATGGGATCATTATATAATTGTTGATAATTTTTATGTATGGTAACGGTATTATGGCTGCTAAAATCTTTTGGAGACATACACTTAAATTCTCACAGATAAAATGTGATAATTGTAGTCTGCCTTAAAATAAATGGTAGGAGAAGGGAGGGCGAGGAGACTGCAAAAACTGATCACTGCTAAGGCTAACTGTAGTGTTCCTCACACTATTTGTTATGTGCTTTTCCATAACAAGGTCGTTTTCAACTTTATCCTTTTGGCTCTTCCTAATGAATTTTGCTTCATATTCTTTTTCTCCCTTGTGTATACTAGGCAAGCATTCTACCAACCAAAAGCTACTCCAAAGCACAGTCTTGTGTGTGTGTGTGTGTGTGTGTGTGTGTGTGTGTGTGTGTGTGTGTGTGTATGTGTGTGTGTGTGTGTAAGCCAGAAAGTGATGCTGGGTGTCATCTTCAATTGGTTTTCACTTTACTTTTTGAAATGTTTTCATAATTAACTATATTTGTTCATTAACATTTTAAAATGTGTATAAAATGCATTCTTATTATTCTTATCTCTCACCCATCTCCCTCCTCATCCTGTTTCCATCCTTATAAATCTCTTTCCCACATTCATGTCTGTATGTGTGTATTAAGTGACCCACTGAGTACAACCAGGTCCTCTGTGTTACCATGGTAGAAAATTATTCAATGACTGCTCATATCCCAGAATCTATCAGTAACCCATATTAGAGCAAGAAAAGGTGGGGCCATAGAACTCCTCCCCAGCAAAACCTATTGCTGACAGGGTAAGTTTTGAGCAGGTAAGCACAGCTGCAAAGTTCAAGACTACAGTGACTGTCACACCCAGAAAAGTGCATTTAGAAGCTGTTCTCTATCTTGAGATATTCCCCAAGCCTTACAGGGATGTTGTTATAAATATCTGGCTAGGTGTGAGCACTATCTGTCACTATACCTTACTTTTTAAAGAAAACTCTCACTGAACCTGGAGCTTGCCAATTCAGTTAAACTGGCTGGCCAGTAAACTCCAGTGATCCTGCTGTCCTCCTCTTCCCCTGGCACTGTGATTACAGGCTCACTGCTGTACCTAGCTTTTTATACAGGCGCTTGGAGTCTGAACCAAGGTCCTTAAGTGCTCATGTGGCAAGCACTTCGCAGCTGAGCTCGGCCCTGATGACCAGTGGGTATTTGGTAAGGCTGTTCTCTTCTCTATCTGTAAATGCTCATTGTTAACCACGGCCTCATACTCTCCACTGACTGACAATTCCTTAAAGGAATTACCCTTTTCATAATTTTGATAGTTTTATATTGAAGAATTATTTGATAATTCTTCAAAGGCTGGGAGCTCCCTTGAAATTTACATCTGTAAATCACACTCCCTGTAGGGTTTCAGGACCTTAACAAAGGTGATTTAACAGTCAAGATTTTGGTACAGAATAGCCATGACTTCCTACTCACCACATAACAAATAACCCACCAAGGAGTGAAGCTTTGGCCTGCACAGTGTGACAGTGTGGGCCTTTTCTGCTGCAAAAAGTGCAGGAATACATTTAAGCCCTAGCATATACACAATTCCTTTCATATACATAATCCCTACACATTTTAAAGTCATCATTTGATAGTATACCTCAACTATGAAGACCTTTGTTTGAGAGAATGACCATCTGCCCAGTCCTAGGAAAAATTAGAAATATATGAGGTAAAAAGATCCTTTTGAAAAGATCCCTGTGCTTTATTTAGCTGTCAATCTGATACAAGCTACAATCACCAAGAAGACTCTTAATTTAGGAACTGTCTACATTAGGTTGGCCATGGGCACTTCTGTCAGGTATTTTCTTAGTTGTTAATTAAGGTAGGAAGACTGACCCTGAATGTGTGCAGCATCATTCTATGGGCTGGACCCTGAAAGTGGCTGAGCGTGAACAGCAGCAGGCAAGGAACAGAGGGTGTCCGTTCTTGCTGTGCTCTTGACTGTGGGTATAATAGCTTATGTTTCTCCCTTAACTTCCCAAAATGATGAGCTGGAACTTGGAAATGTAAGTCAAATAAGCCCCTTTCCCTAAACACACACACACACACACACACACACACACACACACACACACACACCCCACTATTTTCTCCCCTAAGTGACTTCTTGGTCAGGGTACTTCAATAACAGAAATTAATAACAGGACCATCATCTGCTACACAGATATACAAATCTATGATTAATCAACCACGTTATCACTTATTCTATATGTGAATAACTTTTACGTGTTTCCTAATTATTTATTATTCTACCATATCTAAGTATACGAATACATACTTATACATACCCTATATATGATATATATAATACTTATCCTACCTACTTATAAGTTTCATATTAGCCATGCCAGCTAAGAGTTTTACAATTAAAATCACTGCCACAGGCTTTTTCTTGGGTTTGTTCATCTCTCCATTCACAGTGCCTACCGTCTATTGGTGGTACTCAACAAATACATAACACACGACTAATAACACTATTTAGTAAAGGCTTATTAACTGTCACAAAGTTTGCTAAGGTATTTTCAGATATAATTAGTTCAATTTTGATGTAAATTTGAAGTTGTTTCATCATCTTAATGATATGGAAACTGAAATGTACAGAGCCTCAGTACTCTGTCCATAGCCAGTAAGTATGGACTATAAAATGAAACCAGCCTGACTCGAAAGTCCTGATCACCCAACACCTCTTACAACACAAGACATATTTAGAGACCACATTTTACCAAAGAGGTTATTTTTTTTGAAGATCTCTCTGAAATATCTAAATATACCTATGGCAGTAGACTCAGTAAATATGCTGAATAAATGAATATGCAACAGGAACAAACAGTCTACATGGTTTCAAAAATATCTGTAGGATGTGGAGAGAGTGGCAACCTCTGGGTCTCTCTAAAGTTTCTTGGCAGGTATAATTACTTCCTTGATTATCTGAAGTGACTCCTTGCCACAGTCTGACATCTGTACTACAAGCAATGAGGAATGTTAGGTTCCATTTAAACGAGGTGAAGGTCAAGTGTCACATGGTTAGAGTTCCACTGCGAGATGATCACTACGATTATAGTGTCCAGGAAGGGAACGCGTTAGAGGTAAGGAGATTAGTGGTGGCATCACATTGGAGAACTCTGATCAGTTTAGACAAGGGTGCTACTATGAAGTGTTACAAACACTGGGTGAGGTCGAGGAAGGTAAGTGGTTAAGATGGACAGAGGCTAAGAAGGATGCCAACAATAACTCCCAAATTTCCAGCTTCATGCAAGTGAAGTGATAAGGTATTATCCCAGGATAATATATGCTTATATATGCTTGCCTGGCATGTCTGAGGCCTGAGATCAGTTCCTCTGAAAGGAGACAGAGGAAATTCAAATGTAAAACATATGCTACGCAATGGCACTGTTACATAGACAGCTGTGTAACTCCCAACAGGACACAGCACTCATGAGATGTCTGTTTACATCTCTAAAGTGTATAGAAGGTAATCAGAATTCTGATTGGGAATAGATGAAGTCAAGAAGCAGAGGAAAGGCAAAGCCAGAGAGAAGGGATGGAGGAACACCCAGGATACATTCTTTTCCTCCTCTTCTCTCACCCCCGTAGTATTTAATCATCTTGAAGCAGGGTTCTGGCTGAGACTTGGTGGTAGGGCATGTCAGCAGTGAGCGGCCTAGAGGGATGGCAGGGAAACTGAAGTCAACAGCAAGGAATTAGTATGGACATGTGCATAAGCTTCAAACACCTAAGGTTTTTATAAGATACCAAAGAAAAGATGAAGACGATGAAAACAAAACCAGACCATAGCAACCCCAGTCACATGCGGAAGCTAAGAAATGCATAGGTAAGAGAATAACAACTTAGAAGCTGTGCTGTCTGGGGGAAGACAGCTTCAGGTAGGTCAAGGCTGGTTCACAGGGTGCTATGGAGCATCACGGGCACCGTTCTCTACCTCCTTGCTAGGATAACTACCAACCAACTGTAAGTTGGCCATCGCCAATCAATGTTTGGAGCGTTAGAGCACTGCAAAATGATTAATTATTGCATGGACTAGAGGATAGGAAGCACAGGGATATCATATATCTATTACACAGAGGTAATATAAAGTGTTTCTCTCCTTCAGGAATACATTATATGAAATGGAAGATGACACAAATATCTACAAGGACAATAATTAAAGAGGTGCAGCATCCAACAGAATACAGGCAATGTTATCTGGACTACAGGACCTAATTGCTTGGTGATAAGTCTCTTTCTATTTACCATTATCAGTGATATAGAATGGAATCCCACCTAGAAAGTAAGTTTACAAGATAAAGACCATTACAATGTTGTTGTATTAAAATGTTCAGTGTTACATGAACGACAGTAGCTACCATTGATCAATGCACATATTTTCTCAAAAACAACACTTGAAGCTGGATGTGTTTAACACTCAGGAGGCTGAGGTGGGAGGGCTGTTGTGAGTTTGTGGCAAGAACAGACTATATAGCAAGAGCATGTCAACTGCCCCCTACCAACAAAGAGAATATTGTAATTACTAGCTTTCCATATTTCTCATATAATTCTAGTGGTAATGTTCTATTATTTAATATAGTTTACTAATATTACTCTTACCCTATCTCTTTTCAATCCTTACAATTTAAGTGGTTTAACCATTCTTGCAGAACAAACATCTTTCCTGATCTTCTATATACGACACAACAGTAACAAACTCATGTAAATGAAGCACAAAGACAGAGAAGGTGAATTTATCAACAGTTGTATCATGAGAGTATAAACAGATTGTGATATATTAATCACAAAATTAACACAATACATTTTACGGCTTTATTCAAGGAAAAGGTATAGAAGGGATAGCTACAGAAATTAAACCCTGAGAGAGTTATGAATTCTAATAGTTGAAAGATATGTGGGTTATTTGATCTATAATGGTGTACTGTCTGCAAGATATGTCAAGGACAATGGTGGCACAAAGCTTTGGGAGTGACCAAGCCATAACTGATCTGACTGAAGCTCCACTCCACAAGATGGAACCCATATCTGACACTGCTTAGGTGACCAAGAACCAGAGACTAGACAGCCCAGAGACCTAGGGTAAAACCAAATAATACTGGTCTATAAAAAGAGAAGAAAAAGAAAAATATATAGTGATAAAATGACTTCAAATGACATTGTTATACTCACAGATCTGTGTGCCTTGTACAACCATCCTCAGAGAGGCTTCCTCCTTCACTAGAGGGGCACAAATACAAAGACTCACAGCCAGACATTATATAGAGAGTAAGAGACCTTGGGACACTAAGTTCTAAGTGGGATGTCTCCATTAAATCACTTCACAGAGCTCAGGGAACCCCAAGAGGGGTAAGAAAGAGTGTAAGAGACAGAGGGTCCTCTAAATAAAATGATCAAACCTCATATGAAGTCACAGAGCTGAAGCAGCATACACAGGACCTCCATCAAGGCCCTCTGCACATAGATTACAGTCTCCAGCTTAGTGGTTCTATGGGATTCCTGAGTGTGAGAATGAGTGGGTCTCTGTTTCTTGTGTCTTCTCTTGAGCTCTGTTTGTTTTGTCCAATTCTAAAGTGTAATATTAAAATACAGCAAAATAAAATATTATAAAACAAAAATTAACACCTCAGAATTAGAAAACAACAGGCTTCTAAGAAATAATAGTTAAATATAACAAAGACACGTGCTCCACTATGTTCATAGCAGCCTTATTTATAATAGCCAGAAGCTGGAAAGAACCCAGATGTACCTCAACAGAGGAATGGATACAGAAAATGTGGTACATCTACACAATTGAATATTACTCAGCTATCAAAAACAATGCCTTTATGAAATTCATAGGCAAATGGATGGAACTGGAAAATATCATCCTGAGTGAGGTAACCCAATCACAGAAAGACATACATGGTATGCACTCATTGATAAGTAGCTATTAGCCCAAATGCTTGAATTACCCTAGATGCACAGAACACATGAAACTCAAGAAGGATGACCAAAATGCGAATGCTTCACTCCTTCTTTAAAAGGGGAACAAGAATATCCTTGGGAGGGAATAGGGAGGCAAAGTTTAGAACAGACACAGAAGGAACACCCATTCAGAGTCTGCCCCACATGTGGCCCATACATATACAGCCACCCAATTAGACAAGATGGATGAAGCAAAGAAGTGCAGGCCGACAGGAACCGGATGTAGATCTCTCCTGAGAGACACAGTCAGAATACAGCAAATACATAGGCGAATGCCAGCAGCAAACTATGGAAGTGAGAACGGGACCCCCACTGGAGGAATCAGAGAAAGGACTGAAAGAGCTTGAAGGGGCTCGAGACCCCATATGTACAACAATGCCAACCAACCAGAGCTTCCAGGGACTAAGCCACTACCTAAAGACTATACATGGACTGACCCTGGACTCTGACCTCATAGGTAGCAATGAATATCCTAGTAAGAGCACCAGTGGAAGGGGAAGCCCTTGGTCCTGCTAAGACTGAACCCCCAGTGAACTAGACTGGTGGGGGGAGGGCGGCAATGGGGGGAGGATGGGGAGGAGAACACCCATAAAGAAGGGGAGGGGATAGGGGGATGTTGGCCTAGAAGCCGGGAAAGGGAATAACAATCGAAATGTAAATAAGAAATACTCAAGTTAATAAAGATGGAAAAAAAGACATAACAGTTAAATGTAACAAAATAGAATATAATGAGATAAAACCATAACTACAGCAAAATAAAATATTATAAGATAAAACAAAAATTAATAACTCAGAATTAGAAAACAACAGGCTTCTAAGAAATAATAGTTAAATATAACAAAATAAAATATAATGAGGTAAAACCGTAACTATTTCTTAGAAGCCTGTTCTTTTCTAATGAAAGACAGAAAGGAGTAGATCCAGAGAGGAGGGGAGGTGAGGAGGAACTGGGAGTAGAGGGTCAGAAAACCATAATCAGGTTTTACTATTTGAGAAAATAATCTATTTTCAATAAAAGAAAAAAGATATGTGGATTATTTTTGAGCCCAGAGAAAAGCAAAGCCCATAAAAGACATTTTGGACATATAAAAGTATGTTTCATACTACATAATTTCTGGGACATAGAGTGACACAATTTTGTTCGCTCTGAGATCCATATCTAAGGAGGTATAGGAGGCCCTTAGTGTGCCACAGAGAAGAGCAGCCTACACTTTCTCAGAGCAAGCTGATGAAGCTCAGTGGGTGAAGAATGCTTCTGAGCACCTTACTGTAAACCTCTCTTCATTCCTCCTCAGTGCACTCTCTCCAGCCCCTTGGTTCTTCCTCTCGATGATTGACTGATGGAATCATATGGTAAGTTTCTCTTCTTTCATCCACACACAAGTACAGTTGAGCTCGCCTCGCTTCACACTCTCTAGTCCATGTACCTACTCTTGCTTCCACTGCTACATTTGCTACTGAGTCTACAAGTCTACTTCCAGTCCTGTGAGTTCAAGTCCATGACTGACTAGGACTACCTAGCTCATAACAGGCCTTTCAAATTCAACTTGGCTAACACAATTCTACTAATAGTACCACTTCTGTAGCACTGAAATTATAAATTTGGGAGGCATCTTAAGACTCTTTTCTTCTTCAGACCCCAATTTCTAATCAATAACAAGTTCAGAAAAAGCATAAATTTCCACAAATGACATTTTCCAGCTTGAAAATGTTAAGATTCACCAGACAGGATACCCACAAATGTAAAATGAACAAATTCTTATGTAGCATTAGAAAATTTTAAATATACCAGAAAATATAATCGTCTAAATTGCAGACAGAAGAATACATGAAGGTCATAAGGGTCTTGGGACTGTGTAAGGGTTCTTATTACCTTTCCCAGTTATAGAGATTAATGTTGATCTGTATTGCTTGATAAACGAGGCCAGCCTGGAGAAGTATTGTTTCAGCCTCCTGGATGTTCCCACTAAACATTAGTATGTGGGCCATTTTTGACTCTCTAGATGGAAGATCTTTCATAGCATTGATGTACCGAACTTTATCGATCTAAAAAGAGGAAGCGAAATATGTCTATCACAAGTCAGTAATAATAGAAATATAACAAATTATGCTAAGAAAGAACCAATTGCACATTACCTGAATATGATTTACTTACTTCCCCAACTGCCGCATAGGCTATTTCTGCAGTAACCATATCTCGATTAGCAACTGCCATAGCCGCTAGGCAAGCCCACAGGCTTTGCTCCTAAGTGAAACATGAAAAATTATCTGAAAAGCATCTTAGGTATAAACCAGCAGTTCTCACCTATAGGTCATAACCCGCTTGAGGGTCACATTTCAGATACCCTGCTTATCAGATATTTACATTATGATTCATAACGTATTGCTATAAGCAGTGGTTTAAATTCTAATGGTGATACAACTAAGTAATTAATTTACAAATAAAAATTACGAAACGTGGCATTGAAAGAAACCAATAATAAAATAAGTTACATAGACGCTAGTCATGGTAGCACACTTATAATCTCAGCACTCACTAGGCAGAGACAGGCAGATCTCTGTGAGTTCAAAGCCATTCTGGTCTACACAGCAAGCTCAAAGCCATCAAGGGATACATACTAAGTAAGAACCTTATACACACACACACACACACACACACACACACACACATACACACACCCCGAACTAAAACAAACAAAAAAGAAATTACTAAGTCTATTTAAAAACATTATCATCAGAGACCTTCTTTTGAATAAAATTTTCTAAAAAGTTTTGTTTCTAGTTATTAAAGATTTCTTTTCTTTATATCTCAATATGAGCTTCCAATTATTTTTTTTAAGAAGTGGCAAGGAATATAACTTACAAGGAAAAAGAGGAATAGTGGGTTCTCAAACAATGCCACCAACAAGCCACTGTATGGAAAAACATCTAAACGCCATCCCACAAACATGCATTCTAAGGGATGTTACCCAACAACTAATAAAAAGGGCCGTGTTCAAGCCTGTTTGGAGTATACTGGATACAACCAGTTAGGAAATGCTCATCCAAAGCAAAGTTTCTTAATCTTAGCTATGCAAGAGAAAATCTGAGGAGGCTGAGATGTGTACCTCAGCTTCCACTCAGATGTAGCAAGTCAGAGTCGCTGAGGGTAAAACTGAGGAGTCTGACTTCTCCACAAGCCTTCAAGTGCTTGCTTCAAGTGACTGCTCACAGTCACCCTGACCCTTACATGTTACCGTTACTCATCTCTCAAGGGGACACTAGTGTACACTATGTGCACAGTATGTAAGGTACCTTAACAAAGCGGCAGAGCCTTACGGCGTCTTCCCATTTTGAGCTGCTCACATATTCATGGAGAATAGCAGGGTACGGTGAAATGCTGATGTGTACCAGGGAGCCATCAGCTCTTCTTACAGTTACCTGATTTCCAACAAAACTCACTATATGTGGGTTTTTACTATATTCACTGTGGAAAACAAACAAGAAAAACTTAAAGCTACATTCTACACATTTTTCATATGTATTCAATTTGGGAATTAAGTCTAACATATAAGTCTAACAAAATTGACACCCACCATGTATATTCAAATAAACATTTCAATAAAACATGTAGATAGATATACAGTTGAAGCAAAATATATCAACAATTTAAAGTGGCAAAGTTATTCCATCTTTGATTGCTCCCCTACTGGCCTCTACAGTGAGCTTTTGTTATTGTTTGGAAGGAGCCCTGTGGTAATGGCTTGTTCCCCAAAGGGGTCAGTTGGAGGTGAGCCTAGGGAGGCCTGCTCAGGGGCAGGACACTGCAGGGGAAGGTTATCCTAGGACCCCGTTCCCTCCACTCATCCCCAATTTTGCTCCGTCACTCACTGCTGCCATGCGCTCTACTACCTAAAAGCGACGGGGCCAGTTGGTCATGAATTAGAACCTCCAAAACCTCGTCAGAATATCCCTTTTCTTTTTATAAAGCTGCTCGTCTCAGCTACGTTACAATACCAGAAAGCTGACAAACATTTCCCTTGAACCTTAAATTATGAAAACGAATAACTTAGCTATTGGTTTTTGAAAATAAAGACAAGTAAGTAGATTAAAAATAAGTCACAGTGAATTCCAAAATTACTTTCTTGTAGTCCAAACTTTGATAAGAAGACTGACATCTTTTCATTATTTGTTTTTCCTTGTTTTTCTGACCAGGTCTCACTCTGTAGCCCTGCCAGGTCTGGAGCTCACTGTGCAAACCAGGGTGGCTAAGAACTCACAGAGATCCTCCTGCCTCTGCCTCCTGAATACCGAGATTGAACTCATGTGCCATAACCCCTGGCTAATTGATAAATACTTTAAAAAGTAAGCCTTTATTTTGTTTCTTAGGTGTTCCCCTAGTTTTGTTATAGTTATGAACTTAAACTCTAAAAATACACTGCGAAACTTGCTGCTTGGACCTAAGGAGTCTAACTTACTGCTGTCTGAAGAAAAAGAAATGTTTCTCTTAAAAATTTAGGAATAATTTTCCTGACATGTTTAGGTGTTGTTTTGTTTGTTTGTTTTTAAAGATTATCAGCAATTGTGGTTTAATCTACCTTTAACATCACTTAAAAGTCCAACTAAATAGACACGTCTTTGGAATTCTTTTTTTTTTCTTTTTTCTATTTTTCGGAGCTGGGGACGTCATTGGAATTCTTAAAGTCAATGAAAATGCATTCGCTGAGTAATTGTCACAAAGTATATCTTGCTGCAAAATCTGCCCGGTTTAAAAAAAAAAAAAAACCACTAAATCACAGTGAAAACCTCACCTGAGCTATTATTAAACAATCCTCAGAAATTATACTCATTTATAAAAGATGAGTAAATAGTTCATAATTTGTTTTCAATTTGAGTCCATTACATAAATTTTAACCACCCTTAGCTGCGTAATTTATTTAGTTATGTCTGATTAAACTTAGTATGGCAATTAGAACTTTATTTACAATATGGAATCCTGGGCAACACATTACCTTGCATCTCTTTCATACAATGTTTTAGGCAGAATGTCTCTGTCCACATAAACAGCATTAGGGTAATACCATACTGTGAATCGCGTATCTTGAAGTCCACAGAGGATATTGCATGTATCACACCATGCCAAAGTATGTACCATGGTTCCTGAATTTAAAAAGAATAGTCATGGTCCATTAGTGCCAACAGATATTAAAGTCGATCTTTAACATCAGCTGACAGACACATCCTAATTAATATAATGGCTATATTTCTACTTTGTTTGTATAACAAAGATACAAAACTGTGAAAAATGAAAATACTTGAATGTTCTACCCAGAACCAGTCTGGTTTTAATCAACAGGTGTTTTAGTGCTGATTTAGCCACAGAGTTAAAGTTTGCTATTGAAATTGAGTGACAAGGTAGTGAAGAAATGTGAGACTGAAACTCATTCATTCATTCCAATATTAAAGCTGCTTAGTACACAGTAGACCATCTAAGAAAATGGATAATAATTAAAATTTTAAGCACATGGAAATTATTTTACCAAGTTTAATAATCTGTTCTTCTTTCCCAAATCGTTTCACTGAGGTGATATAGAGATCTCTGTTTTTATCAATGAAAGCAATTTTTCTGTCATTGGTAAGTCCTTTTTGATCCAGAGCAACTTCTGAGATTTCATTCTAAAATTTCCAAAAATATGCAAGTATTAAATCCACTTTAGGGCTTGGCATACGGTCACTTTAATTCATTATCAGCACATTTCTGTTCTTAAGGATCAAAGGAACCAACTGTGGTGGCACACCCCAGTACTCCTGGCACTCAGGAACCAGAGGCAGACATCTATGAATGTGAGGCCAGCCTGGACTACAGTGCAAACTCCTGTATTGGAAGAAAAAAAGAAACAAACAAACAAACAAACAGAAACCCATCCCACAGAACAAGACATCAAAAATTAACTAAATGTCAATTACCCACTCATAATAACAAAATGTCCCTATTAACTTATTTCATTAATGTTTTTAAGCCCGTGGAACACAGATTCAAAGAAAAGCAAGAGTTAACTCCAAGAATGGGAGAGGTCCCTACACAGGACTACCCCTTCTTCAGTAATTATAAATTGGTAATAACTAAGAATTCAAGAGCAGCGCCAAAGTATAGTTACTTTGCTGGCAACCAAGGTTCCTTAAAATATCATCACTGACTCTGTAGTGAGAACATCTGTGTCCTGTCCTTAGCAGACAGAATCAAAGGAGAAGGGCTTAGTATCACATGAGAGGTCAACATTAATGAAAAGCTTCCTTATAAAATTTATCCTGAATAGATTGCCTAATACCTATAATTTAAAGATTTGTTAAGTAGACTTCAGAAACATATGGGAGTATCTCATGTTTCTAGAACCTTAAAATTTACACTGTTGTTTACTGTGAAACAGAAAATGTACTGAAGGCATTACACTTCCCAAATGAGAGCCTTTTTTTTTTTTCCAGCAGGGGTTGTGTGTAGGGGTCAGAAAAAGCAAATACAAAACAAGTCCAGAACTTATAGCTTAGACTTCTACCTCCAAGATCTCTACTTTTCTACAATAATAAAACATCTCTGGAATATTGGATTAATCTATTACAGTAACTAGTAAGATGACGTTTCTTAAAACTCAAAACACTTCAGTATGGGTTCATTGATGCCTGATCCATGAGTGATTTGTATGCTGCCCACTGTGTCTGAAGACTTTGCTAGGAACTCTGAACTTACAGGTGTGATGATTAAATTGTGTCCAGGATTATATGCACAATACCTGTGATGGTCTGTATAGCTTGGTCCAGGGAGTGGCACTATTAGAAGGTGTGGCCCTGTTGGAGTAAGTGTGTCATTGTGAATGTGGGCTTTAAGACCCTTATCCTAGCTGCCTGGAAGCCAGTATTATCCCAGTGGCCTTCAGGTGAAGATGTAGAACTCTCAGCTGGTCCTGCATCATGCCTGCCTGGATGCTGCCATGTTCCTGCCTTGAGGATAATAGACAGAACCTCTGAACCTGTAAGCCAACCCCAGTTAAATGTTGTCCTTATAAGAGTTGCCTTGTTCATGATGTCTGTTCATGGCAGTAAAACCCTTAGATAATACCTTTTAAAATAATATATGCAAATTTGTGGACCAGTCCTTCTACTTTATATTCTTAAATGAGAGCCCCTCTAGAATATAATTCATATTTTAAAGAAAAATAATTCTTGTTTCATGAATATTAAAGCACTATGATTCTAGTGTTATAAAAACACAAATATTTCAAATAAATTATCTTTACAATTAAAGGCGTATTTGCTGGCCTGGAAAGATGGTCCAGTGGCTAAGAGTGCTTGCAGTGCAATCATGAGGACCAGAGTTCAGATCTCCGCACCTGTACCACAAGCCTGGTATATGCTTTAACCCCCAGCTTAGTGACCGGATGGAGACAGCAGGGTCTCTGGGACTTCTGGCTTCTACTTATGGGAAAAAACTCAAGACCCAGGTTTATAAAAAGACCTTGTCTCAAAGAAACAGGTGTAGAATTATGGAAGAGGAAACCTGGAACCCTCTTTTGGCCTCTGTTTATGTGTGCATGCAAACACATGCCCACATACAAATAAGTAAATCTTTCTTTTAAGGAGTGTTTGTCACCATCAGTAAAAGAAGCTAGAGTTGTTGTAATATTAGAAATAGTTGCCCAGAGATTCTGGTTTCTAGGAAAGTTAAAGTCAGACATGGACAGTAATGGTGTGTGTACACACAGAGGCCCTCTTCACCCTGCAGAGCTCCCTGTCCTCTTGGCCACCCCTGTCCTGTTCTAGTCCTCCTGAGTCACTCTTTGCAGTAGGACATGAAAGCAGTCTCTGCTCATTCAGAGTTTCCCCCTTGCCATGAACTGGTGACAACCATCTAATGCTGCAGAGACTTAACTTCCATGTGCTGGCATGTGCCTGCAATCCCAGCACTCGGGAGGTAGAGATGGGAGGACCCGGAGTTCAAGGCCATCCTCAGTTACATGGTAAGTAAAATAAAACACAACACTTGAGTTCTACTGTGAACTCTATTATTACAGAGAAGTGCTTCAGCTTGGGTTTCTTTAAAGGATGGGATGAATTGTTATTGCATAGAGTTTATTATTATTATTACTATTATTATTATTTTGTTTATTGATTATTTTGTTGTTATTGATTACTTTGGTTTTTATTTGGTTTTGTGAGACAAGATTTTTCTACATAACCTTCCTGGCCTCAATTACAATACTAGTAATGTAGCCCATGCTGGCCTCAAACCCATAGTAATCTTCCTGCCACAGCCTCTTGTGAGTGTTCAAGCTAACCCAGAGTGTGAGTAGGATGTAAAGCCTATTATTCCTTGTGCTAAAGTCACACACACTGAGCAAGTTATGGGATGCAGAAGAAATGGCCTCCATTCTTAGAACTGTGAAACTCTACATTCTTACACTTAGGATATGTTATCACACTAAAACAAATATTTATTCAATGTTATTAAATTATTGTTTTAACCTTTCTTACAAAAATGATTACAGCTGAGAAATTTACTTCTTTCTATATACTTAACTCTACTGAGAAGGAAACTTCCTGCTTATTTAGCACTGATTTGAATGTCAATAAACAGGTATCCCATTAGCTTCCAGTAGGAAGGTAAACTGATGCAGCCTCTTGGGAAGATAATGGTTCTTAACTCACACACGCTCAGATCCTCTGACCCAGTTTGGAGTCAATGGCACAGTGATAACAGAGCATATGCAAGGCAACAGCATGGTGGAGAACGGCAGACATTTTCTCGCCTGTCTTTGGAGAGTCTCACTAGCCCATGCCAGCCTTTAACTTGTGATCCAACTTCAACATATCCACACTGGGATGACACATGTGCAGCACAGTGGCCAGTGACACCAGAAGCTTAGACACTCACCAACGAGGCAGATTAAGCAAACCAATATGCTATATTATATGATGGTAGCCAGGAGAGGAAAAGACTATATATGTGTAATAGGTGTGGAAAGACCTCCAACATGGTGTTCTGTGAAAGAAAGCAAAGTGCAGGTCTCTGTGGGGCACGCTGGTGTAAGCAGAGGGAAAGAAGACAAGTCAGCACTGTTTATGAGCGAAAAGTCTCTGCAAGCACATGTAAGATGTTAGTGACTTTGGTACTTCTCTAGTAGATTACTGAAAATTGGTGCGGTAGGAGACATTTTTTAAAAATATATTTAAATTTTTCTTACATTTTGATTTATATGAATTTATACATTATGTAAAACAAATAATGAGTAAAGGGGAAATACAACTTAAAGTAGCAATTCATCGGAATTGTTAGATAATGTTAAAAGCATCCTTCCATTCTCAAATGTCACTTGTTTAAAACAATAACTATAAAGCAATGAGTTCCTTTTTAAGAGTTAAGACCAAAACCAACCAACACATACTTTACAATTCAGAGTGCTTTATACTTACATGGAGAAAATAACTTAGTTTTTGAACTAGGATCTGAAAATCTAAAGAAAATGCTGTCTAAGGACAGGTCAGTAAGGAATTTACTACAGATTTATAAAGGCACTTTAATCTACAAGTTTAGTAAAATAGAACAAGCAGTAAAAGCCTGGTCAGCAGGCACAGAATGGGTCACTCACTCTTGCCCGCACAGACCCTATTTCAGAGTTTCCCTGTCCTTAGTCTTAAGCTTTGGCTTTTATTTATTTATTTATTTGACATAATATGGAAGGTATACACTTATATTTAAATTAAATTAGTGTGTTTTCTTCCTTAAGGGATAGCTATTATTTTAAAAGGAAATTAGCTAAACAGTGGCCATTTATACTAAACACAGCAAATGTTTATTACCTTATGAGAAAGAAGTTTCCCATCCCCTAAGGGTTTTCCAGTTGAAGCCTCAAAGAGGAAGATTACTAGAAAAAAACCAAACAACGGTAGAGCACTAATGAGTGATTAGAAGCACTGTTGGTAGTTTTAAATGGAGCTATCATAATTCTTCAGAATATTACTTAACTTTATGGACCACGGAACTTCTACCAGCTCAGAAAACCAACAACATCAAATTTCTAATTATTAATAAGGTCACATTTTTCATGAGAATAGTAGAACTAAAATGTTTTCCCAAGTGTTAACAATGGTTAAGGAAAAACCCCATGGTTTCATCAATGGCAAATCCAAGTGTGGATGGAAAGTTAAATTCTGGTCATCTCTAATTTAGTTCTGCATAACAGTCAAAATGATTTTCAACAAAAGAAAATATGCATTAAAACCCATTTATATGATAATATACAAGCTATTTCTATTATACACTCGTGTGATAAAATAAATAAATTATCCTGGATTCTTGTCTGGGAGCTCCAAAAGCCCTTAACATTTCTGGAATAACATGAGATTTTTTTGCTATGTTAGTGAGAACAACAGATTTGTTGGTACTTTCTTTACTACAGATAAGGGTCCACAATCAGATGAGCCAAGCAGCAACTAATAGGATGGAGCTTTTAGTCTCTGACTTCTGGGAAGAAGTTATCTAGAGACTGAGCTCAGATGAGTGGCCAGTGAGTTAACTAACCATACCATGTAATAAACCCCCAAAGCTCAGCCAGAATAAGCAGCTGACATGGAAAGTGATGGCAAGCTCGTAAACAAAGAGTACCCTCAACTTTGTAGGATGTAGGAATTCTGAATATTCAGAGTTTGAACAAAATTGTAGTATACCAGGTTTGGGAGGAAATGGATGTCAATAATTAAGATTCTTCATAAACATTAATAGGTTATTACAAATTGATGGCCTTGTAAAGTATTCAACCTAACACCTATCAGCTGGCTTGCCTCAGAACAATGGGGAAGCCATAAGCAACTACATTTGTTAGAGACACTTGCTTTGGGAGCTCACCTAGTTCTCAGTCCAAGAATTTCCTTGAATTCTTAAAGGAAGGTTCCAGAACTGTGCCTTCCATATTTCCAGTGAGCCTTTAATTTTTAGAATTAACTTAGAGGAAAAAGAGATCAGCTATTATAGTTTGGACCATAACTGTCTCCTAAAGCACTGCACTAGAGTTTGGTTGCAGCCTGCCATGCCAGAGAGGGGTGCTGGAGTCCAGTGAAGGAAGTCAGGCACCATGGGTGTGCCTCTGGAAGGAGAGTGCGACCCTAACGCTCTTCTCTTTCTCAGCTTCCAGACACCGGGAGATGAGCAGCTCTGCCCTACCTGTGTTCTTCCCACAATGTGCCTCACGTGACCATACACTGAGTCTTGATACTGTGAATACAAATAAGCCTTTCTATCTCGTAGTAGCTTCTCTCAGGTAGAGAAAGCTAACTCGTGTAAATAAGATGAAGTTTATAAAATATTTACTTTCTATCAGGTGACCATTTTAGAACTATCTCTTGGGTAGTTTTCTTTTCGAAAGCTGTTAGCAATGATTTATTTCCCTGAATGCTAGTTAAGAGAACTATGATAAAAACCAAAAGACACTTCAATATAAAATAACTTCCCTAGATAACCAGGAGTTAGTTTTAAGACAGGCATTTTACAGGGCTAACAAGTCTATAAAAGGAAATTGCAATGTTCTACTATTCCAAATCACTGTATCACTTCATATCTGTTAGAATGGCTATTTAAAAGCCACAACAAACAAACATGTCAGTGAATGTGGGGAAAATGGAAATTAGAATATTTACTCACTGCTTGCTGTTAGTAGTATGCAAAATGGCTGTTTTCCATAGAAAATAGCACAAAGGAACATCAAAAAAGTTAGAACCCCACGTGGTCTAGAAATCCATCACTCATGGGAAACACTGACTTCAGTGTCTCATACCAGCAGTCTCATGGTCACTGCATCATTACATGCCACAGTCAAAGTGTGGACATAGTCTGATCAGTAGACAAAAACGTGTGTGGGGGAGGGGTGCATGCCAGGGGGACTGAGGAGGGGATACAGAACAGTCTCTGTCTCTCTGTCTCTCTGTCTCTCTGTCTCTGTCTCTCTGTCTCTCTGTCTCTGTCTCTCTCTGTCTCTCCCTCTCTCTCTCTCTCTCTCTCTCTCTCTGTCTCTCTCTCTCTCTCTCTCTCTCTGATATATCACTTAGCCTTAAGAATGAAAGACAGAAGAGAAAGCCCTGTCCATCTGGAAGATTATCAGGCCAGGTGAAATAAGGTAGCCACCAAAGGATGAATGTTGCATGATTCTGCCAACATAAGGCACCTAAAGTAAGGAATCTTAGAGAAGCAGATAAGAGGATAGTGGTTGCCATAGCAGGAAAGATAAATGATGTCAAATTTCAGTAATACAAGATGAGCAAGGTCTAAAGGTCTTCCGTACAACACTGCACCCAAGGTAACCGGTAACACTTGTGAGGAGAAGCTTCATGTTAAGTGTTATCACGAATTAAAGTAGTACATGGTCTGGGTACAGCTTAGTGGTAGGCATTTGCCCAGCATGGAGGAGACTGGGTCTTGCCTACCTCTCTGTCCTCCTCTCCTGTTTGGTTCATGCTGACCCATGGTATAGCCTTCTGTAGTCCCTTTAACATGTCATCATTCCCACCCCAGGGTCTTTCTGCTTATTTTTGCTATAACAGTTAGTGTGCCCACACTGCCACTCCTCCACTCTGGATTAGTTGCTTCATAGCACGTGTCATTAGCCAACCGATGATTACATATATGTTCACTGACTTTATTGACCACCATTGATAATTTATTTAATCTGGAATATGAATATCTTAATAAAATGGTTTAATATACCATGGCATTGTAAAACATATGTAGATATATTAATATGGTGTAGATTTTTACATAAAATTTAAATTATTCATACCTTCCTCTTACTTTATTAGCCTAAAATATTAGTTGAAAAACATATAAACAAAATAAATGGCACACTGAAGAACAACATTTACCATATTACTACATGAATACAAAGGGAGTATCAAAGAAGCTTAAAAACTTAAGAACACATATTTTAGAATCATAACCTTGAAATAAAATTCTGTGATGAATACATACAGAATTACTTTCCACTGGTCTTGGATGTTGAGACTACATATAATTGTTCTATCAGTATGACAATTTTAATTATTTAGCTCACATTTAAAAGAAATCAGGGAATTCATAATTTTTCCACATAAGGTTACTATATTAAAGAGATGAAGAAGTGAAAGCTCATGGAAATTCCATAGCATTATAAACTGCCTGAAATTTGCCACATAACGACAGACTTACTCTTCTCATCGGCTTTGTCTTTTATTGCTATCGTGTCGTTGCTCAGAGACACAGTCTGAGCGTTCAGGATGTCTGTTCTCATGCCGGGAAACTTTGGAGAAGAAATGAAGCGGCCTTCATAAGAGTGAAGGTAGATACCACCGCCATCCACCAGAAGAAAATGTCTAAAATACCAAAGTTATTTTTAAAAAAATGGAAAGTTACAACATTTTCATTTCTGTATTAAATAAGAGTTAACCCTTGGGGGGATGTAAATCCTAAAATTATAATAAGTATATCAATAAGACAAATATTTAAAAACTTGAAAGTGTTTAGTTTTGCCTTTTAAATAGAAGTAGGAGAGGAAGATGACAAGGTCAAAATCTCAAGCCGTGATTTCATTTACATTATGCCCTTAACTCATGTCAAACTCATGTTAGATAAAAGTCAGGAGCTGGTTAAAGTCAAAACCAAACATGACTCAGAAATTCCCTTCAGTGCCAGCATGTATTGAAGTGGGCTGCTTCTGGTTTTGACATCATGAGAGACCATCAGCATGTGTGCATATCTGAACACTCATGCATGTTTGCAGTGGGCATTCAGGTACAGCTGCGTGCATATGCTACAGCCATATCCAAGGCTCTGGATCCTTGGACTCAATACTTTCTTAAACAGTTTATGGCCGATATAGTTTTCATTGAAAATCCACACATATTATAAACAATAAAGAAAACAAAGACCTCTGTACAGAAATCAATTCAAATAGATCTCTACCTAATATAGACCCTGACAGCAAACAAAGGGTAATTACAGCAAAAAGTTTAAGTAATTTTTCATCCTTGGGGATTGAACCTGGCTTTGGATATGTGAGACGAATGCTCTATCAGTGAGCCGTTCACAGAGCTATTAGCTCCCTGTGTGTGTGCATGTATGTGCACCTGTGTGCATGTGTGTGCATGCAGGCATACACAAACTATATAGCTCTCCATATATGTAGGTCACAAGGCAATCTCAGGTGTTAGCCCTTGCCTTCTACCTTGTTTAGGAAGGAATTCTTTGTGCTATAGAGCTGCACACACCAGGTTAGCTGACCTACAAACCTTAGAGGTTCTCCTATCTCCAGCCCCCACTCACCACAGGAAGGCTGGAATTACAGATGGCCACTACAGTACTCCGCTCACTTGGGGTCCGCACTCTGACCCTCAGATTTGTGTGATAAGCGTTATGTCCAGGAAGCAATCTCTCCAACCCCTAACTCACGTTTGATGAACATTTTATTTCAAATTACACATTGCTCTTGTTCTTTTGGGGAAGCAGGGGAAAAGATGAGAGACAGGGTCTTTGTAGCCCCGGCTGTCCTTAACTTTTTGGTTGGCCTCAAACTCACAGAGATCCATGTGCCTTTGCCTGAAAAGTACTGAGATTAAAGGTGTGTGCATGCCTGGCTCTCCTTCTGTTTCAAATCCTGTCTACCGTGTACATTCATGTCTGTCTATTTACTTTAAATACACTTTATAGAAGCTCACTGCAGGATCAAAGAGCACAGAACTTTTAAAATGAAAGTGGTGGATGTATACTACAACTATATTTGTATTTCTAATGAATACAAAACTTGCTTTCTTTGTTTTTACACTGTACAAAAATCAATCCAAAATAGACCAAACTCCTCAGTGTAGACCTGTTATTTTGAAACTAGTATACAAACTTAGGACAATTACACTGAGATAGAGTCACACGCCAGAACTCTCTGAAAAGGACTCCAAGAACCCAGACAATAATGAGGATTGGCAAAGTGGGGGTGGGAGGATAGCTGCTGGTAAAGTACCTGTCTTGGAAGTATGAGGACCTAAGTTCAGATCCTTGGCACATAAAGCACTGGGCACAGCAGTGTGCTCCTGCAATCCCAGCTCAAGGGTGGTGAAGATATGAGTGCCTGGCTCCCTGGCCGGGCAGCCAAATGGGGAAGCTCCAGGATCAGTGAAAGACTCTATTGAAATATAGAACAGGAAAGCCAAGGAGGCCTCAATCCTACACTAACAACTACAGGCAACTAAGGAATGCTGAGAGTGGGAGAAATTGTCTTTCTCAAGGAAAAGCACATCAACTGGTTGTCCAATAACCAATGGTCATTCCTGAAACTATACCTACAAGTAACAGTATACAAATACACACACACACACACACACACACACACACACACACACACACATACACACACCACCACCATCACCACCACCACCACCACCACCACCACCAGCACCACCACTACCACCACCAACAACAACAATAAAAAAGGGCCATGGATTTGAAAGAGAGCAAAGAGGAGCATATTGGAAGGGTTTGCAGGGAGGAAAAAGGAAGGGAGAAATGATGTAATTACATTATGACCTCAAAAGAAATAATAAAAAGGTAAGGTAGAGAACATTAGATGAAGACACCAGGCGTGAACTCTGGCCTTCATGCACACAAATGTGCACATGCACACAAATATGTACACATAACACACCTACTCCCACATACACACCCTACACACACATACAAACAAACAGACAAACTGAGCAATGGAGGAAGACACCCAAAGGTAATCTCTGGCCTACACACATGCATGTATACCTGCACATGTGCACGCACACACATGCACACAAATGCCACCACACTCAGCACTGCAAGCATTTCTTATTATAAATAAAACATCAGCTTTTAAACTTCTAATGGAAATACTGTTTCTATGGGTAAAGGTCTGACTATAGAAATAAGATCAGAGGCAGGCAGTAACTAAGTTATCTTTTATATAATTATTTATGCCATCAATATATACTTATACTATAAACATAGTCAATAAACTTATGAACAATATACACATTTATTTGGAATAAAAGGCTGAGAAATAGGGCCTTTAGATAACTGACCTTTAGATAACCTTTTAAATGGCAAAGTGACTTATATTTGAAAATTATGATAGAAATAAATCATGTTTCATTTCATTAAATAGATGACAAAGTTTGATGCTACACTTCCTTGATTACCCAGGATCACCATTATGATAACCATGTCCTTTCTCTGGGCTGGAGAACGTGCTAAAGAGCTGCACGAAGGCTGCCCACATGACCGGAGAGGATGAGTTCCAGTGTGGCTGATGCAGAGGTCTTACGTACATCTGTTCAAGTAAAACAACTACACTCCACACTTCATTAAGTCTCACTGTGTAGTCTCACTGCACTGGCCAGAACGCACAGGAGTTATTGGAGTAGCTTTTCTAAGTTTCATTCAGAAGGGGATCACTGTCCTTAATAAATCGATTGTCATTTTTATTTTTAAATTGTGGCTTCTAGAGTAACAGCTAGTCCTAATTCCCTCAAACGTATCACCCAGAGTTTCTTAGTCTTGTATCACTCAAGAACTTGCCAGAAAATCCTACTTTTCAGTTTTAGGAGTAGGCTCATGAAATCAATGCATTTCCACCAACATTTAAAACTGGAAGCAGAGCTGGGGTACAGCTCGGTCTCAAAGTACGGACTGCGCACATGTGAAGCCTGGGCTCTGTCTCTGATGCCAGGGAGAAAAAGGAGGAGGGCGAAGGACAGTGGAGCACTGAAGCACTGCCGACCATTCGTCCTCACCTACAACACTCTACATTCGTAGACCTTTCCCAACATTTAAAGCTACTAATCTAACAAATTGATTTTTAATTTTAAATATATTGAATGTTAATATATATATAACCTACATGTTACCTTCAATATCTTTATAAGAATATAAAGAAATTCTGAGAATAAAATTTAATTACTACTGATCTACTTTTTAAAAATTATGAAACACATAATAGAAAAAGACTAATACCAAATGATTATTTTGTGAGATTTTAAAAAATATGATTTATTTTTATCTGACATAAGAATGAGTGATTTTGGGGTTGGAGATTTAGCTCAGCGGTAGAATGCTTGCCTAGTGGTCCTCAGCTCCGGGGTGGGGGGTGGGGTGGCGGGGGGGGGGGGGGATGAGTGATTTTCCTGCGTGTCTATGACATGCATGCAGTTCCTATGGAGGCCATAAGAGGGCACTGGATCCCCTGGATCCAGTTACAGAGGCTGTGTGTGAGCCAACATGTGGATGCTGGGAACTGATCCTGCAAGTCCTCTCTCCTGCCCTTGTGAGATATTTTAAAGAGTATTTTACTGCTAATGAGCTCTCTTAACCCTAAATCCAATAGTTAAAATATAAACAAATTACCTTTCTGCCTGCAGAATTAAACTAACAGTTCCTTCTTTGAGATCAAATATAAGTGGTGTATTCCAGTTCTTCGTACTAAAAAATGAATACAAAGAATTTTAGCATTTCAAACATTAAACACATTTTAATAAGCAAGCAGTTACTCGTCTTAAATAGTAAGCTTAATTTCACAAATTATCATGTATCGTATGTATTTCTATTAAGGCACTTTTAACACATTTCTCTCAGGTTATTCACAAGTCAGAAACAATCCTCAAGTAAAAAGCAGAGATTCTGTGTCTCCAGCAACTTACACAGCAAGCTTCCAATAAGTGCTCACTGGAGATTCTAGTACATGAATTAGGAATCCTAAGAATAAGTCCTTCTTGGCTGTCTATTATTGGGCGGGCCATCTAATATGTATCATCTGAAAAACAACAGCAGCATAGCATCCTGAAGATGGATTAGGCAAATCTGGATTAAATGTCAGGCTGCGACATGTCCAGGCGTATGACATTAGCAAGCTTAGCCTGCGTTAAGCCAGTGTCTTCACTGAGGATAATGAAGAGCCGTCTGAGTGTCTGACAAAGAACTTAGTGATAGGATGATGGCCCCAGGCATGGTGCACACCTTTAATCCTAACACTCGAGAGGCAGAGTCAGGTGAATCTCTAAAGTGAGTTCTAGGCCAGTCAAATCTGCATCATGAGACCCTGCCTAAAACAAAAACAAAAGCAAATATAACATGTTCAACATGATTAATTATTTTTCCTATAGATCTCCCAGTGTTTTTGTTGGATTAAAACATTATTTCTGTAAAGTGCTCTAAAAAATGTAAGCTATGACCATGCTTACTCAATAAAGTGACAAGTAGAAGCACAAATAATTCCTCTTATTTTTAATAGGACAACATGATTCAAAGAACTGGGAAAGAGGTAGACATGGTAACTAGTAATCCTAGCATTCAGCAGTCAGAGGCAGGGGGATGACTGTGAGCTCAAGATCAACTTGGACTACACAATGAATATTAGACCAGCTTGGATTAGAGACACCTGCTTTAAACAACCAAAAACAAAACTGGGAATAGCAAAGAAACATCTACAACTGAAGTTGTTTCATATTTAAATGTTTTATTATTCTCAATAACTTTCATAGAATTGATTCTGGTTTTTTGAGACACAGTCTTGAACTAGCCTAGACAGTCTTGCTGTCTAGTAGAGTTCTAGGCTGGTCTTGAACTAGCTCTCTAGGTGCTGATGGCCTTAGACCCTTTTGTCTCTGCCTTCCAAGTGTTGGGGTTATAGGCAGTCATCACTTATCCTTCTACTATGAGACTATGCATGCATGTGCGGCTCTGCATAGCTTTTGACTTGGGTGCTAGAAATTGAACTCAGCTCCTCATGCTTGCACAGGAAGCTCTCTTACCCACTGAGCCATCCCCCGACACCCTCCCCATCCCTTAAAGAGATTAAGCTTCGTTTTCACATCAGGGAGATAGAAAAGAGGAAGACTGCAGAGAGTAGGTCTACTGTGTACAAAGAAGTGCTGGCTGGCTCCTGCAGCAAGTGTGTGCATACATATAGCAAAACAACAAAATGTAGCAGTTTTGTTAGAAATGGCGACTCAAGGGGTTGGGGATTTAGCTCAGTGGTAGAGCGCTTGCCTAGCAAGCACAAGGTCCTGGGTTCGGTCCCCAGCTCCGGAAAAAAAAAAAAACCAAAAAAACAAACAAAAAAAAACCCAAAGAAATGGCGACTCAAAATTAGTGCCAGTAGTCAGTCTGATAAAGTGTGTTTGTATTTCAGGACAAAGCACAATATCCTTCCTTAGTTGCTAGAATTTACCGCCATCCTCTACCTAGTGAGCTAATCAGAAAAGTAGTGGTTTATGAGGCTTCTGGAAATGTCCTCATAGGGGTGGGGATGGAGTTCAGAGGTGGGGATGGAACTCAGGGGTGGGGCGCTTGCCTAGCATGTGTGAAGCCTAGACTCAATCTCCAGTGCTGAAAAAGAAAGAGGAAAAAATCCCTCTTAGAATTATCGATAATGTCTCACAATTGCGATCTAATATAAACATCATGGAAATATAAATGCCCTAAGCTAAGAGACTGAGAAAAAGGAGGGTTTCTAAGACTTACTTGAAAAATTAAGCAAGATGTAATATGCCATTTTTCGGTATTAGTTTCTTTTACCAGAATTTCTTTCTATAAATTTAAGTATATTAATGTTCATTTTTAAACTATATATTATAAATAAAAAGGCAACCATAGTTAAGAACTTACAATCAAACTTCAGTAATAAAGTTAGATAATTTAACTTGGGGCCAGGTTACTAAGTTATTCTCCGTGTGCTTAAGCTCTTCATCGTGTAAAGTAGGAATCGTACTAATGACGAGCATAGAACAGTGTGGCGAACCCTCCATCTAACCATAGCTGTTACGACCTAAATCACTAACTTCTGACGTCACGACACGGGCTCTGGTGCACCGTCTCAGTGCTGTGTGTTCCTACACTGATACACTGTACTTCACTCACATTCATAAGTATTGGCACTTGGTATCTTACCATATATCTTAACAACCAGAAAGTAGAAACAAAGAGAGACAAAGAAGACAGTCTGACACTGTCCCACACAATGCAGTATAGGAGAATAAGGTAACTAAAAAGTTAAATAACATAACCTCTGACAACCTTCCAGCTTCAAGCAGTGTGTTCTTGTCACTGCCACCAGTAAACTAAATCCCTTAGTACGGATTTGGCTAATCACATTATCTACAAAATGAACAAAAATTTAAACAGAGGAACTTGCCTTCATTTTTCTTAACCCACTGAGAATTAATTAAAAATGCGTCTGTCCTAAATATTGTTCTTCTATGTTACATTCTCTTCCCTATATCATGGCTGTCTGGTTAAGTATCTGTTTTGGTTTTCCCTAAATCACCTTCCTGCTGTCATCTAATATAACATTGAGCTGCTTCTTTCTCCCCTCCGCTGTGTCTCCCCCTCGGTACTCCTGACACGGCTGCCACGGAGCTGCAGATTCTCACTAGTTGCAGACTTATACCTATGAAGCGGGACCTGGAGCACTTGTCAGTGAGATTCCATATCCGTACATTATGGATTACTGGGCCTTAGGATATCAAAGCAATACTAAACTTTATATGCTTCAATTCATTTCTTTATTCAAATAAAGTCACTTGCAAGGTAACTACCATATGTTGAGCTAAGCACTGGGAAAACAGTCTCTATCCCCTTATTTATTAAATGGTCCAACCATAAACACATTGTAGTGTAAAAGCAAGCACAATTTTTTAATGTCCTTAACAAAAACTCCAGAGGGTACGAGTGGTTTTTGAGTTTTCCGGAGAGTTTAGATGGCAGGATGTAAAAGCTGGCTTGTACTACTTACCGTAAGGACTCTGGAAGTTGACTATTAAATATGACCACTGCCTAATAAATGCTCATCCCTCCAGCTTCACTTGGCCAGCTTGTCATACGCATTGCAAGTTATTTGCATCCATCGCCGCTATGTGGCTATAATAGTACGCACTGGTGCCTTCGGCCTCTCGTCTCCTCGTGCAGCAAGCTCGCACTGATAACTAACATTGGTCAAGGCAGAAGTCTACGTCAGCTACATTGGTCCAGACAGCTCCCTGTGCAGTGCTTATGAGCGCAGCAATACCAAGTGTGATTTAGGTTTCCAGGCAAGTTCTTGGTGCATTAATTACCATTCTAGTAAGGAGGACACTGACCAAATTTTTCACTGTTTCTGGACAACTCCAGGTCATCAGTGCATTTACAGTTACTGTATTTCCATGTCCTTACTGAATCCTCCCAGCCTGCCAGTCATCCTGTTAGTGAGTCTGCTGACCCCTCAGACACCCTAAGCCCTGGAATTTGAGTTAAGATTCTACCCAAGTCTTCAGAGCTGTAAGGAAACCACACCACACAGGATGTTTCCAGCTTTAAAAGTGAGCGTTAGCCTCTGACACACACACTTTATTTCCTCATTTAGACCAGGGGTTTTCCTCATTTCTTGGTCTGAAATATGGTGCTAATCAGTAGTTTTGAGAAAGTTACGGTTAAACCAAACTGTGTTGATATGAAAACTTGAAAATAAATCTCTCATCCCTGACAAAACGTCTGTATTTTCAGGAAATGCAAAGGTGCTTACGAGAACACGTAGCACTGGAGAGACGTAGAAACAACCAAGTGTGCGTGGTTCAGGGACGCCTTAATGACTCTGTCCCGGAACTCCAGCAAATCCACGGCATCATTGAGAACATTGCGAACCTAGGCAAGGAAGCACAAGGGAAAGACAAATCAACAAAAATTGTTTTAAAAAAATCATAAATTTAAACAGATAAGCTAGAATTATTTTAGAATGCATAAAAATTCAATGTACTTTTTTTTTTTTTTTGAAGCTGGGGACCGAACCCAGGGCCTTGCGCTTGCTAGGCAAGTGCTCTACCACTGACCTAAATCCCCAACCCCTCAATGTACTTTTAATTAGCTAAATATATAAAAAATAATTCATCTAGGCATAAACTGATATGCTTTGGTATAGAAATCAACCGAGAAGGTCTATATACATAAAAAAAATCTCTTAGAAATAAATAGAAAAGACCTATAAGGATTTTTCATCTTCATGACAAACCAAGTGATGGGAACGGGATGAAGTTAGAAACACCCCAGCATCGAGATGCAGCTAGAGAAGGGTGACATATACAAGCTGGGAAGAGACCGTATGACTTCTCTCCAAAAGAGTAAGAATAGCTCTGTTTTGGTTAGACTTTACTTCAAATTTTAAGTTTTAAACAAAGAGATGATTGCCATAAAAATCAAAAGTGGAGGAGATACTGGTTTTATAAAGGAAGTGTAAAGACTGTACAGGGAAGAGGAACCATGCACAGAGGAGGGAAAGCTCTTCCATATGAGAGAACAGGTAGTAAAGAAGGTTAAGAAGCAACTGGAGCCAGGCGTGGTGATGCAGGCCTTTATCCCCAACACATGGGGAGCAGAGACAGTGTTGGAAGCCAGCCTGGTCTACAAAGTGACTTCCAGGATAGGCAGGCGTGCACAGAGAGACCCTGAACCCCTGCACCCATCTCCCCCCAAAGCAACTGGAAAGGGAAAACTCAAAGCACTTCCTGGGGAAGAGAGTAAGCCTGCTCTATGCATGACCTCCTTCAGAAGGGGGCTTGACGTTGCTTTAATCTGACATAGCTTGCATGAACCGACTAGCACCCGCTGTCCTTTATCTCATCCCGTTACTGGGTACCTGAGCTGAGTCCCCACAACCAGTCCATCCCCACCATTATCTTACACCCTGCTTTCAAGGACTTGCACTGACTTGTCCATGCTTGTTTTCCCCTCTTGTCAGTCCCTCTGGGAGCTAACCTCCTGATTACACTCATTAGTTCTGGGTCTATGTAGTCACCACTAACTACTGGATAAAAAGCTCTCTGGGCAGAATTGACATCAGCACTAACTTCACTGAGCATTTTCTAGCCCCATTCACTTTCCTGGAAGAGTTCATAATTTCATTTTCTTTACAGCTGAATAAAATTCCATTGTGGAAAAAAAAAAGTCTTACAAATGTTTAGAGCAGACAAGATTGCAAGGATTCTAGCATTTGGCCACATTGTCAAAAGTTTTTAAGTCAACGGACAAACTATAATAAATCAAGAAAGAAGGTGGATGGGTCAAGCTCTCTAAGCTCTGGGTGAGACCCAGAGGCATAAGGCAGCAGGCTTGTGGAGTGGAGAATCAGGAAAACAACACCACGATGCCCACAGACCCTCCTCGTTCTTTAGGCCCTCCTCTAGACGGTATCAGTTTTTTCTAGCAATGCAAAGCTTTAATAAACAATTAAGTGAAAGAAAGACAGGAAGTCACATTCTTCTAAGTACAGCTTCAATTTTCTGTGTTGAGTGTTTATGGCCCCCTCAACTCCTGTTGTGAGGTCCTCAGGAAATCAATTCATGCCTTTAAAAAGAGGTCCTTGCTCTCAAGTGAGGACGTGATAAGAACGTTCCAGCTATGAGACAGAGTGTATCCCGTTTGGACACTAAATCTACTGGCTTCTTGGTCTTGGACTTCACAGCTTCTCGAATTGTAAAGGAAACAAACCCACTGTTTACAAACCACCAGGCTCTGGTGTTCCACACGGCAGCCTGATAGCCTGGCCAGTGCCACATATCTGTCCCCAAATATCCTCATAACACGAGGAGCCAGTAAAAGTACATACACATACACTCTTGGTCACAGCATTTTCAGTTCTAAATCCTACCTCAGAGATGTATAAGCAAAACTATAGGGGTTGGGGATTTAGCTCAGTGGTAGAGTGCTTGCCTACCAAGTGCAAGACCCTGGGTTCGGTCCCCAGCTCTGAAAAAAAGAAAAGAAAAGAAAAGAAAAGAAAAGAAAAGAAAAGAAAAGAAAAGAAAAGAAAAGAACAACTATAGAGCTCCACCCATGCAGGCTGCTTACCACAGCACTATCAACAGCAGCAAAGGCTAGAAACAGCAGACACCTGCCAGCAGTTCAGCAAAACACAGTGCAGTCATATGCAGTGTGACTGGAAAACAAACTACAGCGCCATAAAGGGTCAATACAAGGCACAGAGCAGCACCTGTAGTATGCTATCTTCTATCCCAAAGTGGAAGGATGTTTACATATATGGGCATGCTTGTGTTTCTAAAAACAAAAATATTAATTAGAACTCAATAACATATGAATAACTTTCCTATATATAGAAAGTTAATGACTTTGAGAATCAAATTTTTCTTTTAAAAGTAAGGACAGCAAATAAAAACTAAAATCTCTGCAACCTTGAGTATGAAGTAGGACTTCTCAGTATGAACTCATGATTTACTTCTATCCATGAAAACCAAATCCTTGTGTCTATAAGTCATGATCACTCAGCACCAATGAATGCATGGAGCACCTGAATTTAGTCTCTATACCAGCACGTCTTCCAGCAGAAGCAAGGCCTTCCTGGGAAAACGGCTGACTGAACGATGGTGCAGCAGATCAGGCTAGAACAAGCACCTCAGCCATAAGAGCGAATTGAGAGTGCATGGTAATTGCTCTTACAGTTTTACAACCACGGCAAATCCATTCTATGCTCAGTGGGAAGGTGTGCACATTATTCTGCCCAATGCAGGACTACTCTCAATTAGGCTCTTGATGCTTATCACCTTATACGTGTCATGAGGACATACATTGACTATCTTGTCACCCCAGAAAGCAAGGAAGCCACTGAAATCACATCAAAACAAGTAAAAGCCATTGGCCAAAGACATAACAATTTGAGCTTGAAAGAAAATAATGACATCAGTGGGTTGAAACATGTCAAAAGTGTTGAAGTTGGGGCTGGAAAGATGGACGGATAGTTGAGTACATACTGTTCTTAAGAGGACCAGCACCATGCTTAGGTGTCTTACAACCTGTTCTAACAACATTCCAGGTCATCGAACAGACAGCCATCTTTTGGTCACAGACAGCCATCATAGGCATAGGAACACAAACATACATACACATAATTTAAAAAATAGTTTCAAATGTTAACATCTGCATGTTTATAATGAAAACATCAACAATCAAAAATTTGTAAATAGGGTTGGGGATTTAGCTCAGCGGTAGAGCGCTTGCCTAGCACAAGCAAGGCCCTGGGTTCGGTCCCCAGCTCCGAAAAAAAAAAAATTGTAAATAAAGGAAAATAATCCAGCATTTGTCTCATTTCTGAGGAACCAGATAGTTGATAAGACTAAATCCTTTCCAGAAAAACTCCAGCTGATAAATATGGGAAATGCTGGAATTACAGTATAAGCATGTTGCAACCTTTACAGAGAGCTGGTTGTAAACAACTGTGGTCAATGGCTTCTAAATACACTTAGGTAAGATACCCAGCAGGATCCCTTAGGACAGATGGATCAGGCTTACTGTACCTGGACATAATGAAGAATCTTAACACTCACAGAGACAAGCAGACACACGTGCCTTTTGAAGGGACACAGCAGGGAATGCATGGCATCATCCTACAAACTATTTTATAAATATCAATACTCAGAAATACTTTTTTTGAGACAGGGTCTCATGTATCTCCAGCTGAACTCTAAGTAGCGAAAGATGACCTCAAACTGTTAACTCTCCTGTGTCCAACTCAAGCGTGCCAGGGCTCCAGGCCTGGGCCACCACACCTGGTTTATATGGTCCTAGAGATAAAACCCAGCACTTGTGAGGCAAGCAGTCTAAGAACTACCACAAATACAACTGTTCTCATTTAAAATCGCCTCACGTATTTATCACAGCACATGAAGTCTGACTGGCACAAGGGAGCTGTGGAAGAAGCAATGGTCTCTGGAAGAGGCTATATCTCATATACTCAACAGGAGGGGTGGGAGGGGACAGTCACAGCAGAGATAACTAAAATACACTATGTTTGTATGAAATTGTCAAAGAAGCAGCATATTTTAAGAAGGAATGTAGAGAATGTTTGAGTGTATGTGTGACACCATTGTCACTAGAAGTCTTAGTCCCCAGAAACCTTCCTAAAGACTCAGAAGTCTCTCTTCTCTTAGAAACACTTCCAGGCTAGGAGAATGGTTTTAGGAAATGATTCCTGAAAGGACAGTCTTCAGTAGAATGATTTGAAAACTTATTTATTTTTATTTTATATGCATCTGTGTTTTGCTTGCATATTTATTTGTGTGCGAGTGTAAGATCCCATGGAATTGGAGTTATAGACAGTTGTGAGCTGCCATGTGGGTGCTGGGAATTGAACCTGGATCCTCTGGTAGAGCAGTCAGTGAATGCTCTTAACCGCTGAGCCATCTCTCCAGACCTAGAGTGATGTTTTTTAAAAAAGAATTTAAGGAACGGTATTAGTTTCTTTAGGACAACATGAGATGCTGTGAAATAAGCTGATGGCTAATAATCCCTTAAGAAAACATAAAAATATTAAGAAAATATTAAAATAAAAATATTCCATATTTTTAAAAGTCCTATTACTCAAATTATCATACGCTTCTTAAAATCCATATTTCCTAGAGTTTGCTAAGAAAGAGTATCCATTTTTTGTCAATGCGACATAATAGAACCCATCTGTTAATGAAATATCCCAGTCATAAGAGCAAAACTAAAGATACCGAAATCTTAGAACTTCAACATTGTTGAATCTCAGCCAGGCATGAGGCACAGGTCTTTAATCCCAGCACTTGGGAGGCAGAGGCAACAGATAACTTTGAGCTCAAGGCCAGTCTGGTCTACTGAAGAAGTTCCAGAACTACATAGTGAGACTCTTTCTCAAAACAACAAAAATAAAAAGGGAAAGGAATCTCACACAATGGCTTATAATAGATTTTAAAATGTGTCCATTACTCTGTTCAGTTCTAGTCTTCTCCAGGATTCCTCCTTAATACTTCTATTAACTTATATTTCCTCATAATATTTAGATGTTTCCGTTTGATATAAATAAAATTTCCTCAACATTCACTTAGCCCTCCACTTGACTCTGCCAGCAGCAGTAGCGACCATTCACTGTCATTTCATTGTCACAATCTCCTCCAATCCTCATTATTCACAAGAAACAGAAGGGAGAGGACCAGACGGCACATCCTGAATGTCGGCAGCTAACAAACATCAATCTGTACTCCGTGCCAAAATGTGGATAACAGCAAAGAAACGCAGGCCCGCTGCCTAGGGTCTACCTCGTCTCCCACACCGGCCACCCTAGGCCCTTCCAGACCAAGATATCAGCTTTCTCTTTTGGAACAAATTATCTGTTGGAATGCAGCCTGCTGTACAAGAGGTAGATGAAGAAGTCTTCTCATCCTAACCTCTACTAAGTCCCAGGAAAGCTGACATGAGAAGACAGACACTGGCTGATAGCAGCTGCCAGGTCAAGGTCTACATTAACAGCAACAACCCAACGCTGTCTACAGCTTTTTACTACGTAAACACAGTTAACCACAGTTCTACTGCACATCTAAAGCAGCTATAAAACTGCAAGCCTTGCAAGTAAAAGTTGTGATTACTCACTCTTTATGGAAATCCTGTCACCTCCAACAAAAGAAGGTAAGTTGCGAAGAACTACAGTTCCCCATAAGAGAATCCTCCAACATGTCTGAAAGGTACTTCATAAAAAGGCACACTGGGATGCCAAACTGACAAATATACAGCTCCCTTGCTGTGGTGCAATGGTCTGACCAGAGTGACTCTAAGGCAGAGGGGTTTATTTGAGCTCCCAGCTCAAGAGAACAGTCCCCCTGGCTGGGAAGCGAAGGCAATAAATAGCAGCTTGAAGCAACTGGTTACACCATACCTAGAACGAGAGGCAGAGAGTGATGGAGAGATCCTACGTTCCGTTCACTTCCCTGTCTTACTCCAGGGAAATGGTGCCACCCACAGTAAGTGGCTCTTCCCAACTAAATTAACCTAAATCAATTTGTATTAATGTACAGAGTAGTTTTAAAACACTAACCTAGGAGGGACAATAGAACAGAAAACAAATGTTTCATTTGGTGCTGTGCTCCTCATTACTTAGCATAGCACCTGGAAAGCAGTCCTCTAACTCATAAGTATCCAATGGATAAAGAAGGGATAGTACTAAGAAAGAATACTGAATAGGTCCAACTCAACAAACACACTCCTTTATAATCACAGAGAGTGTAACTCTTTATAAATTAAAACGCTTTCTAGTTCTATTTAATTTATCAACTTTGCTTCTAAGGATACCTTGAATTCAATATACCTTTTAAAAGATTCCATATGTAGTGTCACATGAAATGTACCTAGTCACTGAGATGAGTCTTTCTTATTTCCAAACTAACACTCTATTTAGAAGCATGACTATGTTCTCAGGAGAGTTCTCTAGAATATAACACTGGAGTTATTTTGATAATACTAAACTCCTGCACATATGAATAAAATAGTTTTGTCCCAAATCAGCAGATTAGAACTCTCAACGTGATTCTTTGTTCTGGAGATAGTGTCATGTTTTGGTTCCAAGTTAAACAAGAAATATATATTTTATGCTATTGTTTAGATACAACCTTCAGTTTTCAGGAGTTCCAAAGACCAAAGGGATATGTCAATCCCTCCCATGGATGGAATGGGCTTTCACCCAGGAGAGCGGCTGACCTAGTACATTACCCTAGATCCAATCACTAGCATCAGAAAACAAAACAAAAATAACACTCCACAGACCACAACCTGAGAAGTCCACAGTGTGAAAAACTCTTCAACTATATGGCTTCCTAAAACAAAGGTAAGAAGAAACAGAGCCAGGAAGGAAGGAAGGAAGGAAGGAAGGAAGGAAGGAAGGAAGGAAGGAAGGAAAGAAGGGAGGGAGGGAAGGAGGGAGGGAGGAAGGAAGGGGAGAAATTACAGACCAAGAGCAACTTAAACCCATTGCAATCACTTGAATGCAGTTGTTTGAATCTTGACTTAAATAAACTTGAAATTTATAACATGTAGGAGACATCTAAAGATGAGCATTTTGTAGAAAGTTTATAAAATTAAAGTTATTATTGTTCGTTTATGAAAATGATATTATGGTTATATTAAAAACAGAGCTGCCCTATGTTTAACTATGTAGAACATCTTACTGATGCAGTAAGCTGTAGGAGTTTGCCTGACACCCAGGGTAAGTTGGGAAGCAGGTGAGGCTGTGGACGGGGCAGGTGAGCCTCCAGCTGATGACTGCTGTGGCTGGATGGTAAGGATATGGAGATTCTACACACTATGCTCTGCTTTTCTTAAAAAAAAAAAAAAAAAGACATTTTCCAAGTATAATACTCAAAATAAGCAAATAAAGCAAAGAAAAATTCTACTGAATCTAATACTTAGTCTGGGGATCACATTATTGGCATTTTAAAATCTTGGTACTTGAGCTAGCGAAGTTCTTTAGTAGGTTAAACTTATGTATGCTTCTAATCTTTTACAGGAACTAAAGCCCCATGGCTATGAATACATAAGACAGAGCACTGATAAAGATGAGAGGGTGAGGAGAAAGTAGAACCTCCTCCTTTGGCAGATGATCTTTGGGGGCAACAGTCTGCACAGCAGCTAACATGCTCTTCGGCTGAATTTCAATAAGTCTGTTGGACACTTACTCTAGGCAAGGTACTAAGCTAGTGCCGGCCTAACTGAAAAAACAGAGAGCACAGTACCCACCAGTCTTTAGATGCTTACAACTGACCCGTGGATGTTCTCTGACCTAGAAACATCCCCTCCCTTCTCCCACTGACATACCCTATTTCTGTGTATTAAACTACAAAGTATTCCACTTCAAAACTACACAATATCCCCAAATATGGCAGCTGGCATTTACATATCCCCAAGCAAAGGAACAGGAAGACACAGGAGCAGAAGGTCACTCTGCCTTTCCTACTAACTTGCCCTGAGCAGGTTGTAAGCCTTAGCAAGTGTCTGACCTTTCTCTGAAACAGCTCAAAGGCCCTTCATGCAGTGTCTTCACAGAGGTACTTAGGGACATCCTATCTCTGAAAGCAGAGGGATGTGGAGCAGGGTCTGGGCCCGCGGACTCTCCAGTCCGTGCTCACTGGAGCAGATCACCTTGCCCTAGCCCTCTCTCCACAGCTGTCTACTCTTCCTCAAACCTATAATGACATGTAAAACTTGCACTCAGTAATGTGGCCACTTGTAAATCTGCCCTTTGTCATAAAGGCCTCAGTCAGAAACCCAAATATGAAAAAAGTTCTTCTCCCTTACTTCTTAAATCCCAAGAACAACTTCCTAAATCTTTCCCATCTTAACTTGCCTTACCTAATCCTTAAAAGGCAATTGGAAAAAACATAAAAAGGTTAATTGTATTCACCCATAAAGAAATAGTGCCTTGGAGTAGCTTCTAGTGTGAAACCTGACACTTCTATTCATCTGACTTCTTCAACTGTCCTTCCTCAAGTGCCTCACACTCCCTAAAAGCTTCAAATGTCACTAGCATGTGCTATGTTAAGCACAGTAACTACATACACTCAGGGCTTTCATAAGGGTCTTATGTCATGCCTATAGTCAACGTACTTTCATCGGTGACTGGATGTCTATACATGGGTAAGAGTGACCAATAGGGATACATCTGTATAGTGCAAAGAAGCAGATTTACTGGACTCTGGGACATGATCATACCTGCATGGTTCTTCTCTTCGTTAGCGTTACTTGAAAATTTTTCCACTCCCAGCGCTGCTCCACCACATGTGCAAAGACAACATGGCCATTTCCACAGGCTCCAGCAATCTGAGTGCCATCAATAGACCAGGCGATATTAAATATGCTGCCAGTGTTGGGTTTCTCTAAAGCATATGACCACTAGATGGAAAAAGAAGAGGGTGAAAAATTGATTTATTGCCCCCCAAAAGTGAGAACTTTTAAACATATTAAAATATTAAGGTGATTTTTAAAAGAGTGTATTTTGTGATTATTTATAGCTTTACTTTCTGGAATTTAAATGTTTTGCAGTGAAGCAATGGCAAAAATATATGTCTCTCCTGGAACACACTAACTTCATTAAGGAAGGTATTGACTCCTTAAAGTAGTGGTTCTCAATCTGTGGGTTTTTGTGGGAGGGGTCAAATGAATGCATAACAGTAGCAAAATCACCGTTATAAAGTACCAATGAAAATGATTTTATGGTTGGGGTGATGGGTCACCACAACGTATGGAACTGTATTAAAGGGTCCCAGCATTAGGAAAATTAAGAACCACTGCCTTAAAGGGACTGCTTCATTCAAGTCCACAGACACACAAAACTCCTAAAGTTGATTTCAGACACGATATCATTCCTAAGTCATTTATGCTTGTGAGACAGTGCCCTTCTCTGCAGGGAACCGATCGATCACTGCCATTGTTAGGGCAGAGGAAAAATGTATTTCTATCTGAAATTACTGAAGGTGTTTTCTTGATAGAATTATATGAAAGATACAGATAGAATTTTTTAAATTATACATTAGGAACACAGAAAAACAGTATATGAAATAGCCCCAAAACTGCCAAAACCACACCGCTTTAATGCAAATGATTACTTTTAGGTAATAATGTTGAAAATAGTTTATTGGAAAATATTTTACTCAAAGAATAAAATCTAAGTCATCAGGCCTGGAAGGACACGCCGGCCCAAGACTGTTTATTTTTGAGTTATTCAATCACAAAGGAAATGCACTTCAGTCAGCTTAGTCCCATGAAAGGTAAGCAGAGCCAGCAAGACAGCTCAGCAGGCGAAACACTTGCCACCGAGCCTGACCGCCCATCTGAGTTCAAGACCCAGGGCCTGCACGATGGAAAGAGAAACCCAATTTCAGAGAGCTGTCCCCTGATATCCACACAAGGGTCATGGTATGCAGCTCCCTACTAAACACGCATCCAGACAGCCAGCTTGCTCTGGGGTCACCCTACCTCTACCTTCCAAGTGCTGGAATTTCAGGCAGGCACTGACCACAACCACCTGGCATTGATCTGGCTTCTGGGGACCCAGAAAACAGTCCTCACAGTGGCAAGTACTTTATCAATGGAATCCCCTTGTCCCAAGATGGTGATATTTGCAAACAGAGTTTTGTTGTACAACACAGACTAAGCTGGCCTGCAAGTCTCAATTTTTCAATTTTCCTGCCTATACCGGGGATTACATACACCTGACTGCACTTTATTATTATTATTATTATTATTATTATTATTATTATTATTATTATTAGCAGTAGCAGCAGCCTCATCATCCTCATCATTATTGCTACTATGTATTGTAAGACAAGTCTTACAATTGAACCTAGGCTAGACTGAAACTTGCAGTAACCTTTGTCCATGCTACAACTTCATACTCTCAGGACTCTTGAAAGGGAAAGTGATGGTTTTCTCCAAACAGCCAAAGGCCCAGGCATGAGTACTACTGAATGAATACATGTACGAATGAACAAGCTTATGGCTGTAGGAAGTCCTTTCCAAAGCTAAATGACATGTTTAACTAAAGGTGACCTACAAAATAATTTTTAACAAATTCCAAGAACAACAAAACCCAGATATTAGATATTTTCCCATCAGCCTACTCTGTCAGCACATACAGGATCTCTCATTCAAGACCTGTCTGGGCTACATGTCAAGACTCAGGTCTAAAATAACACATAAAATAAATTAGCCACCTCACAAATGCCACCAAAATTACTGACTGGGTCACCAATAAACTAATCGAGATGCTTTACTAATAAAACTCTTTGGAAATAAAACAATAAAATCTGTCTATAAATTAATCCTCTAAAACTGATCATTTCTACAACACCCTCTACATTCTGTGTTAATTTTTGTTTCTTTATATATTTAAAAATATATTGTATGTGATGGGTGCTCTGCCTGCAAATACATCCGTACACAAAGTGCATGCTCAGTGCACTAAGCGTCCTGGCAAAAGCCAGAAGAGGGCATCAGATCCCCTGGACCTAGAGCTGCAGATGGCTGTGAGCCACCATATGGGTGCTGTCCTCTGGAAGAACAGCTCTAGGCTCTAAGTGTTAGTTTTAAAAATAATGAAACTAAATTCTGTAATAGAAATCTAATTTTGAATAACTTTCTGAGCCTCTCAATCCTAGATAGCAGAAAAGAATCCTTTTGCTTTGTGGTTTATATTTTATGGTTTCTTACAAAATAGGTTCTATATCAAACATGAAAATGTAACTATAAATTCCTCTTTGTCTTTCATTATAAAGTCAGAAATTCACTAACATAAGTAGGAAATTTCTCAGAGGATTAAATTAAAAACTTCTGGTAAATCTGAAATGGTCTGAGATAAAAATGACTGCCTCTGCCTCCTTCCCCATTACTAAGACTTTGTCCTCACCAGCAACTCGCGTGGTCACTGTACTTGAGTCCTGTAGCTGTGTTCATATCATCTCCCCCACATGCCTAAAAACATATGATTAGACCAGGCTTGTACCCCTAACCTACACAAGGTTACTCGTCTCTCCCCTGGTACCAACATGCAAAATTGGGACATGGATGTAGTCTATACTCTTCAATGTAACAGGTGTTCACTTTAAGTCACTTTCCAGCATGGCATTGGGGAAGCGAGGCATAAGTCACTTAGCTGGGAAAGACAGACCAAAAAAAAAAGACGACGACCTTGGATATGCACACTGAAGCAAAAACAAAAAACACAAAGAAAATGCTTTTAGTTTTTTTAGCAATCTACTTCTTGGTTCCTAAGGCCTTCTTAAAATTTCCCTGGGTCTCTAAAAGATTCCTCTGGATCTTTATATCTCTTTGTTTAATGGCTTTTACTTGCATACACCTCAATACATGGTGGAAATCTAAAGTCATAGGCCAGTCATTGCTCCAGCACAGCTTGAGATCCCCCCCACCCTGTGTTTGTTGTGCCCTGAGCAGTTTTACTTCTTGTAGTAAAAGGCAACGAAACAAGCAATTAGTACTCATAAGAAGTAAGTGGCATGTCCAGTGACAGGGCGAGATGGCACAGGATGGTGGAGTTAACAGAAGAGATGATCCTGGAGCCCCGAGCCCTTGTTTTGTACATGAGGAATATAAAGGCCCAGAAGGAGCCTTTACTTTGTAGCACACCTCAGGAGTTTTGACCCCAGAACTCTAGAAATACACCAAAGCAAAAATGTAATAAGAGCTTTAAATTTCACTAAAATAAGCAGTACAATATTTTGGACAATATTTGGCAGTACAATATTTGGACTGGACAGTACAATATTTTTTAAAAGCAGCTGAGGATGCCTCTATAAAGTGTTAACTTCAGGGGCTAGGGAGATGGCTCAGTGGTAAACGGCACTGGCTGCTCCTCCAGAGGATCCAAGTGTGATTCCCAGCACCCACATAACAGCCCACAATGCTCTGTAAATCCAGCTGCACAGGATCCATTGTGCTAATGTGGTCTCCAAGGGCACAGACATACACGTAAGCAAAACGCCCAACACTCAGAATAAAAAGTGTTAGATGTTATGGTACGGAAGAAAAAGACAAGACTTATTTTCTTGCAATCTCTGAAGTTGTTTATGCAAGTCATTTCCCAACAGAGAAATACATATTTAAATGTTAGACAATGACTTAAGTCTTAAGGAATCGTCTTAGTCCCTCTTAATATGAGACAAATGGCCGTTATATACATCATGAACAATGAAAACTTACACAAGGCTCAAAGAAAGTTCCTGCAAGTAATGAGTATTAAATTTAATTTGATTGAATGGATGAGTGAATGAATAGAAGAAAGTCTGAATGTTCAGAGAAAATGAGAATTACAACTTATCTTCTGTGCAACCAATAGCGCCCCCTACTGAAACATAAATGTTACATTGCTAGTTATTTTAGCCTAAAGTACCTTGTATCTTGAGCTTTTTCTCCTTAAATCCTATTTTGTCTAATAACTTGTGTAATTCATTAACAATTCTGAGTGTTTACTTAAAATGCCTATGTTAATTTGAATCACATTTTTAGATATCAAAGATAAAAAGAAAGTTTTATTATAGAACCTAGAAAAATACAGAACCAAAAATCTTAAGTTTATTCCACAAGCAATTCACTTATTCCATGATTTATTTTACTGATAACCTAGTAATGTTCATTTTCCTGGCACATTTCTTAATAATTTACCTTAAAATAATGCTACCTCAAACTGAAGAAATACCTCAATGGTTAAGAACACTTGGATTCGCAACTGTCTGTAACTTTCCTGCTCCAGGGAATCCAATATTGTATTCTGGCCTCTGCAGGCCTCCACACATGTGGCATTCATACACACAGATACACACATAAACATATACAAACGATGCTCTCTCTTTCCAAGCTTAACTTTCTGTTCTCTTATTGTATTTATTTATGTTGGTACTCATGTGGAGGTGAGAGGACAGTTTAGTTGGTTTTCTCCCGCTGCCATGTGGGTCTCGGAGATCAGTCAGGTCGTCAGGATGGGCATCAAGGCCCACTACCTGCTTAGCCATCTCAGGGAACATTTTATACTTTCTTGAATGTATTACAGCTGTGTCAAAAGTATCAAATTATACTTGAGAAAACCTACAGTGACCAATGCTTCTATCCATGTGTTTCCACATTTTCTGGGCAGTGAAAAATGTATTGCTGCTTGTCACTGAAAAGATAGTATTTTGGAGTATTTATACTTCTTTAAGCCCTTGCTTAACTTCAGAATTCTAATTGGATTCTTTTAAAATAATTTCTTTGGTTGGGTGTTGTGGTGCATGCCTTTACTCCAAGCACATGGAGAGCAGAGGTAGGCAGATCTGAGTTTGAGACCAGTCTGGTCAACAAGAGCTACACAATGGACCCTGTCCCACTGTCTCAAATGTTTTCTGTTGATTTATTGACATGTCTTTAAATATTTTGAGCACATGCTCTTTGTCTGACAGGTTCAGGGTTGGCTATATTGGAAATGGCTTTTGTCACCTTTTCCCCCTAAGAATGGACCATTGAATTCTGCTTTTCAATGTGCCTTATGTCTTTTTCTTTTCTTTTTAAAACTGGTTATTTGAAATACCACCCTGTGAATAGCTCTGGAAACCAGACTCCTCACTCTGTCTGAGTAGTTGCCCAGTAGGAACAGCAGTCATCTGTCCTTTTAGAGACTTTTCCAAACTGTTAGCCATAGACTAATACTCTCCTGTGTGGTAACTGAAGTCTTCACTGTGTTATTCAACAGTCAGCCAATGCCCTGACATAGCCAAACAGAGAGAAAAATGCTACCTTCTTACCTCTGGCCATTTGGCTATGCCTGGAGCACTCTTGTAGCATCAAGCCACACCATCAGAAATTCTGATTTGGCCTCCCCAGTGTGTGAATCACCCACAAGCCACCAGCCACAGATGCTGAACGTCTTCCCTGGTCTTCTCATGTGTGTCTGACCCTGCCTTGTATGGTAGACAAGATTCCTAGTAGACGTGAAAGCCCACGAAAGCCCCTGTTCCTTATCTTCCTCTCTCTACTCTCCTAGGTTTGTTTGGGATCAGTCTACTCCCTGCTTTATCTGCCACCTCTCACTCAATTGCTGCTGGTAGCCTTTTGAGGAGGGAAGGAGGAAAGGAGGGAGGGAGGGAGGGATGGAGGGAAGGAGGGAGGGAGGGAGGGAGGGGATGAGGGAAGGAGGAAAGGAGGGAGGGGGGAGGGAGGGTAGGCAGGCAGGCAGGCAGGCTTATCAGGGTGTCCTTCTGACTAACTAAGCACAATCTTCCTTTCACATTCTTAAAGAACTACAGGCAATGCATTTAGGAAAACAGAACAAGTGCCAATCAGTTTCCTACTTGCAGACACTTACTCTTCATTTTGCCTTAATACTACTAAATAAGACCTGAGATGTGTTATACAAACATCATTGTAACTGTGCATACTATACAGTATCTCATCACAGGAAACGCCTCTAGGCAGAGCTACTGAGCTGAGGAATGTATCAGCTGCCCATCAGAGGCAGGGGATGGAGGCAGAGTGCTTATCAAGCATGCACAAAGTCCCAGGACCATGAAAACTGGGCACAGACCTGCCCAGGGTTTATTCCCTAAACAGGGACAAGGGAAAGGAAAGGAAAAAATGCATGGACCAAAGACTACCCTGACCAAAAGACAGGCTAGCAGAGGGCCACCCATACCACACTCCTGTAAGTAACTTCAGGGAACACATTGGCTTATCAAGGCAGACCTGGGCGATCCTTTCCTTGGTCTGTTTATAGTGCCATCTAGGGAGAGTAAATGTTTGTTTTGCATTTCCGGGGTTTGTGTGTGGGGGGGTATCACACAGCAAGTATTCTCCAATTCCCCAATCAGCACTGTGAAAACTGTCCTGGGCCCTGTCCCTTGCTATGGCTTGCACTAAGAGCCACAAAGCAGCAGCTCCCAGCCTCCTTCTAACAGGAAATTAGATTTTGAAGAGGTGGGAGCAGGGAAAGGGGATTTTGACAACTGGGTATTAGACTAAGGAGCAATGCAAACACAGAAATGACCAGAAGAAGAGTCTAAGCCTAAGAAGTGACTGTCTAGAGTAAGATTTCACTTCAGCACATTACAAATAGGGCTCCAAAGAGGACACAGCTCTGCGCTCACAGGGCCTAGCAGGGAGCCTATTACTATTTTGCTAAACAGACATCAAACTGCCCCCTACACTCATATCTTTAGACCCACTGACTTATTGGCGCAGCTGTAAGACCTCATGTGAGAAGCTTCTTTGTGCAGTTAATGCTGAAACTCAACTGGTTAATGTGGGGAAAGTGTCTGTGGTGTGCTCAACCACAAATGGAGCATCTATGTGACACTCCTTTCCCCAAAGGCTCAGGACCATTGTGCAATAGGGGACAAAAAGAAGGTAAGAGCCAGACGTTGGGGAAGACTGGAGTGTAACAGTGTCTTCTAGACATTCCTAGACAACCACACTCACGGGCACGAGGCAACTGGTTATCTACATAAGATCTGCACAAAGCAAGCAGACCAACATTCCAGCCTGCACAAAGGACGGCTCATGGACTCCAACTCTTAGCTAAAGAGCCATTTACACCGACCGAAGCTTCTGGGGAGAGAGAGGCTGCTTTCTTTGTGGATGGAGCACCCAGAGGTTGACCATGCTGCAGAGGATAACCACCCCCCAGACCCTGAGTATAAACTGGGCTCAGTAGGCTACTTGAAAACGTTTCTTAAGGGGCTAGAGAGATGGTTTAAGCAAGAGTGCTGGTTACTCTTCCAGGGGACTGGGTACAATTCAAGTACCTACATGGCACCTCACAACTGTCTGTAGGTCCAGGACATCTAGCACTCTCACACAGACATACATGCAGACAAAACACTAATGCACATGAAATAAAAATAAATCATTTTTAAAAGTCCTTTTAAAAATTTTATAACCAGGAGGTGGTGGTCCACACCTTTAATCCCAGAACTCAGCAGGCAGAGGCAAGTATATTTCTGTGAGTTAAATGCCAACCTGGTCTACAAAGCCAGTTCCAGGACAACTAATGCTACACAAAAGAAACCCTGTCTCAAAAAAATCAAAAATAAATATAAATAAATAAATGTAAAAGAAAAAATAAAATTTCAAATACAGAGTCAAGAACATACCTTTTAGCAATACCCAAGTAACACTTATGCAAGCTAACTAGGAAACTTGATTATTGTAATGTTCAAACAAAGTATCTATCAAAATAACACAAAGTAAGAATAATTCATATATTATGTCATATTCAATTTATGTCATATTAGGGGGTTATCTTCAAGAAATTCATGCCTCTCCCCAAATAAATAGCAAAGATCTCTCTCCTGAACCAATCCCTTTACAGATCAACTTGCTACCCCATTATTCAGACCAACAGCCTAGGCACTCTGCTTCTGTTCTATCTTGTTTCTAATCTGTCCCACACTGACCTCAGAGTACACTCTTTCAAAATGTCCTATCTCTTAAAGGTCACTACTAAGAATCAGTAACTCACCATTGTCCCCACAGTAAAGTCCACATTGCTGCCCCATGCTAAGCTTTGTCTGGTAGACTATAACTCCGTGATTTTGCTTGGTATACCTTTCCCCACATCACTTATTGTTCTAATGTGTTATTACCTGCCTTCCATGATGCTTTACAGGCTAACACATCATGCTGTCTTTCCAATTTCACTGTTCTAGCTATTCAAAAGACTCTCATAGTAAACCAGGTCACTATGGAGCTGTCTCTGGCTGCTGGAGGCAAACACTCTGATCTCAGCCTGGCCTTTCTCGCTCTGCAGCAGTCCCTGAGGGGCTGCACGGAAAAACATTATCTTCAAGCTCTAAACTATCCTCTTCTATACAGTCATAACAGGCATGCTTGGTGAATAGCTCTTCTGTATCAACCCCTGATAATATCCTATGCAAGATCTACTGGCCACACAAAACCTGCCGTACTCTTTCACACTTGGAGGCACGAGACGTTCCTCTTGCCTGAACCTTGGAGAACTACTTATTCACCAAGCCCAATCAATGTCCCACAGGGAGAATTAACCTTCTGCATATCTTCACAGTGCTTTACAAACCTCCTATGTACTTCAGTTTACTTTTCCAGAATTAGTAAGTCTAAAAAGGATATGGTATTAAATGAGATGAATTTGGAATTTGGTTACTTGCATAAATCAATTTTTAAATTTTTGCTCAAATGACATTAAAATGACTATGTACAATATGAACTTAATAAATTAATTACTGGGTATCTACTGCACTTAAGTATAGATAATACTTGAGCTATGGGATCCTATAAACTATAGAGTCAAAAGTAATATATATAAAACTAAAATAGAAAATAAAAAAGCATGATATATTACAAAAATGAGTGTATATGTTCTATAGACATAATTACTGATAGACACCTGAGGTAAAGATCCTTACATCTGAAAACAAATTGAAACAAAAAAAGTTTGTAAGCAATTAGATAATCTAACATCCTGATGATACCATCAGGATGCTAAACAAAGTGAGAAGTTGAAAAACAGATTTCAATACCATGACATGATAAAAAAGAATGCGAGTGAAGAGACAGACCTTAAAGAAGGAGTACAGTTCCCTGAGCAGAAGATGGAAATGAGAACAGTCCATGAAAGGATGAAAATGAAGCTCACACGGTCGGCGCACAGCGGGAATCTCAGTGCTTGAGAGGCAGGGGAAAGATGACATGTTCAAAACCGTCCGGGCTGCAGAGCAAGACCTTGTCTTACCAAAAGAAAGGACAGAGGGAGGGGCTAGAAATAGGGAAGGGGGAGGGAAAAGATGAATAAGAGAAAGAAAACAGAAGTGAAGGTGTGACTAGCAAGACAGGCTGAGGAACCGACGCTCAACCGGACACACAGACACTTAGGAGCTGTGGGGAAGTGACTGAATGTTTGTCACCAGATATCAAAGTGTCTACTGCCAGGTGCAAGGATGAACTGTTTTATGATGGAAAACAAGTAATCAAACAAGTTATAGGCCATTTATAAAGTTCTAAAATTTTAACTAATCAGCTTTGCACTCAAAGAAGGGAAGCCATAGAACAATTAGGAGCTAACTCTAACAATTAACTGCTCTTATCCATGTAAGAACTGTCTCCAAGCATCCATTGCTAAGATCAGACCTTCAGTATCACCAGACACCTCTCAGTTAATGGCTTAAACAGTCTTCTGGATAACGCCTTTAGGAGGTTATAGAACCTACAGAAGGTAGGGCAATGCAGAGGAAGTCTTTTTGCACTTGGCACTCAGTACATCCCTTGAGAGGCACTATGGGACCCTCCCTGTGCTCTTCCTCCCTCACTTCCTGACTTGCTCTGCACACACATCAGCCTAATGTTGCTTCCCACATGCCCAAAGGCATGGAAACAAATGGTCATGGACTGGAACCTCCAAGAGTCAAAATAAATTTTTTATTCTACAAGCTGATTTCCTCATGCATTCTGTTACAGTGACAGAAAGCTAACGTAACAACTCAGACTCTTTCAGCCATAGAATGCTCTGGTTTTGGAGCACTTTAATAAAAAATTCATCCTTCAAGAACAATGGGGAAATGTTACTGAGCTTGTCACTTGCCAGAACAGAATTCTGCTCTACACACAGTATGTACTTGTATCTAAACACTAATACTCATGTGCATGCTCGTGCACTCTGTCTGTCTCTGTCTGTGTGTATATGTATGCATATGCATGCTGTGTCACATACGCATATCTGTATGAGTGTGTGCACATGCACATATAGGTGTACATGCATATGTGCATGTATTTGAAGGACAGAAGTTAACATTAAGTATCTTCCTCTATCTCTCTTCATGCATGTTTTGAGACAGGAGACAGGATCTCCCTGAACCTGGCGCTTATCCATTCAGCTAAACCAAATACCTAAGAAGACATAAGGAACCTTATGTCTCCACCCACCACCAGTACTGAGCAGTAGTGTGCAGCGTGCTTGGCTTTTAGAGGTGTGTGAAAAAGCAAAGCTGAGGCCTCATGCATATCAGCAGACTCTTACCCACCAAGCCACGCCCAGCTCCCTAAGCATGAATCCTTGAGAAAGAAATGCATAGCCTTTGGGGATTTTTTGAGAATGGTTTGCTTGCTTATCTTTTTGAAACAGGGCCTCACTGTTCCTGGCTATCCTAGAACTTGCTATGTAGACTAACTGGCCTTCAACTCAGATCTGCCTGCCTCTGCTTTCTAAATACTAATACTAAAATTGACTTTTAAATTTAAATACTGGCACTAAAATTAACTTTTCAATTTACTATTAATTCCTTACAAAAATTTTATATGAAACATATTGATGCCAAAAATAACTTAAAGCTCTGTGCTTCATATTAAGTGGGCAGAAAACTGGAATAAACTGTTTAACCACCCTTTAGGCTCATGCTCAAAACAAATATTTCCAAAAAGACAAATAATAAAGAATATGTCCACTCTTCAGTTGCAAACTGCCTCATCTCATAAATCAGGAATCAATGAGAACATTTCAAAGTGCTCGCTGAGTGACTGCTGTATGTGATACACCAGCACGTGCGGCAGGCAGCATGCCTGTGACTGACACTTACCCCAGTTTTATCACACAAGCGTAAAGTATGAAATGATCCGACGGCAAATAACTCCCCATCTGGAGCCCAGGCCACTGAGGTGATAGGGTGCTCATGAGGCTGGGAACCGTACAGCACACGGCCATAACTATCCCAAACCTATAAAATCAAAATTGTAAATGTTTATATCATCGCCTCATTACTACAGAAAAGTCTATCCTCCAATAAGATATCAAGTGAGACCAAGAAATCATTGTTGTACAGAATTAGCAGTCAGACTTTACCCTCACACAAGAGGACAAAACAACATTCCTAGAAATGTTCATGCCTTAGAAAGAAAGAATTTCAGAACATTATTAAATCTGCCCATTTTAAGAACTTTGAAATTAGTAGTAAACGTGAAGAGGGTTAGTATTTTCTATCATTTCTTTCTGCCAAGTGAGATTTCTACTGACTCTCTCTAATAATTGATTTCAACTAAAGTCCCTGCAACTACAGTGACAGTAAATGTCACTGTCAGACCTAAGGACAGACCTCAAAAGGAGAGCCTTTGCCTAGCATATCCATGGACCCAGTACTGCAGAAAGGGAGAAGTGTCTTAGCATCCACAAATTATTTTATTCTGAAATAGTACAATATTTAGGAAGTGAGGAGGTTGATTTTTTTAAAAAAAAAAGTGTGAATAAAGAAATGAACTGATTTAAATTGAAACACACACAAACATGAGCTAAATTGAGATGTTGCTGCTTATTAAATCAAAATTTTATTATGAGAACTTAAAATAGCACTTAAAGTTGGAAAACAATTTGTTCAATTATTACAGGTAAAAGACTAAAAGATAATTTTATACACTATTGTAAGCCAAACAATTCCCCTAAATTTCATTCTTTTAAGCCGATAAATATTAAGTCCAAACACTACATGCTATGACGGTCAGTCTTGTTTGCCAACTTGACACAGTATACAAGAAAAGAGTCTCGGTGAGGGATGGTCTAGCAAGTTGGCACAGGGACGTCTGTGAGGCTCTGTTTGATTACAGCAGAGGAAGCAGGAAGACCCATCCTAGTGGCAGCATGATGCCCTAAACTCCAAGCAATGAAAAACGCACTGAATAAAGGCCTGGGCGGGCGCACTCAGCCCTCTGCTCTTGCCTGCTGCTGTGACTAGCTGCTTCCAGCCCCTGCCCTGATGGCCCTGCAGTGATGGACTACAGCCTGCACCTATACGACAACAGGTGCCTTCCCTCTTAAAGCTGCTGTCAGGGCACTTTGTCACACAGCAAGGAATGAAGCTAAGACACATACCTTATACTTACAGTCTTCACCAGCGGATAAAATAAGATCATTAACTGAGTTCCAGTCGACTTTTAAAATGATTCCATCATGGGCTTTCCACTACGAAGGAGGAAAAATAACATTACTTAAAACTTTAGAAGGGAATTTTTTTTCTATAAAAATTTTTTTCTGGGTTCTTTTCCTTTTGACTTTTTTTTTTCTTTTTTTTTTTTTTTAGCTGAGGGTCTCACTGTGTTGCTCAACTACTGAACTCAAGTGATACCCCTGCCAAGCCTGCTAAGGAGCTAGGGCAACTGCAGACACTGTCATGCTCAGCCTGTCACCTCTTTCTGGTACACTTCTTTCTCCTTCTTTCCCCATCATTCCTTCTTGGATTCTTGTCTTCCCTCCACAGTCACTGTGCAACTCCTCAAGTGCGTTGTTCCTTCCCATTCACATCATGGGAAGCAACCCGGTGTCCACTTTACAGTTCATATGCTATGAATTTTCTTCATTGCCTCAACTTCAGTTGGGAACTGCTTGCTGCTAAATTGTTTCAAGATTAGTGTTAATATAATTAACTGGAATAAATGTTATATAATTTCAGCTGACTTTAAATCTCCTTTGTTCTGCTGATCCTCTCAGTGGTACAGTCTTCATACTTACTTAAAAAATTCTTTTTCCTCTTTTTTCTTCATTGGGGCAAGAGGAGCAAGAGAGAGGGCTAGAAACTGATCCTAGGGTCTCACACAGAAAATTAGCTACATGCAAAGCTATTTTCTTATGTTTCAACCTCTACTGTGTAAACATCTTAATATTCTCTCTCTCTCTCTCTCTCTCTCTCTCTCTCTCTCTCTCTCTCTCACACACACACACACACACACACACACACACACACACACATACCTCCCAAGCTTTATTATCTTTACCTTCGTGGGTCTGGGTCACAAACTGGATTATTAGACATATACAAGCTATCTACAAACTTGAAAACTATAAGGCAAGCATGCTTTCCTTACTATTAAACATAAATAATCCAGAGACATATAGGAAGCAGACCCGTATGTGGATATAAATGCCACACAGAAACTGAAAATCTAGAGCATAAGCACGGGCAGACTGCTATTCAATGCAACTCGTGTTTCCATTTGCTAGGCAATGGAGCTAGGCAATTCTTTACAGGGGTGCTTGCTTGCTTGCTTGCTCGCTTGCTTGCTTGGAACAGATTTCTCTGTGTAGCTCTGGCTGTCTTGGAACTCACTCTATAAACCAGCCTGGCCATGAACTCAGAGATCCACTTGCCTCTGCCTCCTGAGTGCTGGGGTTAAAAGCATGCATCCCTACTCTTGGCAGGATTTTTTTTAATAAGTTCCTTATGGCAGGAAACATTGACTATTTTTTCCTCTTTCTTATAAAATAAACTGAGGGCAATTCCTGACGGCTTGCTTGTTCTGTGAGTGTGATACTGTGATCGAACCCAGGGCCTCACATGCTGATCTACTTTAGAATGTGTCACCAAGCCCCACTCCAATCTATTTAACATCTGATACTAGCATGCTGGCATACAGCAGGCATGCAGTATAGTTAATCTGAATAAACATGCTTCCTCATGAAATGCCAGGTTCTGCATGTGTAGAATATTAAAGGAAACAAGATTGACGGTCTAAACTGCATCCTGCCCTCATGGGTAAAGCCGTCCTCTTTGAGGACAGTCCATATTCACATGTGCTTTTGCTCACGGAGGGCGAATTGCCACAAGTTCAGAGTTCCAAAAGGAATGACTAATTTGCATTAAATTTCTAATTATACTCTAGCCCTTGTTTCATGTCAGCAAATCTGATAATAGGCATTTTTTTTTTCTTTTCTCTTCTATTCTGGCTTACAGAGAAGTCCTAAAGTATATTTTATGGTGATGCACAAAACTTTGATGTCTTAACTCACAGGAATATAAACCAAATGTGTAAGTGAAAAGATTCCACATTCTTGTGTTTGCTCTTTAATTTCATTGTAGACTTATTGATTAGTTTTGTCAGCTTAACACAAGCTAGTGTCACCTGAAAAGAGGCAACCTCAGTTGAGAAAATTCCTTTATAGAAGTAGCCTTTATAGGGCAAACCTACCCCTTATAAAATTAAATTATTAATTTCTTAATAATTGATATAAATAATTAGTAGACAGACATAAAGATTATAGAGGCATGGATAGATAGATGATAGTCAGAAACAGAGATAGCATGCACAGTCTATTCAGAAATATAGAACATCAAAGTTTCCTTAATCTCTTTATTGTTTGAAATCTCCATCTATCCAACTTCTGAAACTGATGGGTTTTTGTTTTTTTTTTTAATTTATGTGTTCAAGTACCTGCATGTATGTATGTGGATTACATGTGTGTAGTACCAACAGAGGCCAAAGGAGGGCATTAAATCCACAGAAACCAGGGTTACAGTTATTTGCTAGCTGCAGTGTAGGTGCTGGGAACAGAACCAGGGTCCTCTGCAAAGTTGGTAAGTTTGCTTAACAGATGGGCCATATTTCCAGCCCCCAAACTAATGCTTCTTAAAACAGTCTTATATCTGATGCAGTCTGTCAATCTTTACCACCAAATTCCTTACATCTTTTTAAAACGTAACTTTTATTTCATTTTAGTATTTTATGTGTAAGTGTTTTCCTGCATGTATGTCTAGGCACCACATGTATGCCTGGTAAATGTGGAGGCCACATGAGGGCTCTAAATATCCTGGAACTGGAGTTAGAAACCGTTGTGAGCCATGTGGGTGGTAGAAATTGAATCTGGGTCCTCTGGAAGGGCAGTCAGTGCTCTTAATGGCTGAGCCATTGCTCCAAGCCAGTCCTCTCCCCTTACATCTTTTCTTTTCTGACATCTCTAGCTTATTAAAGGACAAAGAAAGAAGCTTCATAATAACACAACATCAGTAACAGCTACTCTGTAGCACGTGTTGACTACACACCAGACAGTCATCCTCACAACAATCCTAGTGAGTAGGTATTGTGTAGGAGACAAGAAGGGAAAGAGAGTCAACCACTTTGTCATCGCATAGAGGTAAGCATAGAGGTGACCCAGCGCCTCACTCCAAAGCTGCAGTGCTCTATATGAGAGCAGTCAAACCTGGCAGTATTGTCCACACAGTTCTGGCTTTAGAGTTATGAAAGATACGTGGGTAAAGGGGTTGTAGAATCTTCTCCTACGGCTAAAGGGAGGTGCTCAGGCCAGGTATGTGTCAAGGACTGTCTGGAGGCCTGAGAGGCTGTTGCATGAAGCTGTGAAAGTGAAGCCTGGTTTGCTTGGATACTCCAAGACTTTCAAGATGCCAGGGCCAAGGACAGCTGCATACAAGGGCTGGAGCCAGCCCGAGAGAGACAATTGTGTTGCAGCAACTGAAGCCGAAAGGACTGAGTCCTCTGACAACTTTTGGAATGGTAATGTTATTTTGTGTCACTGTATGTTGGAAATGTATAATTTGCTTTTTAATTTTATAAGGCACTATACTTAAAAGATTGCCTTGAGTCTCAGAAGAGACTTTGTACTTTGAACTTTTAAACTGTGTTGAGACTGTGAAATACTGTGAGTTTTAAAGTTGGACTAAATGTATTATGCATTATGATGTGACCATGGGCCTATGGGGCCAGTGAGTGGAATGTGGCAGTTGGAATGAGAATGGCCCCCATAGGCTCATAAGTTTGAATACTTGGGCTCTAATTGATAGAACTGTCTGGGAAGGATTAGGAGGTGTCAATGAAGGCTTTAAGGCTTCAAAAGACTTGCAGCATTCCCTGTGTCTTTTTCTCTGCCTCCTACTTGCAGATAAAGACATGAGCTCCCAGCTACTATTTCAGAGCCTGCCTGTTGTCATGCTCCCCACCACGAAAGACATGGACTCTAACCCTCTGAAACTGCAGGCCTCAAATAAACCCTTTCCTATAATGTCAGAACACAGTCCAAGAGTGCAGTCATGTGAAATTCTAAGTGCTTGTGAGAAAACTCCAAGAAAACAAGAGTCTTGTGACCTCGGTTTTTTCAAGATACAGAATTGGTCTTGGATGTGTGTTCATGATCCGCCAGGTGTATCAGATAGGAGAGAGCTTACTTCAGCTGTTATTCATGTGCCTCTGTGAAAAACATATTCTTGCCACATGCGGCTTATTCTTGTGATTGTACACTTTACTCATGTGACTCTTCTTAGCCCTCAGACACTCTGACACTCTGAATAAAGTTGGCTGTTGCATGAGACTTTAGTCTACCTCATTTTTAGGCCCTGGGAGACCTCGGTTCACACTGGCAACTGGAGAAGTAAACACTATAGGTTGTCCTGGTCATAGTGTATTATCACAGCCATAGAAAAGTAACTAAGACAAAACAAAAGCCAGGCTACACTCTGCTAGAATCCAATAACCAAATCTTACATACTGGCTTAAAATCTGCCCTTTATGTGGCCTGACCTTCCTTAATAGCCATTACTGTTTCTTTGCTTTTGTGTGGTTCTGTTTACCCCTCTGTCACACAGTTTTGAATAACCAATTTTTTTCTACTCCCTGAGTTTAGGATCACTTCCCCATCTATTCTTTGAGATCTAGCTCCTAATAATTATTCCTCTTTTCTGAAGAGCACACAAGCCAATGTCAGCTCAACATCTGCCCTTAGGCCCAATGCTCTCTACGTCTATTATTCATAGTTATATGCGCATAATTGCTTCTAAGTCTAATAGTGACTCCTCCATCACTCTGAAAGAAATAAGCCAATGCTAGCTAGCCCTTTGATTTCTCAAGTGTGTGAACAGATGATAAGGATCATGAACAAATCAGCACTCTTAAGAGTTTCATTTAGCTGTGTTTCATCTCAAACCCACTCACGAGACGACTCTGTAAACTGGAGGCTGCTCAGCTGTGCCGAATCACATGACAACCCAGGCACTCGAAACACCTGCTTGAGTAACTAGACCAATCTAGCTGAAACACTGGGAAAGCGAGCCTTCTGGAGAACATACACAGAAAGGAAATTCCCTTATCTATAATAAAGTCTGCTAAGCCGCCAAACTACGAGCTCTGCAACCATAAGGAGACGAAGCAGAAGGCAGGAACTGCAAGCACCACCCAGCCGAGCAGTGACAACAAGCCAGGGAACTACTTACAAAGGCCCGAAATGTACCTGTAAAACTTTAGCATTTGGTTGAAGAGGCTTAATGATGAGCTGTTTGCCTGCTGTATAAAGAACCTTTTCTGAATCAGGGCCCCAGGCTACTGAATACACTGGTATTCCTGTAAAAAAGAAAGGGAAAATGATAAACCTACATTTTCATGTCCTTGAAGAAGAATGATGTTAAGAGGATAAAATTCTTGGTAAGGTGGCACAGGCCTGCAACCCAAATACTAGGGAGGCTGAGGCAGGATAATCCTAAAGTCTAGGCTAGTCTGAGCTACATACACAGAGATGCCCCACAGATGAATAATCTCTGTGTTATTTTCACTCTCTCCTTTATCAGTGCTCCTTTCATATCATAGAATAATAGGAGACAGAAACACAAATTAATAATTTCAAAATAAAAACATAAAAGATCTACTGTATTTTGTGTTTCTATTTTTACTTTGTTGTTTTCATTTTGTTTGCTTGAGAAAGGATCTACTATGTAGCCCAGGCTGGCCTTGCAAACTTCCTGCCTGACTTTCCCACTGGGATTACAAGTGTGCCCCACCTTACCAGAAACATGATATCTTCTCAACTGATTTGGATCAGCTAAGAAAATACAACAGTTTTCAGATAGTCCCGATACTATGCCATTAAGATCCATAAAATAAGATAAAAGGTTTTAAAAAAAAATTCAGGGTTCTTCGCTTTCCATGAACAGCCAACAGAGCTATTCTGTTGATCTAAACTACCTCAATGTGTAAATTTAAACAGAGAGAGAGAGAGAGAGAGAGAGAGAGAGAGAGCGAGCGCACGCACACACACACACATACACACACATATCGTGGGGGACGGCACTTTTAGGGTTTCTCTATGTTGCTCTGGCTGTCCTAGAGGTCACTATGTAGACCAGGCTGGCTTTCAACTCACAAGATCCACTTGCCTCTACCTCCATAGTGCTGGGATTAAAGGCCTGCACCCACACCAGGCTGGTATAGTCTTACATAAAATATACACTGAATCTATTGCTATCACTCTCTACTACATTTTCCAAGACTAAGACACAGTCTTTCACTGATCATGGAGCTCAACCATTTAGCTAGAGTCGCTGGCCAGGAAGTCCCATGGATCCTCCTGTCTCTGCCCCTCTGTGACGAGATTACAGGTGTGCTCCTCTACCTTAGCTTTTCTGTGTGGGTGCTAGGGATAAGAATCTAGGTCTCTCCCTTGTGTAACAAGCACTTTCCCAAAGGAGCCATCTCCCCATCCTCAATCCGATGATTTCTTACATGAAATACTCTCAGAGGAGGACGGGATCTACTGTTGGTCAGATGTGGTGCCTAGAGCCAGTTGGCAGTGACACTGCAAAGGGGAGAATACACGTATGTGTACAGTTTGAATGTGAAATGCTCACTGTGGAAGGCTTGGTCTCAGCTCGCTGCTCTATTACAGGAGATTCTGAACACTGGAGGAGGTAGGCCTAGCCCCAGGAAGTATATCAGTCAGGACCCCGAGCCCCCTGCCCCATCTCTCTCTAGTCCTTCGCTTGCCATGACATGAATTGTTCTGCTTCTCCATGTCATTGATGTCATGATGGACTAAGTCCTCTGAAACTCTGAGTACAAAGAAAGCCTTCCTCCCTCGGTCATGACGAGTGTTCTAGCACAGCAACAGTCAGACGTAAGGATGCTAGCTTCTAACAAGAGTTTACACAGTACTCTTTAAACTCAGTCACTTTTAGGGACAGTGCTTTGTTTCCTTCCATCCTTCCTTTTAAAAAAATTATTTATTTTCATTTTATGTGTATAAGTGTTTTGCCTATATGTACTATGTCTGTGTACCACACGCATGCCTGGTACCCATAAAGGCCAGATGAGGTATCAGGTTCCCTGGGCCTGGAGGTAAGAGAGTTGTAAGCCACCAGGTAGGTGCTGGGAATAGAAACTGGATACTCAGAAAGAGTTATCTTTCCATCCTACCCCACTTTTTCTGACACAGGATCTTGCAATATAGTCAGGCTGGCCTCAAACTCCTGACCCTCCTACGTTTGTACCCCAAGCGCTAAGATTAGAGGTGTGCATGTACCACCATGCTTGGCAAGGACAGAATTTCTTAACTCGATAACTCCCTGGGCTACCTACTATCTTCTAAAAACTATGATTTATGTGGCCTTCATTTTAAGTATAATAAATATAATAACCAGGTAAGTGGTACATGCCTATAATCTTAGCACTCATAGGCTGAGACAGAAAGATTACAGATTAGAGGCTATGCTGGACCACATAGTGAGTGATAAGCTAGTCTAGGTTACAAACCAAGGCTTTATAAGATAGAAGGATAGATAGACAGATAGATAGATAGATAGATAGATAGATAGATAGATAGATAGATAGATAGAACAAGCATTGGTTATCTACTAATAAATAATCTGTAATCCCCTTACCTTAGCCTAGCTACCTATTCATTAGAAAAATAATCAAGGTTATAAAATCTATAAAACATTAACCCATTTTTAATTATAAAACCAAGTCTTTGAAAACTGTCTAGAATCAGACCATTTCAAGCAATTGGCTTCTATGAAAAAAATGAATGTTTAAGAAATTTAAATTCCCAGGAAAATAAAATCTGAATTTGCTGATTCATAGGTGATAGGTATTTTCTCTCCAACTGTGATGCGGATATAGGCCATATTGGACCAGATTAGAGGTAGATAAAAGCAATTTATTAGGAGGCAGCTCTGGGGTGCATTCGCGGTCAGTCGAATCACACATCCAGACTGAAGCAAGGGAGTTTTATAGACCTTAGGCAAGGAGTGATGACATGTCAACCAGGAGCTGGGATTATGTCCATACATGGTCAAAGCCTGAGCCCCGGGCAGGCCCTCTAGGGACGATGAGGGATGAATGCTAACCTGGAGTTTTCTCCAAGCAGATGGGGTGGGGATATGTATTGTTCTGTGCAGGCGGGTTTGGGGGAAGAAGGGCAGATGAAGTTTGACAGCTTATTCGTGAGATAAACAGAGGTTTCAGCCTAACAATGGACAATCAGTAAGATTTAATTACTTATTTGGAGAGAAAATTCAACATGCTACAATCAATAGGGAGTGAGTATCACTAAAACAAATTACTGTTTATTTTGTCCATTTTCCCCAAATAAAAGCATGCATGAGCAAGGGTGGTGGCTTATGGAGGTTGGATGGTCTAGTTTACACCTCGACCATACAAACTCTTCAGGATGGCTGCACACTTTACATTGAATGTTATAAAGTCTCTAATCAATAGCACCCGGGCTGCCTACAACAACCCATGAACCTAGGCCTAATGAGGTGATCGAACTCAATCAAACACTGCACCTCCCCTTTCTGTACTTAATAACAATATTCTCTAGAGTAGACTGGAGCAGGCCTGGGACTCAACAGCAAATCCCTAGCCAGGCAGGCTCATGCCTATAAGCTAGCATTCAGGAAGTTGAGGCAAGCGAATCACACCAGGACTGTCCTAGCCAGGCTAGACGATGCGTGAGACCCCTCCTCAAAAAACAAAACAAAACAAATGCAACTCTCAACTCTCAAGCAACTCCCTGCAGGACATAAACCCAAATTTCAGAAACTCCAAAAGTCGTTCTTGGTAAGACTGGAAGGGAAAGAACAGTCAGGGATTTAGTAGTTAGAAGGCGGTTAGTTAGCAGTGCCAGCCAGACAAGCTTGCACCCTCATCAAAGAAGCCTCTTTTTGCAGCAGATGAAAGCTACTTCAGAGATCCACAGATGGTCAAATGCAGAGACTAAAGAGCCATGGGTGCCAGGCCCCAGTTGGTACATCCACAGCACAATCTCTATACTATGCCTATCCTGGACAGTTTTATGCCAACTTGACACAAGCTAGAGTCCTCAGAAAGAAGGAAGTCTCAATGGAGAAAATGCCTCCATAAGATGGGCTTGTGGGTAAGCCTGTAAAATATTTCTTAATTAGTAACTTAAGCGGAAGGTCCCATTTTGGGTGGTGCCATCCCTGGGCTGGTGGTAAAGGACTCTATAAGAAAGCAGGCTAAGAAAGCCAAAGGGAGCAAACCAGTAAGCAGCATCTCCCTATGGCCTCTGCATCCGCTCCTGCCTCTACATCCATACCCTGTTGAAGTCCCTGTCCTGACTTCTTTGGATGATGACGTGTGGAAGTGCATACCAAATAAACCTTTCCTCCCCGCTTGCTTGTTTGGTTGTGGTGTTTCATCACAGCAACAGTAACCCCAACTAAGACCGTGGCTAAGGAGACATTAGAGAAGAGGAGGTAAAAAGACTGACTGTAAGAGTCAGAAGACACCTGACAGAAGATACTGTCTTCTAGACAAGACTGCACCCGTGAAGTCTAAACAATATGGTTGTCTAAGCCTGTATAATAAACAAACCATTCCACATGCCCATGTGGATGATGGGCACCATCAAATCCCACCCCTAACTGAATTGTTACAAGACGGACAATGGCTGCTGAGAGGAAAATTACATTTTCTGCAGGGATGAGACCCCTGATAGTTATGCAATCTCAAGTGATCAGCATATAGGCAATCCTAAATGAACTCAGAAGGCTGTGTACAAACACAACAGTATGTTTTGTATACACACAACGACGACATCATCAGGCATGGTGGCAATCCATGCCATTATTTTCCACTACTCTGGAGTTAGAGGCAGGCAGATCTCTGAGTTCAAGGCCAGCTGGATCTACATATCGAGTTCAGTACCAGCTAATGATGTATATATAGTCAAACATCATTAGAAACAAAAGTAAGAATTAAAACTAAGAATACTTACAGAACCAATCATGACTTCAAGGGAGGGGGTGGGAGGAGCAGGAGAGGGAAGAGGGTCAGGGAAGAAATGATGCAAAGACACTATTCTCATGTATAACATTCTCAAAGTGTCTACATTAAAACAGACTGTGATTATGATTATAGTAAACTAGTATGTGCTTCCTAATTTCCATTATTATACTTCTATTTTTGTACAAAGGGGAAATCAATATACTTTAATTTATAAATTATCATATACTCACAACACTCAGTAAAGTACACTTTGCTTAGTTATATACTAACCGATAATAAATATTTATACCAAGGAAATAATTGTGTAGCTACAGCTGCCATTTAGTTGCACAGGATGTGACTTTCAGCCTTGTTGTGGTGTAGGATGAGGAACCAGGGATGTGTTCCTCCTCCTCACCTTGACATTTGAGCTGAGGCCCTCAAAAGGTGGCTGTGTCCCCATTCCCCTGTTTACAAACCTCCTTCAGAATACTTACCCACCATGTGAGGACTAGCGGTCACTTTATTTCCTGCCTGTATAGTTTTTTAAATAATAATAGTGTTTCAGAAACATGATTAGTAAGCTTAGAAAAGTGAAACACGGAGTTTCTTTACTAAAACAAGCGTCTACACCGAATTCCTTCAATAGGAAGGTAGGAAGGGATTTTTGAGGCAGGCGCTCTGGATAAACAGCATTTATTTAGGCACATGAACAGAGAAAATGATTTATGATGAGTCCCTCTTACTAGCATTTGAGATAAATCCATAATACTGAACCACTGTTAAAGGCACATGTTAAAGCATGAGTTAGTCAGGCATGGTAGTGCCTGTGTGTGATCCAAGCACCTAAGAGAGTGTGGCAAAGGGACTGCTCCAAGTTCAAGGCCAGCCAGGAATCTCCATCAAGATGGAGACAAAACAAACAAGTAAAGCACTAACCATACTTCAGCTTGCAAAGTAGAAAAATAGTACCTTTAGGTTCCAGATGGAATTATTTTAAATAAGAATTTAGTAAAGCATGTAACAAGATGTTATTAATTTTATCATTAACAAAAATAGAAATACATAATCACTTTATAATAATTTCTGGCTTTTTGTATAGGAAATTTTTGTTTACGCTTCATTTCAGTTAAAATACTCAAGAAGACCTTGTTTTTCTGACTTGGCACACTAAAGTCATGTGATCTTTTTGACATTTTTTAAGAAACCACATGCACCTGGGGTTGTGTTAAATGTCAGACCCTTATCTCTCTGTAAAACAAATTATCTAAATTCTTTCAACCCTTGAAAGCATTTTAAACCACAGAGGAGTGGAGAAAAGTGTATTTCGATTGTTTTAAGGAAGTGCCTGGTCAAATGTACCATGTTTTTCACATTCATACCATAACCGTATCCCCTAAAGTGTTGTTTTTCTGTTACTAAAGGATGTATTAGAAACAAATACTCACTAATGTGGTACAGTGGCTGTCTTTGCCTAGATTTTAATATGGATCTAGAGTGGCTGGATCTTGGAATGGAGCCTCGCACTAACTAAACTGTACCTGCTAACCAGTACACTAGCAATGACTTTGTAAAGCGACCGGCAGCAGTCGCGCCTTTGTTGTTCACATAGAAAGTACTCAAGAACTAAGGGGTCAACTAAGCCCCAGAAGTACTCAAGAACTAAGGGGTCAACTAAGCCCCAGAGGCCTACACCTGCAATCCCAGCACTGGAGAGGCTGAAGCAGGACTGGTCCACAGTGCCTTCTGACAAGCTGGGGTCACTGTGCAAGACCCTGTCAAAGATAGTCATATTTCCACACAACTGGATATGCAGCTTGGTCTTTATGTGGGTCCTAAACAATTAGAACAGGGCCTATCCCAAAAGCTGTCGCCTACATGTGGAATATGTTCTTCTAGATGGGCTGCCTTGTCTGGCCTCAGTGGGAAAGGAAGCACCTAGCCTTACAGAGACTGGATGTGCCAGGGTAGGGGGATACCTGGGGGAAGAGGGGATCCCATGGGTCAGAGGAGAAGGGGAGAGGGGGAAAATTGTACAAGGGAGTGATTGGGAGGGGGCAGTAAATGGGATATAAAGTGAATAAGTAAAAAAAAAATAAAATTTAATTAAAGAAAAAAATTCACGATTCACTTTCACTCTACTTGCAGAAGGCAGATAATCAAGTGGGACTCATTCCAGAAAGGAGAAAGGAGCTTGCTTATGTGTGTCACTGGGTCGGGGAGAGAAAAACTTAAATAAGAGTATTTGCTTCTTCAGGTTCTACCCTCTGCTACCTCCCAATTTCTCCATGACTTCAGTTCTTCATTTCTACCTATGTAACTACTCCCAAGTCAAAGTTTAGCCTTTATTTTCTAATCTTCAACACATCTCCATTTCCCCCAAAGACACCTACAAACTAAAACTCAAACTCTCATATTCAAAGTGATCATTGCTCTGCCAGAATCCCTTATTCCTCTGACCCTCTAACGGGGTATCCACCCTTTTCAGCCTCCACCCCCACCCTGGAGTCCTAGACCATTCTTCACCCCTCCCCTAATGGCTTCTCTTAAATCCCACTCTCATTAACAAAGGACCTTTCAGAAACAGCCTCGCTGGTGATCCTCTACAAATCCCAACCTCCTATTCCTCTTTCTGTCTCAGCAACTAGAGTAAGCTCTGAGGAGATAATCACTTCTCCTCCTGTCCTACACGGTGTTCTCTGGTTTGTTAGTTTGTTGTTCCAGGGCAAGACAGTGCAGAGAGTCCTCCACCTCACAGTCTTGCTGAAGCCATTGTAGACTGATGGGAAGACCATGGGAACTTCCCCACCTCTATTCTAGGGACCCAACACCAAGATGCTCCAACTAAACTATCTTAGCTTCTGTTAAGCAGAGCATCTGCACCATCCCAGTTCCATCAACCCAAAGGCAAGAACAGCAATTCCTGGGATCTGCCAGGTCTTATAGACTTTGGGTGCCAGGGCTCACTGAAATAGCCAAACCAATATATGAGGCCACCAGGGGCCAGTAAAAAGATGCTACACGGTTTGTTAACGGCCTTTCCAATAAATACTTTCTCACCAACCATCCAGCAGTGTGCATTCTGCTTGGATCATAGCTATTCATACTAATTTGTTTATTTTCTTCACCAATTTCATCATATATAGTTCCATCTTTTATTGTTCCACTTCTGTCTGAAAATGGGAAATGTACTCGCATATTTACTTGAATATTTTAATCTAATCTTAATCCACAATCACCATGTACAGTGTAACACAGATAAGCTGACTTGTAATTATTCATCACTTACATACCCTTCTCAAATAAGGATAATGACTACTCGTAGGCACCAGGAAGAATCACTCCTAACTCAGTTAAACTGCATCCCACTCCAGTTGCAATTCATCTTTAATATTAAAGAGAGTTATGACTGTCACTTCCTATGTAGAAACCTAGTAGTTATAAACGATGTGTGTAAAAAGCTCTAACAGTCAAAAAATGAATACAGGACTGACTATTGGCATGCAGTTTTTAATCCCTATATTGCAGAGTCTGAGTCAGTAGGATCTATGTGAATTCAAGGACAACCAGGGGTAGAGAGAGACCTTGTATCAAAAAAAAAAATTAAATGCAGGAACTAATTTATCTTCATTAACAAATAAACAGAAGGGGAACAAATCACCCTGCCTCAGCAGGTGAAGGCACATCCTGCCACGCCTGATGAACTCAGTTTGATCCCCAGGCCCCACAAGCGCAAAGGGAAGAATCTACTTCTGTAAGTTGTCCTCTTGTTGTGAGGTGAGCACACCAGAGACTGCCACATGGACACTCTTACAGCCAAAGAGAAAATCTTTATTGCACAGGGAAGCTTAACCAAATCATGCAGCCCCAGCCCGTGACTCTGTCTTTTATGCACAAAACCCACATCCTGACTGTTCCATTTCAGTCAGCAGGAAATGTTACTGCAGAAGGCAAAAGGCAGGGTAGGACATTTGGAGACTTCCCACTTGGGGACTTAGCCTTTGCTCCTGTTTTGGTAGGTGTTGCAGCCTACATACTGGGTTTCCAGGCCTGAATGGTGCTTCAAACATGGCGCCAGTTGTGTAAGGTCTGGAGGCCTGTTACACTCTGACCTCCTCAGATATGCCACGGCATGCATCCATCCACATGCATATACAATAAATAAATGAAAAGATATATAGATATATACATATTAGAGAATAAACTTTTTTAAAACGTATAGCTGACATGAAGGTATAGACAAAATAATAAGGATACTTTCAACACTGTTCAGAGAATTCCAAGTTTTAGAGCAATTTAGAGTTGATATATTTTTATATCCAATTCCCAGACTCTGCGAAGGAAGCTGAGTTGCCGGGCTTTCTGATTTGAGCCATTAGTGCCCAGCCCTCAAAATCTGCAGTCTCCAACTCACTTTATAAGTCATCAGGAACTGTTCTTCTGAAATAGGTCATTATGACAAGTTAATTTCTCTAATAATTTGTCCAGAGATGAAGCATGAAAAGTCTGCCTTGTTAGAAAAGAACACCAGTAATTAAAACTTCAAGAATTATATGCACAGTTCTGTAGTATTACCTTTAAAGGCAGATTGTTTGACTGAAATAATAACATGGTAACCAAAATAGGAAAATATAACTTAATATTATTGATCAATTTCATAATTAGTATAAACCTTGAATGAGAATAAGACTAAGTAAGGTAAAAGTAATTAGCAGCTTCCAAGTTGCCCCCTACTAACCCTAACAGGATTTCCCTATGTAGCTCTGGCTGTCCTCAAACTTGCTCTATAGAGCAGGCTGGCCTCAAACTCAGTGATCTCTGCCTCCAGAGTGCTGCTACCACCTGGCTCTCTAAGTAACTCTTACACCAAAGAAATTATTGCTATTTAAAATGCTGATAAATAATATCATTATTAACTTAAAACATTTGTTTGTACACTAAGCAGTAGTTCAGTTTCTAGATCCTTAACATATAAAGTACAGCACAGAACTAATATGTAGCACTATATCACCACCCTCTGATGAATACTGTTAATATGGAGCAACTTACTCCAGGTTTCTACTTCAGGCTTGGAAAATCTGAAATTCAAAGGCAGTATGTGGCAAAGAAAACAACCACGGAGGGGCTGCAGTGGCTCAGTGGTAAAGAGCAGTTGGTTCTCGTGCAGAGGACCTGGGTTCAGTTCCCAGCACCCACAACTATTTGTAACTCCAGTTCCAAGAGATCTGACACCTCTTCTGACCTCTGCGGGCAGGCTAGGAGAAAATCTATGGGGCCAACAGCTATACGTAGATTGGTGGTAGCCTAGACGTTACAAGGCCTTGAATTGGATCTCTAACTCTGGCATTAAAAGAAAGAAAATCTATAAAGCCAAAAGAAAATCATTGTGTCCACTAAAGACTTATTTTCAATATACAGTTCATCATTTTACTACCAAAGTAATAATAAACTCTAAAGCATGAAACATACCTATGTTCCTACAAAATCTAAAGGTTTCTATTCATCAATGAAAATTCTACTTAGACATGATAAGCAGAATAAAAAAGACTTTACCTCAGAAGACATAAACTACTTAGCATTTCTGGTCACCTCTGTTAACATTTACTTAATGAATAACTAAAATATATGTAACTTTAACATTAATATAAGAGTAAACACCATTTAAAAATATAATTAGTTATAAATGCTTTATGTTACAATTTTTAAATAGAATCCTGAACAATTATCTGCAAGTGTTTTTTGGCAGCCTGTCTATAGATCAGTTCATACATGCTTAGGTAAACAAAAGATTCCTTTGTGTTCTAGGACATTTAACCTGCTTTACTATAAGAATTTACATGTATTTTAAGCCCCAATTGGAATGGCTACCACATTGATCTACTGCCACTCCTCCACCCATATAGATGTGTATCTGTATGAGGATATGTAGCATATATACATACATATATGTGTGTGTATACATATATATAGCATAGATAGATAGATAGATGATAGATAGATGATAGATAGATAGATAGATAGATAGATAGATAGATAGATAGATAGATAGATATTACTCATACAGAACTCAGAGATGCTCCTTTAAACAGTGCCAGTTACCAAGTTTCACTCGTCACCATGTCTATTCCCCTTTATTAGGACAGAAATCAAAGTTTAACATAATTTATAAGGAGTGCTAATCTTATCAAATTACTAGGACTTTTGTTGTTTTGTGGCAGTATAGCCCAGCTAGACAGGAACTGTCTATGTAGAACAAGCCTCAAACTGGTAGGCATCTTCATGCCTCAAGCTCCAAGTACTGGGATTACAAGCATGGCCCACTAGTACATGTTCTCTCTCTCTCTCTCTCTCTCTCTCTCTCTATTTCCCTCTCCCCCCCCCTTTCTTCCTTTTCAGTACCATGGATTGAACCCAAGGCCTTCTGCATGCTATGTAAGGAGCTATTCTTGAGACAAGGTCTTGTTATATACTCCAAGATGCCCTCAAATCTAATCTTCCTGCCTTTGACTCTTAAGTGCTATGATTAAAGACATGTAGCACCCTGCCCAGGTAGAGTGTCTTAACTAAATACCCAGATATACTTTATATGCAAGATATTCTAAATATTTCAGAATCATTTAAAAATATTTAGCTTATGACTGCCTTTATATAAATTCACAAAGAAAAAAGAAAAAGCCTGTCTGTTAATAATGTAGCTCTGGATATCCTAGAATTGACTGTGTAGATCCAGCTGCCCTTGAACTCACAGAGATCCAATCCTTTTGCCTCCAGAGTATTGGGATTAAGGGTGCCCACCACACCACACCTGGCTTTTTAAATATATCTTAATTTAAGTATTAAATCAGGCATCATGGAAAGTAAGAAATGTACAGAGCCAGTGAGATAACTCAGCAGGAAAATATTTACCACTCAGCCTATGACCTGAGTTCCATCGGGAGTCCACACGGTAGAATGAAAACCCAACTCCCATGAGTTGACCTGTAACCTCCACATGCACACCCTGATGGGTGAAGGCATACAAACCCACAAATAAATGAATACATAATGTAATAACAACAACGTACAGGGGCTGCAGAAATACTCAAATTAGGACATGTGTTGCTCTTGCAGAGGACCCAGGTTCAAGTCTCAGCACTCACAAATTCCTGTAACTCTAATTCCAGAGGATCTGACAACCTTGCCTTCTTCTGGCCTCTGCACATACCAGGCATGCACATGGTGCACATCATGCAAGCAAAACATTCACATATATAAAATAAATACGTCTTTTTTTAAATGTTCATAAGTCCAAATAGAAGTAAGAAAATTCAGGTTTTGAATGTAACCAAAGTCAATCTCAACCACTATAAGATTCTATTCTTTGAGAAAATCTTATATATATATATATGTATATGTATTATATATATGTATATATATGTATATGTATTATATATATATGTATATATATTATATATATACTTATCCACTATAAATAAGTTTTTAGTTCATTTATTTTATGCATCTAGGCATTTTGCCTGCGTGTATATATGTGTACCATGTTCATTCCTGGTGAGAATATGGTCAGATGCTTTGGAAGTGAAGTTTCAGACTGGTGTGCACAGCACTTGGGTTGTGGAAACTGAACTGAGGTCTTCTGCAAGAGAAATAAGTGCTCTTAGGTTCTGAACCATCTCTCCAGCACTGTAATAGATTTTTTATAGAAGAGAATGCTGCGGCCCTCGTGTTGTACAAACGCAGAGATAAAGGACCAAGTGTAAAGCATACCTTGCTGAGCTAAAGTTGATCTAAGCATCCCCGTCTTTGACCAGATTTTTACTTGTCCATCTTCTCCAACTGTGCAGAAAAAAAAAATTATCTGTAGAAAATAGTCTTAAGATTACACTTGCATATATAAATAAGCATCTACGTGTTTAAAATTCAGACCCACTTCATTCCAAGTGTAAGAGAGTGTGTTTTAACTGTAAATTTAAATGAAAATTACATGGAAAAAAACACTTTCATCAATGTAAGCTAACTTCTGTAGTCAACTTTTCATTTTTTCCTTCAAACTTGGAAAACTCAGGAATGTGTTACCCACACACTATTTCCGTTGCCACCATGATCTCCACTCAAACATTAAGGAATGTATTCTCCATGTACTATCTACTGCAGCTGCTGCCACCCAGGAGATGAACTCCACCCGAGCCCATCTTAGCTCCAGAAGGAAGAAAGAGCTTGGAGCTGCAGACAGTCATTTAAGGAAGGGGCTTCTGCTTGCTTGCTTGCTTGCTTGGTTTTTGTTTTTCCAAGACAAGGACTCACTGTGTTGCTCTGGCTGTCCCTAACTCTCTATGTAGACCAGGCTGGCCTCAAACTCACAGAGATCTACCTGCCTCTGCCTCCTGAGTGTTGGGATTAAAAGGCATGCACCACCACACCCAGCAGGATTTTTGTTTTTATTTTCTTACTTATATTCTATTTCTGTGGTGCTAGGGATCAACCTAGAACCTTGTACGTAATGGGTGAATACTTACTGTGCTACTGAAATGCATTCCAGCCTAGAATTTATATTTCCTTCCTAATTTTTAAAATGATTTGCATCTAATACATTTATGTGCTGAAAAAGAAGCCATTGGAAAAGAAGTTAAAGGTACCAGTAAGACAGAGGACATGTCACTAAAAAAAACAACAATAACAAAAATCCTCCAGAGAAGGCCTAAGGGAGACGTTAAGGACGTCTGCACACATTTCCGTAGTCCTCTTCAAGGGGTGTGGCTTAAGCTGCTCTTCTTCAGTGTGGTCTGTACTTGGTGACTTGCTTCTAAGGTGAGCAGGATGGGAATGGCCAAGTATGACTTCTGAGGGTGAATCAGAAAAGATACTGTGGTTTCTAACCTGCTTTATTTTTCACCCCAGAAAAACCATGTGCCATGACATAAAAATATTCTACTAACCCTATGGAGATGCCTATGTGGCAAGGAATTAAGGTCTCCTGCTAAAGCCAGAGAAGAACCAAGGCTCATGCCAGCGTCCACGCGCGTAAGCCAGCACGATCAAGCCTTCTCAGGACTGTAGCCACGTGTTTCAACTTGAAGGAACCTTATGGCACACACAGCCAGAAATATCCACTCACCAAAGGGGCTCTCAGGCCTACAGAAATGGGCACATATTCAATACTTATGGCTTACGTCTCTAATTGTTGGGGTAACTCATTATGCAGTGATAGATGACTAATACAGTAAGTCCTACCTGGAGTAGGCTGGGATAGAAGAGAGAAAGCAGATATAGGTAAGTTATATGAAAAAATTTTCAATTTTAGAAATTTTTATTATAACTTTTACCTACTCTAGGACTTGATCATTCTAAAAGCATCCTTTGATAGAAGAAATAAAAGTAACGGTTAGTATGAATGTCAAAAAATGAACATAGTGATATTCTCCTGTAACCCCAGCATTGAGAAGACTGAGGCAGGAGGATTGCTAATGAGACCAGACTGACCTACAAAATGAATACCAAGCCAGCCTGTACTTCATATCAAGATTTTATCTCCAGAAAGAAAATGAAGGAAAAGTAAAATATTCTGAATGATACCTATGCACAGCAGTCTAGATTGGCACTGTGACAATTATTTGCTACTAGATGGTGAAATCTGCTACTGCTAAATGAATATGGTAGTTAGTTTTAAATGTCAACTTGCCACATGCAGAACTAACTACCTGGGAAAAGAATCGTAACTGAGATATTATCTAGATCAAGTTGGCCAAGAGGCATGTCCATGGGGGATTATCTTGACTATTACTTGACATTGGAAAACCAGCCTAGTGTGGGTAGCACCACTTCAGTCTGGCCCAGAACTACAGCAAAGAAAGCTAGTTAAGTTGTTTGCTCTCTCTGATCTTGACTGTGGGTGCAATTTACTGAGTTCCTGCCTTGACTTCCCCACAAAAACAGACTATAATCTGGACACGTGAACTACAATAAGTCTTTTCCACCCGGATGCTGGCTTTGCTCACAGTATTTTATTACAGCACAGAAATGAAAGTAAAACAATGAAAATGCCTTCTTTGAAACTTCCTTTACAAGTTCATAAAAGGTTATTTGGGGGCGAGGATGAAGATATTGATGAGTGGTAGTTCACTTGTCTCGCATGTGAAAGAGTCTGGCTTTGATCCCAGCACAGCAAAGAAAGACAAATGTGCAGATCACTTACCTGTAACTAATGCAGTCCCTTCGTAATTCCATCTTCCGGCGAGCACAGCCCCACAATGAGCTTCTACACTTTTTTCCACTCTTCCTAACTTGGAAATCAGATGAAACTTACCTAAAAGAAATTATCTGTGAGAACCTATTTTATTAATTGACTTATATTAAAATATCAATTAGCATTACTAAGCCAACAATCAGCTATTAGACACTAGAGGCACAAGGACAAATAGTGTCATTATTCTTCTTAATCTCAAGGAATGCAAGTCTAATAAAAAAAAGATGTATAAATATAGCATGATAGACATTCACAAATAGTATATTTCATTTAGTAAGCAAAAAAGAATTTAAAAATACATAAGCCATGACTTCTTGGGGTAATGTAACTTAATTACAAATGAGAAAATAGTTATATACATTTGAAAGATGCAGAACCACATTTTAAAGATCACAAATGCCTTACAACTGTCCACAGACTGGGACATACCAGTAATGTCAGCACATAAGACACTAAGGACAGTGATTCCAGAACAGCCTGGAACACACAGTGAGACTTGGAAGGACAAGGAGAGAGGGAGAAGAAAAACACAAAGGAGAGGGGAGAGGAGGGGAAGACAGACCCGAAGGTGTAAATGATATGTCACAACTACTAAACGGAGTATGTCTTACAGTAATCTAGTGTCTAGATTATTAATTCTGAAAATTCTATATTATATAATTAAATGAATGAAGACATATATTGATAATAACCATAGTTCCTTCTGTTTCCAAGAATTGGGGGGGTGGGGGTGGGACTAAGCCCTGTAGCATTGAATTAGAATTGGTATAACCAGAATATATCCAAAGTTTAGATAGAAAGTGATAGATTTACTGACATGCAATTTATTGCATACATTTATTTATTTATCTATTGGGAGAAGAGACTGCATGTACCAAAGAATGCATATAGAGACCAGAAGACAACTTACAAAAGTCAGTGTCTCCTTCCCACAATGTGGATTTAAGGATTGTAATTCAGGCCTTCAGGTTTGGCAGCAAGTGGTTTTACCCACTGAACCATCTGAATGGCTCTGATTTTTAAGCATACACTTGTATCCCCATGTCCTAGCTCTGTTTGATGAAGAGTCTGAAGAGTAGTCACACCCCTTAGAAAGAACACTCCCAGCAATGCCTGTATCTTGGCTTTTAAATATCATTATTCATCTAAAGACAGAGCTGTTTGGAAAATGGCTGACTTAGAAAACAGGACTATAAGATTAGTCCTGTTTGGGGCATCTTATGCAGGTAAGGACATGCTCAAAGCATGAAGAGCACATCCACAAAACAAAAACAAAAATCAGTGCCATTGACTCCACTGATTGCACTCTCAGTGGCCAAATGTGAGACACTTTCAAAATCAAGATTAAGAAATTATAGTAATAGAATATTAATGAAATAAACATCTATGAGGTTAACCTAACATTAAAGCAAGTAAGATAAATGGCATGGGACAGAAAGTTTTTTTCTTGAAGTAGAATAGCAACCATCTAACATGGATTACAGAGACAGACAAGCTATCCTCTGGCAGATTTTCTGGTAATAAATGATCTAGCCAAGAATCATCGGTAGATTTTTGGAAGTGAGAGGAAGTCTAAGAAGGAAAAAATATTTTTATGTAGTATCAAATACACTTTCATAAACAAGTTATTAAAAGGAGGGAACAGAGCCTAGAGAGATGGCTCAGTGGTTAAGAGCACTTGTTGCTCTTCAGGAGACTGACTTTACTTCTCAATGCCCAAATGACGGCTCACAACATCCGTAACTCTAGTTCTGGGGCATCAGACAGTGTCTGATCTCCCCAGGCACAGGCATGCATGTGGTACACATGCAATACATACAGGCAAAACACATGTACACATAAAATAAAACTAATTAATGTGGGGGTGGGGAATAGTAGCATCGCAGATTTACTTAGTAAGCATCGGCTATCAGATAAAGACAGTTGACATCACAACAATTTGTCAATCAACAGCATGAACCTCCCAATAGTCTCATTAAAAATGTGTAGGCTGAGTCAAAAAGAAACCATGAAAAAAACAAAAACAAAAACAGGGACTTTCTATAAAGTAATAGACCGGAATCCTTCAAAATCACCAAGGTCACAGAGGAAACTAAAGTGACAGTGTATCTACATCAAATAGCAGTTTTATTAGACAACTCCAGGCACAAATCACAGTACTGTGCTATATTGTTAACAGAGCTGTGCAGAAGCCATTTATTAGAAACTTACCATCAGAGCTTGTGAGGACGAAACTTTCTGCCTGAGTCTGCTTCTTTATGCCTAAACTCTTCGGAAACCAGTGAAGGTCTATCGGGTAGATGTCATCAGGCAGCTTGACGATTAGGCTGGTTTCACTGGTTAACAGGTTCCACTTCACTATCTGGTGATCGTCACTGCATGAGTACAGCTCCTCGGCAGTAGTCCAACCCACGCAGCTCACTAATTCTTGATGTGGTACTGGGTCAAGGAGATGTAAAGTCATTCAAGATGTGGACGATGAAAAGCCAAATGAATAGCTGAATGTTTTCCAGCTTCTAAATGTTGTTTTTCATTGTGTGACTTTTTTATATTTTTAATGATTTATTTAACTTTATTTTATGTACATTGGTGTGAAGATGTCAGATTCCTTGGAACTGGAGTTACTGACAGTTGTGAGCTGCCAGGTGGGTACTAGAAATTGAACCCAGGTCCTTTGGGAGAGCAGATGGTGCTCTTAACCACTGAACCATCTCTCCAGCCCCTCATTGTGTAACTTTTAATACTTTTTCCATATAAAGGAAATTGTCTTCTGAATAAGTTGCAAGAAGAGAAATCAAAGAAGAATGCCAGACAGAGAGGGAACAAAATTTGTGATTGAAGATATTTCATAAGCATGGTCCACACACACACACACACACACACACACTCAAAAACAGTAAGTAAACACACAAAAGGTAGGAAATGATGTTGGGAGATAGGGAGGAAGAAAGGGGGAACCAAAGATATAAATGCTTACATATGCATCTCATTACAGAAATTGTTATTATAAAAATATATTATAGTTTTACATTGTTATAGATTTATTTAACAAGTATGATCTATTTAATGTGTGTGAATGTCTTGCTTGTGTGTAAGTCTGTGCACTATATGCATGGCTGTTACCTGTGGAAGTCAGAGGAGGGTTCCAGATCTACTGGACTGGAGCGTGCTAGCTAATTCTGCCAATTTGATACAGCTCGAGTCATTTGGAAGGAGGGAACCATTTGAGGAAATGACCCACTAGACCGGCCTGCGATGCATTCTTCTTGATTGAGGATGGATGTGGAAGGGCCCTGCTCTCTGTGGGTAGTGCTCTGGGATGCTGGTCCTGGGCCACAGAAGGATAGGCCAAGCAAGCCACGAGAGACAAGCCAGTAAGCAGCATCCCTCCATGGCCTCTGCATCAGCTCCTGCCCTGACTTTCAACTGGAAGTCCGTCACTTTCAAGTGAGGCTGTGGTATGAAACTGTAAGGTTAAAGAAACCCTTCCTCCTGGTTGCTTTTGGTCCTGGTATTTTATCCCAGCAATAAAAACCTAACTAAGATGGATTTATGGATGGTTGTGTGCCACCATGTGAGTGCTGTTAATTGAACTGTGTCCTCGGAAAGACCAGTAAGCACTCTTAAGCTCTGAGCCGCTCTCTCTCTTTTTGAGACAGGGTCTCCCTAAGTATCCATAACTGGTGTAGAACTTACTAGGTAGAGTAGGCTGGCCTCAAAATTACAGATATCCCTCTGTCTCTGCCTCTGCCTCTGCCTCTCTGCCTCTGCCTCTGCCTCTGCCTCTGCCTCTGCCTCTGCTTCTCTGCCTCTCAGCCTCTCAGCCTCTCAGCCTCTCAGCATCTCAGCCTCTTGGCCTCAGCCTTGGCCTCTCGCTGCCTCTGCCTCTGCCCCTATGCCTCTGCCTCTGCCTCCCAAGTGCTGGGATTAAAGGCATGAGCCACCATGCCCAGTAACACACATTATTTAGTAAATTAAAAACATTAGGGGCTGGGGATTTAGCTCAGTGGTAGAGCACTTACCTAGGAAGCGCAAGGCCCTGGGTTCGGTCCCCAGCTCAAAAAAAAAAAAAAAAAAAAAAAAAAAAAAAAAAAAAAAAAAAAAAAAAAAAAAAACATTAATATTTTTAAAGACTGAACTCTCACAGTGAGCTGTCTCTTCCAGGTGCACACTAGAATGATGGTCCTCTAGGGAAGAAACTACTACCTTACCATTTCTCCTGTTTCCATGCCAGTTGCCTGTTTCTATTTTGACTTTTTCATTTGTATGGTCCTAAGAGTCCTAGTGCTCTATGTATGATGGCTCCATCCCAACCCTTACTTATTTATGTTTAATTAACAATAAAATGGTTTTAAGTCTTAGAACCATATTTATTATTTATTATTTATTATGGGGGAGTGTGCATGCATGTGCGTGTGGTGTGTGCACACATATGTGTGTGTTGTGTGTGTATGTATGAATGTGTATGTCTGTGTATGTATGAATGTGAATGTGTGTGTGTGTTATGGGTGGATGCGTGTGTGAGTAAGCACCACCACAGTGCTTGTATAAAGGTCAGAGGGCATCTTGCAGGAGTGTGCAGAGTCGGTTTTCTCCTTCCACCACATAGGCCCCAGGAATCGAACTCAGAACAGGCTTGGTGCCAGGTCCTTTACCCACTGAACCATCTGAAGGCTGCAACAATACAAATTTTCTGACACTGAAATAAACAATAATTCAGCTACAACTTACCTGTAAGATGCACAGGAATAAATGAAATATGATCCCCCAATTCTTTATTCCCTTTAGTTTTTTTCAGTCTCTGATCTAGCCCAAGAATTTCTATAGTTCCCACATCTACTATCAGGACAAACTGATAGTTTCCTCAAGCAGACTGTGTCCCTGGAGGGAATGTTCCACTTGTCACTTGTGTAAGGTGCTTATTCTTGTTTATCTTTCTACTCCTAACTCACCAGGTCAGCCCTGGTTAGGCAGTCTATTCTCTTAGAGTTCTTCTACCATCTTCTCACTTTTTCCTTATTTTCCCAGCAATGTTCATTTTACATTATATAAACAAACTTTTTCCAAGGAAAGAGACTGCACCCTAATGTGTTCCAAGATCTTTTAATTAATTCAAAATATGATAAATTAAGCAAAAAGATAAAAAGACAATAGAGTACGGAAGTGGCAGTGGACTATTCTGAACTGAAGCCCAATGGATGTACAGGAAAGGACACTGGGCCACTACCAAAGCGCTCAGCACAACTGCAGCCACCTCACGATGTTTCCTTTTTAAGGATTTACTTGATTTTTTATTTGTGGATATGTGTGTCTGCCACAGGTATATGTCAGTGCCCCCAGAGGCCAGGAGAGGGCATCAGATCCCCTGGAGTCACAGGTAGCTGTAAGTCAATCAGGGCGAACCACACTTGGGAAGCAGAGCAAGTGCTCCTAACTGTCCTGTCCTAACAATATCTCCAAGACCAAGACAAGCAGCTAAGGCAACCCCACGCCACACACGTTCATCTCAAAACACAACAAGAGTAGTTTCTATAAGGTTCTATACATGAGTATGTGCAGGGTAAGCGAAGACAGTAGCCATTTGAGGACTGCTAGACAAGGAAATGTAAACCCAGAGTTACCCTTGAGCTTAAAGGGGGAAGTGCAGACAGGGAGCACCTACAGTGCTCTGAATTCCTGAAAACACACTTTGAAAAGACAGAAAATCGAGTTAAAGAAAAGCCATATCTCTATTCAAGAATTAAATAATTAAAGTACTACAAATAAAAACAAAATTTAAAATGAGAAGGATATGCTTAAATCAGTATTCTCCTATTTCTGATGAGGGACCAAATTTTTCTTTGTTTAATATCTACAGCAGATCAACATCTTGAAAGATAAAATAAAAATGGGGGCTGGGAATATAGTTCAATGCAAAAACTGCATTTAATGTGCTCAAGGTAGGCGTGGATTCGATGCCCAGCAACAACATAAGTAAACAAACAAGCAAACAAAAGAACCTCAAATTACTAAAACAGGATCTCTGAATGCTGCAAGGGTGGTAAGTCCCCCCCATAGTAAGTTTCTTACACCCTCACAGACTGGCAATGAAGCCCACAGGTAATGCTGTGAGAACTGACTGAAATGTCTAAGAATGAGACAAAGAAGGACAATTTTACCTTCTTAAAGTCCAAATAAAGGCTCTGACAAAATATAAGGGTTGTATATATAGGAAAGAATAATTGCTGCCTTCCCTTGTGAAATAATAAAGCTTACTGTTAGGATTTCCCTAGCTTGCCCTCTACTTTATCAGGAGTACAAAGAAATAAAGCAAAACTAAATGAGCGCATATGTGTGAGATCACATTAGCAAATGAGTCAGAGCTTTGTTTTGTTTTTTGAGGCAAGGTTTCTCTGTGTAGCCCTGGCTGTCCTGGAATTCACACTGTAGACCAGGCTGGCCTTGACTTGAAAGTCCACCTGCCTCCCTAGTGCTGGGACTTACAATGTGCGCCACCACAGCCTGGAGGATTATCCAGGTTTCATTAAAAACTCTTTTAAGATTCTATTAGAACAAAGGTTACTTTTTAAATACTTCAGAAGTAGAGTAATAAAAATGTCAGTAAGTATTTAAAAGTAAGTCTTTGGGCTCACAGTATACTTCTGAAAAATCTACAACTGGAATCTTAAATATTTTAAAAACAATTTGTTTATAAAATACCATCGCAGAAATGAAAAATAGCCAGTAAGTAGTTAAAAAGAGTAGAAGAGAACCTTGATGGTATGACCGCAGGTTGAACACAGTAAGGTTTAGAAGATTAAAAGGATATGCTTTGGTTCTTTTAAGAGAGATATCTTCAGTCTCATGTCTCCAGTTCCAGAGAAATGCTAAATACCACTTGATTGTATTCACTGTAAAGATAAAGAGAACAGATATCAACATTGAGAACTGTGCACACAAGCATACAGGTACATGTATATACACATACATGTATGCACACACCTATACCCTTTGAGTCCTAAGAAACACAATAGCACCTTTAGTTCCTCTAAACACATGGAGAGAGGAGTAAAAGTATCAGTAGACAATAAGGCCCGTGGGTTGAGCACAGGGTTTGCTATAGCATGTCTGCAATAGGCCTACATTTCGGAACACCACTAAGTAAACCTGTCTGAGGCCATGGCATGCATGCACACATACAATAAATGAATTCTTAAAAACAAACAAACAAAATGTTCCAAAAGTATACTGGGACCAAGTAAAAAGATGTGGCAAACCAGGAAACCCTTGATCACAGCTCAGTTTTGATCCCGTATAATGAGTTAAATTCCTCAGGCTAAACTATATTTTTAAGTGCCATAAATCTATAATCTGCATGAAAACAATATGGTATTACCAATGTTGTGTGTATGTGTGTGTCTCAGTCTGGGGCTAACTGCCCAAAAGCTACAGCTAACACAATGAAAAACCACTGAATTGCTTAAGAACAAGGTGATAAATCGCTTTAAAAGTTACACAAGCTGGGTGTGGTGGTGCTGCTACTTGAAAGAATGAGGCACAGTTGTTTAAACCATGAACAAGACCAACATGGCCAGTATGATGAAACCCACCTCAAAAAAATTTTAAGTTGAACACAAAATCAACTTGTAGTATGGCATTGTAGCACACACCTTCAATCCCAGTACTTGGAAGACAGAGGCAAGTGGATCTCAGTGAGTTCAAGGCCAGCCTGGCTTACATTTATATTCTTTGAGCAGTGTTGTTAGACAATGTAGAAAAAAAATCAAGTGAAAACATAATTAAAAGGGGTAAAAAATCTCTACCAGGTCTAAAATTACAGGGAACTACAAACATTAAAGGAGGTCCTGACTAGAGATTAAAAAACAAAATCATTGGTGCTCACTGAGGTCGCTTCACAGTCCCTGAATTCAGGAAGTGTCCTGGGTAGGCAAAGTGTGCAGCACGCTCTACTTCTCTCTTTGGGTGAGTTCTCTTAAACTTTAAAAGTATAACTGTATGAGGCACAGACAGGGACAAATGTGATTCACTCCAGGCACATTTCCTGCATTTGTTTTAGATACTAAGGACCTCCTTAGCTTCCTCAAAGCCCCTTCCTTCTTTCCATCAGACCCTTTTGAGATTAACTAGTGTTAACCCCAAAGATTCCACCATAACGAAATTAACTACAGCAAGTTTTTTGTTTGTTTGTTTGTTTTTTAACTCATGTACTCGGGCTGTCTCCTCATAAAGGTAGGGTTCAAGAGACCAGCAGTGGGCATGGGGGTAGGGCTGTTATAGCTCAGGGGTAGGCAGTTTCCTAAGGGGGGATTTGGTGAGAATAGGAGTGGTTACAGAAGCAGAGTACAACTAGGTGGCCATAACAACAGGTGGACATAAGAACTCTGAAACAAAGGCAGGGTTGCAACGTGGTCATTACAACAAAAACCTGGTTTTCCTTTCCTGGAACAGGCAACACAGGATCATTTGTTGTTAAAATTCCAGGAGAAATGGTCTTAAAGTACAGTCTGAGAAACAGATTTAATCATAAACAGGAACGAGTCCCCTTTCTCTTTACGTCTTTACTACAAGATGGCTTTTAAGCCTAAGGTGAAGGCAGGCTGGTTCATCATTAGAAGGAAAAGGGTAAATAACACTCTATAAAGACCTGATTCATTACAATTATTCAAATCTATTAAAATTTTTAAAAGTACAAAAAATTTACAGAATTCTTGTTGCTTCTGCAATTGACAAACCAAAGACGGGATATTTACGTATTTATACTAACTACAACCTAAAACATAATATTTGGAATGATGAACTACAGTTACATCTATAATAATTTAGATGCTTCCTCACCAGAAGTCATAATCAAACCTTCTATAGTAAGAGCAGTTCATTCCTGTTACCGGTTCACCAGGCATTCAGACACAATGATGCCACAGAGAAAGAGTGCAAAAACCTAACACAGGGAAGATTCTCCCTGCCTTGGAGAGATTTTCCCTGAATTCCATTTAGCTGAAGTCATCTCTATCAATGACATCTAAATGTTGATATGGTATTAAATAAGAAAATAAAAGTAAATACTTTCCCCACATAGCCCATCTGAAGACATGCAGAACAGCCTGACGCTGCACTGAGGGATGTTACCTGCCCACATGAGATGGCTAATGTCCACTGTCAACTAGGCTGAATAAGAACAACCTAGGGCATCAGTGGGACATACCAAAAGCTCTATCCGTGATGGTGTTTCCAGACGTTTAGCTGAGGAAGAAAGTCCCACCTGAACGTGGGCTTGTGGTAACTTCTCGTGGCTTGGATCCCAGACTAATTAAAAAAACAAACTAGCCAGACAGCTGAGCACTGACTCCCTCTCGGTTTCCCGACCAATAGTGCAACAAAGCTGCTCTGCAGGCAACGTCGCCTGACCACGGTGAAACGCAGGGAAGGGTCTGACCAAGCAGTGGTCTCTCAGGAGTGGGCAGGGAAGGAGAGGACCAACCAACAGTGTCTGGGTAGGAGGGAAGGAAATGTCAACAATCCCCAGAACACAGTGTGAAACTTTACACAGGAAACAGAACAGCAATAGCAAAGCTTGTTCTTACGCTAAATATCATCTATAGGTTGGTGTTGATCCAGTGTGAGTCAACATTTATAAGGTTTGAGGAGAAAAACTGTTGTTTAGCAAAACCTGATGGGTAGGTATGGTGAACAAGTTTGTAATCCCAGCAAACACAAATAAATTAAAATGAAAACAAGATGGCTTGCTTGTTTGTTTGTTTTGAGACAGAGCCTCACTATGTAGCTTTGGTTGTCCCAGAACTCACTATGTAGACCAAGCTACCCTCTAACTCACAGATATCCACCTGCCTCTACCTCCTGAGTGCTGGAGTTAATGGTAGTTGTCACTATACCCCACTAAGAGTGCATTTTTTATCATCCAGGTCCACATGCCCAGGTTCCAGTGCTGGCATAAAGATAAATAATTGTATATCTGTCAAAGAGCAGGTAAATGTCCTCTGTTTGGGAAATTCCCCACTTCGAGTTTTATTATAAAAGTGGACAATCCACTTAGAAAAGAAAGAAGAAAAAGGAGAAAGAAAAATCTACTTCCTTCCCAGTTCTTCTTATAGCACAGACAGATACACTGACAGCCACTATGCTACACACACCTTATTTTGAGTGAGAAAGTACTAACTCAGGAGATATTACAAAAGAAATATACTCTAGGAAGAACTCCTAGTTGAGGAATTTACTATTTGCATACGTATATGAGATACCATGTACATGATACCCAATCTGAGCACAAAGTTTGATTATAAGAATTATAGATATATGTTCATTAAAATCTTGCATGGTACAATTTGAGGCTCCAAAATCTAAGTGTCACCAAAATACCAGTAGAAAGGTCCATACCTGCCTTTATATGACAAACCAGTGAGAACAGAGATGCTCGAATAAACATTGTATGAAATTCCTTGAGCCTATACTATGATGTACATAAATATCAAACTGTGTGCTCAGATTGGGTATCATGTACATGGTATCTCATATACATATGCAAATATTCCACAATCTGAAAAAAATCCAAAGCACTTCTGGTCCCACACATTTTAAGTTAGGGATACTTATCCAATACTATCAAAAAGTGGAATTCGGGGCTAGCAAGAGAGCTAAGGGGGCTGGGCAGTGATAGCCCATGCCTGTAATCTCAGCACTTGGGAGGCAGAGGCAGGCGGGTCTTTGAGACAGACAGAGCTACAGAGAAACCTTCTCCCAGAAAAAGAAAAAGAAAACAAAAGATAAAGGGGTAAAGGGGTAAAGGGGTAAAGGTACCTGTTGCCAAAACTAATGAGTTGAGTACAATCCTGGAAATGGCTCAGGGCTTTTTACCTTAAAACCCACTACCAATGACATGCCTCCTCCAGCCAGGCTGTAACACCTACACTTCTCCAAACAGCACCACCAACTGGTGACCAGGTGTCCAGATGCCCATGACTATGGAGAACATTCCTTATTTCAAACCACCTCACATGGCAAGTCTCCCCCACCTCTCTCTCAACACACACACACACACACACACACACACACACACACACACACACACACACACACACAAAATGCCAAAGTTGATAGCTCTATTTAGAGTTCTTTTATGGCTCTTCAATTTAAAAAACATTTTTTTTACTCAGATAAGTTCTATCAGAGCCGTTAGCAAACAAAATTTAAGGTCTATTGTACAGCTGAGAGGAAAACTAGAGGCAGGCTCACTATTTCCTAGAGAAGACTAAGACATGTGACCACCCAAGGCAGCAGGCTTATGCATGATAGTACAGTTCAGTAAGTAAGGCCTCCAACCCTCACCCCCTAATTCCTATATGTGCCTGCTAAGATAAGCTTACTGCTATGTGCTTGTTCTCTCTGCTTCCTGCTTTCTGTTCACCACCTGAGCTCTGAGCTTCTGCTCATACTAACCACACCTACTCCTGCAGCCATGCTGGCCTCTAACCCTCTAGGCTTGTCAGCCCAAATAAACTCTTCTAAGTTACACTGATCATTGAGATATATATATATATATAGATATATATATATATAAAATCTCCTTGCAATTCTACCCATGATAAATATCTACACTCCAATATTACCTTTTTATTTTGAGACAGGGTCTCAGGTAGCCCAGGCTGGCCTCAATCTGGCAATATAGCTGAAGATGTCCTTGAACTTCTGATTTTCCTGCCTCAAGCTTACAAGTACTATGATTAAATATGTACCATTAATACCAGTTTTCAATGTTTTCTTTAATCTTTTTTTTTTAATTTGGTCTCCTTAGAACAGCATGCATATGGAATACAGATGTGCATGCAATCAAAATATCCAAACACATTAAAAAATCTCTTTTTAAAATTTTACCTTATTATTGGTGTCTGTGGAAGTAATAGGACAACTTTTAGGAGCCAGTTCCTGGGGTAAACCTTGCATCCTTTGACTTGCCCTGAAGTAATTTTTACCTAAAAACTCTCTCTCTGACCTCAAGATTATTATTATTGAAATTAATTAATTAATTGTGTGAGTACAACAGTACAACTTGCAGAAGCTGACTGGGTCTCTCCTTCCACCATGCAGTTCCTCTACTGGATGGAAGCCCCTATCTTGCTAGCTCCCTATGTCACTGTTAATGGCTTTTACAACTTTTTTGCAGGGTGTTCAATTAATTGTGCAAAGCACTAATTCACTAGTCTAAAAATATGTATTAGATAGTGAGTGAGGTTGAGGGGATGGCTCAACAGGTAAACAGCAGCCCTGCAAGTGCGAGGACTTGTCTTTGGATCCCTAGCATGCATAAAAAACCCACATGTGTTTGTAACACTAGCACAGGGGATAGAGAGATGCAGAACCCCAAAACTGCCAGGAGGTCCAGCCAATTGGTAAGTTCTGAGTTCAGTGAGAAACCCTGTCACAAAAACTAACACAGTGAGGCTGGAGAGATGGCTCAGAGGTTGAGAGCACTGACCACCCTTCCAGAGTTCCTGAGTTCAATTCCTAGCAACCACATTGTGGCTCACAACCATCTATAATGAGGTGTGGCACCCTCTTCTGGCATGCAGACATATATGCAAAGAAAAAAAAAACAGCAAATGACAGAAGATAACAGATATCTACCTCCAGCAACATAGGCATGAGCACCTACACACACATGTACATACAAATACATATACACATGCATGTTTACACCCCAACCACACAAATACCAATGATCTTTAATTCAAATAAAACTGAAGAATCATATTGCACCAACAAAATACAATGCTACACGATTATTTTTCAAATGGACTATCTATTGATAGAGGAATATAACTGTAATATATAAAAGAAAAGCAAGATGTATAGCAATATTATGTAACTTAGGGTCAGCAAAATGGCTCATCAGGTAAAGAAACCTGTCACACAAACCTGATGACCTGAGTTCAATCCCCAGAACCCACCTAAAGGCTCTGGAAGGAAGAAATTGACTCCACCAAGTTGTTCTGTGATCTCCACGTGTGCCATAGCACATGCCTATACACACATCATGTACATTTTACAAAACCTTTGTCTGCAATAAAAAATGTATTTAAGTTGGCGGGTACTAAAATACTTCTCTGGGAAGATATACAAGACATTTAATGATGGATAGCACAAAGAACCCAATGAAAAGTGACATTGTTTTCTCCCTTTTGGATACCAGGCAAGTGCTCTGCAACTGCACCATGGCCTCCCCTATACTGTTTGACATTTGTAATCATACTCAGTAGTATAAGAAGCTAGACTGGCCTTGAACTGACAGAGATACCTGCTTCTGCCTCCCAGGTGCTAGAAGGCCTGGACCAGAACACTCAGATTCGTTTTGGTTTTTTGAGACAGAATCTCATAGTCCAGGTTAACCTTAAACTAGCTATGTAAAATAATCTTGAATTCTCTATACTCCTGCCTTTCCCACCTGAGTGCTGGCAATACAGGAGTCTGCTATCCATATCCATGTCTTAGGCAATGCTGAGAATCAAATCCAGGGCCTCTTTAAGCACTTTACCAACTAAGCCTACATCCCCAATCCCTAAATGCCTTATTTCATCATGTTCAGATTCAGACTTAAGACTACTTCTATATCTCTTCTTCATTGTGCAACTTAGTTTATGGCTGTTATAAAAATGTTTGTGTGCCAGGCATGATGATGCTTGCCTCTGATTCCAGAAATCAGGAGATAAACAGAAAGTCAACTCTGGCCTTGGCTATATAGTGAATTCAAGGCCAATTTTAGCTATATGAGATCCTGTTTCAGAAGAAAGAAAGAAAGAAAGAAAGAAAGAAAGAAAGAAAGAAAGAAAGAAAGAAAGAAAGAAAGAGAGAGAGAGAGAGAGAAAGAAAGAAGGAAAGAAAGAGGGAGGGAGGGAGGGAAGGAGGGAGATGTTTGCTCTGACAGGGCATGGTAAGTTCAATTAAATTTAAGACTGTCCTTAAGTAAAATGATTTATTGGAGACCACTGCTTTCCACATCAGTTAAAACTTTCCATATTGACACCATCATCAACTATAATGCTACTGTTTATGTTATTCCTGTTACCTCTTCACTAATTCAAAGGTCCATAAAGAACAGCATTTGACTTTGTTTATACTCTTAACCACCAAAATCTATAACAGTCCAAAAGAACTGTGAATCTTTCCTTTCTTTTGCCTAGGCACTCTTCCCTACCACATGAAAGCGTGTTTATTAATATCCATCTAACTAAAGCTATGACTGATCTCTTTTCCCTGTAACATAACAGCCCACTTCAGTTCTTGTTATGAATTCTTTTTCAGGCTTGAGAGATGGATCAGTGGTTAAGAGCATTGACTACTGTTCCAGAGGTCCTGAGTTCAATTCCCAGCAACCACATGGTTGCTCACAATCATCTGTAATGAGATCTGATGCCCTCTTCTGGTGTGTCTGAAGACAGCAGCAGTGTATTCATATACATAAAATAAATAGTTTTTTTTTTTTAAAAAGAACTCTTTTCCTTCTCCTCATTCTTTTTTTTTTAATACTATCTCACTGTAGAGTATTGGCTCCACCTCACCATGTAGCCTAGGATATTCTAAATGCATGGCAAACCTCTTTCCTCATCTCCCAAGCTATACACAGCTTATAGCTATATTCTGGACTTGCCTTTCAAGATCCTTCATAACTACTCTTTCTCAAATTTGATATGGCATTATTGATATTAGCACATACTTTAAATATGCCATCACACAGTAACATCAAATACTTATGTATACTAGATGAACAATTACAAACAATTCTATGAGATAAACATTATTTGTTGATTTTTTTTTATAAATAAAAATTCCCAGAAACACTTGATGAGTAAACTGCCCAATTATACACCCAAAGAAGTAATGGGATTTAGGGTTGTTTTCTAATTTTTAATGTGTACATGTGAGTGCCTGCCTGTATGTGTGTGTGCGTAGCATGTCAGGTCCCCTGGACTGGAGTTACAAGTAGGTGGGAACTGCTCAGTATGGGTGCTGGGAACCCATACTATTTTCTATTTACAGCGTTCTACTAAATTCTGCTCTGACTAGCATATACACTTTTCCATATGGCCTAATCTACCTTTTTATTACATTACATTATTTACTTTACATGCATGAGTGTCTTATCTGCAAGTATGTGTACCACATGCATGTCTCCCTCCTGAGGCCAGAAGAGGACACTGAATCCCCTGGAACTGGAGTTACAGATGGTGCTGGACAGAACCTGGGTCCTCTGCAAGAGCAATAAGTGCTTTTAACACTGAACCATCTCCCCTGCCCCAGTCTATTTTTTCATTGTAGGTATCTCTCCACTCGGCTTGGTTGTATTTTAGGACCTCTAAAAATACAAAATAATTCCAGAAGCTCCTAAGAAGAATCCCTGTATCCTCTTGGTATTCCTGCAACGCCCTCCTCCCCAAAATTCATTAAGCTTTATGGTGACATTTGTTTTAAGAAGACAATTTATTTTCAACAATAAATATAAAGGTGCATTATAATTTTAGCGAATGCTTATTCAAACCACACCAATCTCCAAACTCCAGCAGACTCACACTTGTAGTCTCCACCAGCACTTCCAGAGAATCACTGAACCTAAGTGTTATGCATCTAAGAGCCATGACATATTAGAACAACAACGTAAATTCACTCATTAAACAGGTTTATTGGTGCTGTAATATGCCAGATCCTAAATAGGTAGAGGGAAATATCGAGAAAGGCTAGCAGCTCTCAATTTAAAAGTTACTGTATAAATATTTACTAGGGGCTGCCAAATTAATCAGCGGTTCTTTAACATTGCGGAGGATGAGTGATTCAGATCGTTTTTTCAAAATTATAGGAAAACTAACCATCCAGGAAAATAAAGCCTAAACACACAAAACTTAGTATACAATTTTCAGAGAGTTAGAAACTCAGTCCCAACCACCATTATCCTCAAACTCAGGTTAAAAGCCCATTAAGGAAACCAAATTGCCCGGGATTAAGAATTGCCACATCTATTTAATAATCGTGGTTATTCCTTTCACTGTGAAATGCACACAAATGCTACTTATGAACTAATTCCCCCATAACGGTAACGAGTTATCACCGGGGAATCGTTTCTCCCATAGGAGTCCTGTTGGCCAAATGGTTATTTATATACAAAAACTTTCATTAGACACTAACACAAAATAGTTAAAAAATTATTGTTATTCATAAATGGACTACAAGATTACTCACTAATCCCGGTTTCCTCGCTATGCCTGTTAACTCCACATCCCAAGATCAACACCCAGAGAGAGCCCTCCCGGCTGGAAGGAGATGGAAAATAACTGATGCTCCGCAAAGCTCATCCCAGCAAATCAAGAGAAGGTAGGTACCGATGACCGCTACAGCTTCCAGGGCCTTTCTTCAAAGGCTCTGGAGGTGAAAAAATTTACCTCAAGTTCCAGGAAAGCGGTGGCAATTGCTCTCAGAGCTCAGACCAGTTACCAAGTAGCCTCCCGACCTTTCCGTCACCATAGTGATTTCTAAGCGCTATGAGCGTTCCCTCTGCCCTGTTCCCGCGATACTTGCCGGGTGCCAGTCACCCAGGCGGGTTCTTGACCCCGCCCCTAACCGAGCCCGCCCTCTCACTGGAAGGTGTTATTGGGCAACTGGACCCCGCCTACAGCTGTGGGCGGGACCCTGCTTGGTATTTTTTTTCTTTTTCAAATTTCTCCTGTCTTTCAAATGCTGTCGTTCTAAAAGTGCGAGAGGCCGTAGTGTCCACAACTCTTTCTGTTAAAGACCATAGAAAAGACGTAGTATCCCTCCTTGCTCTCCCTTCCCAGTCGGAACTTCCCCCTCGCGCCACAGTCCCGGGTAGAGCCCGCGCATGCGCTCGAACGGCCCGAAGATGGCGGTGGGAATCGCCGCACTTTTTTTCAAATTCGCGGGTCCCAGAAACCATTGCGCGCATTTGTAACGAATTTCCGTTCGAGTTTGGATTTTAGGCGCCATTTTCGAGTGAAGGGCCCGGAGCCGAAACACCGGTAGGAGCGAGGCGGGGGTCGGCAGTCCCACGGTTTCAGCCCTGCTCGGAGTGGACCTGCCGACAAGGTGAAGTACTTCTTTTCTAGATCAGGTTATCTCATTCTTCCTCCCTGCCCCGCGGGCGCCGAGAACACGGAGGCCTGGAGCCAGAGCGGCCAAGTGCAGCGGAGGCGGCTCGGGGAGCTCCGTCGCCTGTCACCCCTCCCCCTCGGCTGCCGGGCGGCGGCTCCGGCGCCTCTTCCTGGGGGAGGCTGCGAGCCTGTCTCGGCCAGGGCGTCCCCCCTCCCCCAGGCCGGTCCGTCCCGTCTCTCAAGGGGACTGCAGTCCCACTCAGAGCCCCTCCTTGGGGACTTGGCATGACTTATACTGTCCATCGGGACTCCGCCTGGGACCGGGGGGATAAACCCCTACTATCCCGGAAAATGACCCAACCGGAGCCGACGCTGCCAGAGTCCAATTTTGCAGTGTATGGCGGGTGGCTTCGGCTTCGGCCATCCTCTTCGCTGGGGCGGTGAGAAGAGACTTCGACTCCTCCGGCCGTCCAGGACTCAGGACCTAAATGGCGGGTTGCAGGGAGGGGGATGACAAGTCTGCCGGGCAGGCGCTGCTGCTCTGGAGAGTAGTCACGCAGACCCGAAGCTGGTCGAACTTCTCTTTCCGATACCGAGCGCATTCACTCCCCAGCCCCGACGGCAGGAGACTGTCAGCAGATGTCCTTCTCTTGAGAGATGGCTCCACAGGGGCGGGTGGCCTGAGCGAATTCCTCTGTCCCGGGCGGGCGCGGCTAGGATTTTTTCCCACTTACCTGGGGCGTGGGAAAAGCCGTCCCGCCTGGTTGCCGCCGCTGTGTTCCTAGTAGCCACTTTCCTCAGGACCCGCTACCTGCTTGCGGCGGCGGGTGGGTCCTGGGCGGAGCCCGTCCTGCTGCTGCGGGACCTGGGCAGCGAGCTGCGGGCCGACCTGACTCCAGATTCTCTCCTGCCGCAGCCACCATGCGGCGTAAGGGCACCAAGCCCTCCACTGCCTGCCACCAGGAAGAAGGGCCGCCGCCCTCCGAGGACGGTGCCCTCAGCGAAGGGGAGAAGGAGCAACCGGACTGCGAAGTGGACAGCGCTGCAGCTGCAGGTGAGTGACCGGCCAGGATCCGGGTGCGTCAGAAGCCTGCGGAGGTTGGCGGGCCGCAGGCGACAGGTTGACTTCGGTAGCTCCGGAAAGCCATTCTGTGGTTTTCTAAAGAATTCCATGCAGTTTTCTGTAACGGTTCTGGAAGGGATGAATGTGAGCGGAAAACTTGAGTTGTGAATTTCTGTGTTTCGGAGTAGCACTGACATCTTTCCCGTATTTCCGTTGAAAGCGGCAATGGTCAGCCCTGAGTTGCTGAGCGCCTGTGCGCCCCTAGACTGGATTGAATGTGATGTGGAGTTGCTTGACTCACCCTTTACTGTTGGACTGCCTTTTGGGGTGTAATAGTAATTTTTACTTTTTAAAGTGTGTCGGTGTTTGGTGATGGGGGCATATGTACATGAGTGCAAGTTCCCGTGGAGGGCATGGACCTCCAGTTATAGGCGGTCTCAAGCCTCCGATTGCGGGTGCTGGGAACTAAACTCGGGTCCTACACAAGAAAAAAAAAAAAAAAACGCTAGGCCCCTTAGATTGCCTTTAAAGAGAAGGTATAATTTGAGAGTGTGGTGCCTTCTGAGTGTAGAAATTAAGAGCTAGTGTGAAATTCCCGTGACCATTAAGTTTGTGAGTTTCTTAAGTGCTGAACCTTGTAGAGAGTTGGATTTTCGATCGTTAGAGTTGCATCTCCAGTCTCATATTATTAGGCATCGGGGAATCCGTTTGTTGCAAGGTTTTCTTTATGGTATAGTATTTTGACTCCTCTAATGAAAACAGTGTAGTTTTACCAAATTTTGTGAATGGTCTGATTTCTTTGACTAATTTGAAGGAGTATCCATCCCCATGAGTTTAGGATTTGTTTGTGTGGAAAATAAATTCCTAGGTTTCAAAAGTAACATTCCTGCATTACGTTCTTTAAATACTAGCAGGCAATGGGCTTACAACTAATTACACTAATGTAGGCTTTCCTCTTCGTTAACCTAGAGACTCCAGGTGAGGAGCTTGATAGCAGAAGTTTAGAAGAGATTTTGAATAGTATCCCTCCACCCCCACCTCCAGCAATGGCCAGTGAAGCTGGAGCTCCTCGGCTTATGATAACTCATATTGTAAACCAAAACTTCAAGTCCTATGCTGGAGAGAAAATTCTGGGACCTTTCCATAAGGTATTTGCCTACTTAAGTAACTTGTAATACATCTTTATTACAAGATATTTCAGTTTTCTAACGGTCCTGACTCGATTCACAGACATATGCACATAGACACAGACAGCATGTTGCTGCCTGTGATTTCAACAACAGGAATTGGTTTTTTCTTTATCTGATATCTGGTATATCTTTAGCACTAATGTTTGCATATTGAATAAGACCTGATTTTGTTAGAAGGTAATTTTTTTCCGTTGACTGTGCTAAAGAGGTTTGTAAGATGTCGGGATTAGAATTTGAATATGGTTTTATTTAAGATAGTAAAGCATGTGCTAGAGAAGAACATGATGTAAGAAAACTCAAATTGGGATTTTGGAGGGCATTCTTTTCCTTCAGTTCACTGGCCACTCCCATTCTTGGAGTGCTTTCCTTTTCTTAATAAACTGCTTTTAATTCTAAAGAGAAAGAATGAAAAAGTATTTATCTTTTAATAATGAAAACCTTTAAACACCTTTAATTTTTACTGTAAATTAAGTTATGGAGTAGTTTAAAATTAGTATAAGTGTGACTTTAAATTTAAATTTTTTTTTAAATTTACTTTTATGCAGCGTTTTTCCTGTATTATTGGACCAAATGGCAGTGGAAAATCCAATGTTATTGATTCCATGCTTTTTGTGTTTGGCTATCGAGCACAAAAAATAAGGTCTAAAAAGCTGTCAGTACTGATACATAATTCTGATGAGCACACGGATATTCAGAGTTGTACTGTAGAAGTTCATTTTCAAAAGATAATTGATAAGGTAAGATTATTTGCTACTTGCAACTTCAAGCAAGAAAAACACATCACATTTTATTATTGTAGACCTGAATTGTTTATTTTATGTTTGTGTATAATTAAAGCAAAAGAAATGTTTTTTGCTTCTGTGACCATATTTGCTTCAACTTTTTGGAGGAAGACACTGACTTAGGGGACCCTGAGTGCTAACTAAGCATTCATTCTATTCAGGATACATATGGGCTTCATTTTAAGTCATACATTTTTTCTCTTTAGGATAAACATTTTAATTTTTAAAATGTAATAATTGAGTCTAAAATATAGTAATTAGCTGTGTGTGTAAAATATGGAATTTTCTAAGGTTTGAGCTACCATGATGTATTTGTAGCATTTTTTTAAAATGGTAGGGGACAGGCCTCTGTTTAATTAGCTTAAAAAAATCTATGATTCAAAAAGCAACTGAAAAGAACCTTAAAAAAAATTAATGCATATAATAAAGTAACAGATGATTGGATGCTGGGGGTGTGTTTTAAATATACAGAAACATCTATCGTAATTTTGTTCTGAATTCATTCTGTTGTATTTGAGTTAGAGAATAAATTGCCAGTAAATCAGATATTCCAATACCTAGTCTTTGATCCATCTAAAATTGAATATGACACAGAGCCTTTAAGAATAAATGAACTTTAATGCTAAAATAAATTGATTATTTGCTTTATTGGCTATATAATTGAATTTTTATGATTTGTCTTTCAATTAATGATAGGAGATGTTGTTCAGGAAAGTGCAAAGGGAATCCCAGACACAGACACACACAGACACCACACACCCACACAGACACTACACACAATAAACTGACAGCCATACTCCCTGACACACCTTGACCAGTAAAGTATTTCCCCTTAGTACTTTCCTTAAGTCATCTCTTTTTAACCAGTCATCAAGGTTATTCGAATGGAGTGGGTTGTTGTACATATGCTGGAGTTCTTGTTCACCTTCCTTGGCTCTTATTCAGATATATTTTTTGGCTTCTTCAAAAATTTCATTTTTGTTTGCTTGGTTTAAACTTTTAGAGGTTTTTGAGAAAGAAACCAAACAACTTGGAGAAGTATCTAGTCCTTTGTAAACCAGTTTATTTTTACTTCATTTTAAAATGGTTGTCAGCTTATGGTCATACTTAATTCAGGGGAGATAAAACTAGTAATAGGTGAAAAGTACTAAAGTTAGTTATATACATTTATGACTCTGCTAAAGAATACAAGAAAAAAATAAAATATTTAATCCGTTCCATTAGTTTCAGTATAAAGTAAATAAAATCTGGATCAAACATACCAACAGTTTTCTGGTTCTGTTTTTCCTAAAAACAGGAAGGGGATGATTATGACGTCCTTCCTAACAGCAACTTCTATGTATCTAGAACAGCCTACAGAGATAACACTTCTGTCTATCATATAAGTGGGAAGAAGAGGACATTTAAAGATGTTGGAAATCTTCTTAGAAGCCATGGGATTGACTTAGACCATAATCGATTTTTAATCTTGCAGGTACGTTTAAAAATTCTTCCAAAGTTTTTGGGTTTTGGTTTGTAATAAAGCTTCAAAGGGCGTTGTTCTGTTTGGTGAATCCTGTCTTTTGGAACCTTAAAGTACTGTAGCAGCACATCATGGTTTACATACTACAGTCAAGATGCGAATCATTATTTGCTGCTCTAGAAATTTAAGGAAATTCATTCAAGACTATATTGTTATCATCACACTTGTATTATTATGTTTGGACATTGACATACTTGTTCCGCTCTAGCAGCACGTAAATATTGGCGTAGTGAAATAAATATTAAACACCAATATTATTGTGCTGCTTTAGTGTGACAGGGATATAGCAACTCCCTTTAAGATAAAAGTGTTTCATAGTCCCTTTTGTTTATTGTCACTTTTCTAACATAAAAACCATATATTTGATATTACAGCAAATTTTCCTGGGTACCTAATATAATATTTTTATATTTCAATAAAGGTTTACTTTGCGTGGGTTTAATTTGTACACAATGGCCTAATTTCTTAAACCAATACTATTAGTATCAATTCTTAGGGAAGTCCTTTTTAGAAGTATAAAAAAAATTAGGTTCCTGGTATTTTCATTATTATTATTTCTTTTATTTTATTGTTTCTTCCTTTTTATTTATTTTTCCAATTTTGGTGTGAGTATAGAAGTAAAAGTATATCCTGCTAGTATAATTTGGAAGGAAAATTTTGTCTTCCCTACTTTTTTTTTTTAATACAGTTAGGTATTATGAAATTTCTGTTCTGATTTGAAATTATCTTTTTTTTTTTTGTACTATGCCAAGCTACTAGGAGCATGAATAAAATTTAAAAATGAAATTGCCTGTTATGCAGAGACAGCTGCCGATACAGTGTATCTTTTACTACTGATTTTAAAATAAGTTGGGAGTTTCAATTTAATATAAAATGTTATGTTTATAAATGTTCCCACTAACATAATTTTCACAAATTTTACTCTATATTCTTGAGATTATTATTATTTGAATCATACCCAGTATAAAAAACAAATGATAATTTTCTAGAATACCCCTTAACTGTCATAATAGTGTATTTACAGTACTTTAGTGGGCCAGTGTTACTTAAGTATTGAAAAAAATCAGTTGCAGACATGCATGCTAAATAAGATTTGGATTTATATAGATGTAGCCTTATACCATTGTAGTATTTTTTAGATTTCTATTTTCAGAAATTTGGTTTAATTAACTGGATAAAAACCTGTATTCCTTTATAATCTTAAATTTAGTGGTGGTAACAATTTTGCAGGGAATTATACTAATCTTTTTATTATTTGCTGTTTGCTTAATTTTATTCTGAGATCAGTTTTATGCCAATACAAAATAGACTATGTTTTAGGTCTTGTAAAGTTTTTATACAACGTCTACATAATTTGCTAATACAGGAAGCTGATAAAGTAACTTCCCAAAGAAATAAATAAGTTGAGTTTATATTAAAACCTGCTCCTGGAGTACTTAAGATGAGTTGGTCCTCCTAACTGAACCCTTGTCTGCTCTCACAATTAAACTTTTATATTCTTTCCAAAGAATACTAAGTTAAACATTCTAATTAACAGATTTAGTTTGATTTGGTTGAACTTAGATAAGAACTTTAGCAACTAGATAGAATTCAGAATTCTGTTAAGTCTGAGAGAAAGTGGAAGTAGTTTCTGTGAGTGTTCCTTAGCTCCTTATCACAATCTTTGATTCTTCAACTAGTAAGATTTAAAGCATATGAAGGTAAGTGATATTGTAGCTTTTATTTCATTCTCTCCTCACTGACATTTGTCTTAAAAATTACCCATGGTTAGGGAGGCTAGAAAATCAAAGACAGTATCATAGTACAGCATCCAAGATGCAGAGACAGTGATATGATTATTTCATACGTAATCTAAATTTAGGGAAAGCAAATTTTTAAGATTAAAATGAACTAGATTTTAGAAACTGAAAAGGCTTTAATTACTGTTTATGGACTCATGTTTCTTTAAGCATCTTTGTATCCAGATCCAAGTTTCACTCACTATTTAAATGTGCTTCTAATGGGGCACTGTGCTGAGATTAGTCTAAAAATGGATAAAGCCCATTTCTTATCCTTGGGGACAGGTATACATGGGCATGTGTACTTCAAAAGTAGTCACATAGTTGGTTGACCATTGGTTTGCATAGTTTTGTATGTTACAAGGGAGACTTTGTGATGTTTAAGACTATTGGTCCAAATAAGAAAGGTTTTATTAGCCTGTAATATTTCATAGGCACTAAATTTTATTGGTTTGCTCTATTAGTTGATGATTTTGTTCCATTTGGGTTAGAGAAATGATAATCATATGCTTCTGTTACCCTTCAAAGTTGCATTAATAAATTGCTGTGTTGAAAGTGGTTTTATAAATTCCTTAAAAGGCAGAATTTTGATTTGGTCAGTTTTTAGTTCTGTATGTTTTTTGTCTTTTTTAACAAAGTGAAACAAATGATTTTTGTTACCAATTTCTACTTTGGAGAATGGTTTAACTTAGATCTGAGTTCTTTTTTTTTTTTTTTAAATATACTTTTACAGTTGGTGTGACATATAAACTTGTTTATATGTAGTCTCTTAATCTGTAGAAATAAAGAAAAATTAAAAGCAAATAAGTCTGTGACTAAATTTCAAAAGAAATTTTTTGAGTTGACAGTAGTGATAGCTCAGTTTTCTAAAGGTGTCTGAGCCGAGTGTCTGCTTCGGGAACCCAGCTAGGACACGCCTCCGAGCACCCAGAATAGACAGAAAAACTAACCACGAGGGCATCCACTTTTTACTTATACTTTAGACAGATGCTAACTTTAGAAATTGGTTGCTTGTCCTTTTGCAGAAAAATTAAAGTAAAATGTACTTGAGGAAGGTAGAAGTTAACTGATAGTGTGGTGAGAAGCAAGGAAAAATGAAAGTTATTTAGGCAAAACAAAAAACCCAAGGGATTGGAATATTGCTCAGTGATAGTGATTATCTAGCACTCGTGAGGCTCTTGGGTTGATATCTAATCATTTCTCTTAGTTTTTCCTACATGTACACATGTGTGCCATATGTGTGCTTGGTGCCAAGATGGTCAGGAGAAGGCATCAGAACCCCTGGAACTGGATAGATGTAGGCCACCATTTCAGTGCTCTTCACTGCTGAGCTATTTCTTCAACCTCTTCCCAATCTGTATTTTAGTGGAAATAAAAGGATTTATTTCACTTTCCAATGTTAGGGTAGGGGGTGTGTGCTCCTATACCCACTTTCCTCTTGAATTTTAAGCTGTAGATGCCCAGCCCTGCCACTCTAAGATGAGGGTATATGAAATTTTACATGCCAACAGGAAATGTCGTAGATAACACGTTTCTGTTACTGTTCGTGATTGGTAACCTTGGTATGAAAGAGTATTGAAATTGATTATACTTTTTTCTGGGTGATGGGAGATACTTCCGGGGTTGCTGCTGTTACTACGGAGGAGCTGAGATTGGTTCTCAGCATCCAGTTTACAATTGCTTGTAACTCCAGCTCCGGGGGAATTCATCACCCTCTTTTGAAATCCATAGGCATCCGCACTCAGGTAGGCATATAAACACATACACAATTAGTCATTTTTTTAATTATTTCAAAATATACTAAGCTTACTGCTTTAAAATCTTTCACATGAGCTAGGTTTTTTGAAAACTCCCTCTGTCAGTCCACAAATGACACAGCAGATGGCATAAAATGGAAATATTAGAAAACATAGAGTAGCAAGTAGTTGGGCACATGAAGGGAGTATTAAGGATTAAAACAATAAGAAAAGTTCTAGGTTGTCATTGAAAAGCCACAGCAGAAACTGGAGAAACGGCTCAGCAGTTAGGAGGACCCAGCTGGAAGCTTACTACCATCTTTGACTCCAGTCCTAGAGGCTGAGATCCTCTTCTGTCCTCTGGGCCACTGCCCATACATGGCACATAGATATACTACGACCCATAAGATAATAAAATGATTTTTTTAAACCACAGGAATCCTTTCAATTAAAGACCTAACTGCCTTATTCATTCACTGTCTAGTCTTTAAGGAAAGCAGTAGCAGGTGGTGGTGGTGGTGGTGGTGGTGGTGGTGGTGGTGGTGGTGGTGGTGGTGGTGGTGGTGGTGGTCAACTTTAATCCCAGCATTCAAAAGGCAGAGGCAGACCGATTTCTGTGAGTTACTGGATAGCCTGGTCTAATTACAATTCCAGAATAGCAATGGCTACAGAAAAATACCCTATCTCAAAGGAAAACAAGAATACAGTATAATACAATTTAAAACATATCCCATGAAACTTGAAATAGAATTGTTTTGATAAACAAATGACCTTGTCTTTATTCAACAACTTGATTGGGATGGGAAGAAATCAGCTGCTTCCTTCATCTTACTTTAGGAGGAGCAAATAACAAAAACAATCAACTATCACACTTTCTCTCAAACTAGATTGCTTCTTAATAACTATATATACCTTCCAAAAATAGTGTAGGGGCTCTCTGACACCTCTCTCTCTCTCTCTTTCTCTCTCTCTTTCTTCTTCTTTCTCCAATCCCCCTTCCACAAGTTCCCTGCTGGTAGGCCTCTATTTCTCTCCTTCTGTACCCCACCCCCACCCCTGCCTCTACTCTGTTCTCAGCCCCACTTCCCATGCCCCAAAATAAACTCTATTCTATACTTTAAAAAAAATTAGTTTGGACAAGAAATATGTGGTACTATTCAAATATGTTTACTTGTGTGCATGGTTTCACTGAACCCCAGGTTTTGATTATTTGAAAAATGTAGACTTAATACCTTGTGGACATTTGACTAAAATGTGGGTTCTTTTGGCATATTTTTTTATTTTATTCATTTGAAACAGACACTTAGATACTCAACATGAATTAAGTAATATATCAGAGTATATCTTCTCACTGATTAAAGTTACTACTGTGATCTGAAGCTTTGGGCATACTTCAGGTTTGGATCCTGTCTAAACTTATATTGTTGATGCAAAGATTTGAGAACTGACAGGAAAGTACTCTCTGCATACTATAGGATTATCGTACATATAGGCATTTTGGTTTACAATTTCACTCAATACTCCATGATCATGTGGTACTGCTAGATTATCAGAGTATTAGCATAACGATACTTATAAAACTACTAAAAAGATCACCTGTTAGCATGGCATGGCTTGATATGGTGCATGCCTTGAATCCAACACTTGGTAGGCAATGACAGTTCTTCAAGTTCAGGGCCATTGTGAGCTCCTTAGAGACCCATCTTAAAAATCAGTACAAAGTATACCTGCCAGCAAGTACATTTTAAAGTGTTAAGCGTGATTCTTTTTCTTCAGTGCATTTTAGCCTAATTTTTAAGGTTGAGTCATACACTGATTAAAGTTGAATCACTAAAATATCTTAACATGTATTAACATGTAGTTCCTTTTTGGATTTAACTAGAAATAGTCTGTCCCTGGCCATTCTCTCTTCACTTCTTGTTTCTTTGCTGTTAAAATGTTGACAGAACAAAAAAGCTGTAGAATTTACTTCACTCTCAGGTTAATAGGTTACCTGGAAATCAGCCTTAGGTGCGACTTGTAGGTTTTTGGTTTTGGTTTGTTTTGGTTTGGGTTTTTTGTTTGTTTGTTTTTTTGTTTGTTCGTTTTTCTTTTTTAAGTAATCAAAGATTTTTAATTATAGTTTAAAGTTGCTAGATTGATTACAAACAGAAGGTTTCCTGCATGGCATGTAACAATACTATTTGCTGTCCCTAATCAGGATACTTAAGAGGGAAAGATAATTTCCTTTCCCATTTAAGTTGAAAAAACTCAGAACACTTTAGTCATCTTTTATGAAGTGGGTCCCTTGTTAATTTCACACCAGGTTTATAGAGAAATTAGATAGCTATATAGAGTGCAACTATAATTACTCGGGCGGGTTCTTTATACACCTCATGAAGAGACGTTTTGAAAAATTCTTTTAGAATGATAACTAATTAGCAAATTGTTTTAATAATAATTGCTAGTATATCTAACCAAACTGCTTGACAGAAAAATTTGTTTACTTAAAAACATTACATGGGGCACCTTTGTGTATATATGTGGGTATGTATTAAATATATAAAATATTTATATATATTATATATATTTTTGACCCCTTGCATAAAATATCCTTACCCTATTTGATGAATATCCTTTAGTTGGGATTAGCCTGCTCACACTGAAAAGATTTAGCTGCTGTGTGTATATACAACGAATATGAATGTGACTCTCTTAAAGGGTGAAGTTGAACAGATTGCTATGATGAAACCAAAAGGCCAGACTGAACATGATGAAGGTATGCTTGAGTATTTAGAAGATATAATTGGCTGTGGACGGCTAAATGAACCTATTAAAGTCTTGTGTCGAAGAGTTGAAATATTAAATGAACACAGAGGAGAAAAGGTAAATGAATCTTCTGTAATCATTTGTTGCCAATGAGATTGTCTTATTAACCAGACAGTGGTTGCACATGTCTTTAATCCCAGCACTTGGGAGGCAGCAGCAGGCAGATCTCAGAGCTTGAGGCCAGCCTGCTTTACAGATTGAGTTCCAGGACAGTCAGGGCTATAATAGAGGGGGGGGGGGGGGCAGTGTCTTTATTCACAGATCAGCTGAATTTACTAAGTTGAATACTAATGTTTTATAGTTCATACTTGCAGAAATTTTTATCAAACCCTCTATTTTTATATTAACCTTTGCATGAGATGCTTTTATTTAATGTTTATGTTTCAAATTGATTTTGTATATGAAATGTTTTAAATCTTTAATGTTTGTAGTTAAACAGAGTAAAAATGGTAGAAAAGGAGAAGGATGCACTAGAAGGAGAGAAAAACATAGCCATTGAGTTCCTTACCCTGGAAAATGAAATATTTAAGAAGAAGAATCATATCTGTCAGTACTACATGTAAGTACTCTGGTCAACTTTATACATTTCTCAGCATCAAAGCCCCTTTTTTCTCTATAATATGTGAATGCCTAGTTTCCTGAAGTCTTTAAGTACTCAGTGTTTAGTGTTCTATTTTAAAGTGAAAGATCGTTGTACCATTTTTAAAGACTGGGGGTGGGGGACACATGTTACATGCAGTTGCTCCTCTCATTAAAGGGCTAAATTTAGAACCTAGTAGAAATCACAGATAGTATCAAATCTTTATATATACTATTTGTTTTCATTTATGTCCTATAGAAGTGTCAAAAAGTCAGGGTTAAATCTACCCTTTCATGTGGTTTTTCTTTTGTTTTAGTTACTGTGCAAGGGTAGATGAGTACTAACTCTCTTAGATAGGATGACAACTTCCTCTAGGAAGTTCCAGATCTCAAACTCGGGTCATCAGGTTTGCCCTGCAAGCACTTTTACTCTGAACCATCTCCCCAGTCTGTGGTGGTGGGTTTTTGGTTGGTTGGTTGGTTGGTTGGTTGGTTGGTTGGTTGGGGATTTTGGTGCACATGCGTGGTCATGAACATGTACATGCATGTGCTTCAAAAACCAGAGCAAGATGTGGCTATCTTGCTCCCTCTTCACTTCATTCCCTTATATGGTCTTTACCTAAAGCAGAAGTTCACTGATTCAGCCAGGCAAGCTAGCCACAAAGCTCTTGGGATCCACCTATTTCTGCCACTGTACCACGGTGTCCCCACCCCAATGCTGATGTTAACATCACACTTAGCCATGCTGCTACAGTTTTACCTGGATGCAGAAAATTCATTATTAGATCTTCATGCTTGAAAATCAAATGTTTTTACTGAGCCATCTCCTCAGCCCCTTCTTTCATTTATGCCTTTTGCATTATTAGTAAATACAAGAGTTACTTGAACAAAAGCATAGTGATACCTTATAGTTGATCCCAATAACCAGTAAGACTTCTAACTGACTATAAGGTTGATATATTCCATGTTGCAATACTAAATAAAAGGAAAGATTAATAGTGCTAGTCAGTGTGAAATTTAAAATTGCCTATTCTAAAATTTAACATTTAACTGACAAGGGTAGACTACAAGTAACTCAAATCATGAAAAATAAAAACATAAATTTATATGATGAATCTAATTTATTTCCTCAAACAATTTTGTTCTTAAATTCTATCTAGTCTTAAGCCAGAGGTCCTGCCCCAGTCACTCCTATAGCCCTGGCTTGCTATAAATTGATGAATATTTTAGAAGCAGCTGGGTTTACTAATGACATTTTGCATTCTCTGATTTTCCCCTCTAGCTATGATCTACAAAATAGAATTGCTGAAATGAAGACTCAAAAGGAAAAAATTCATGAAGACACTAAAGAAATCACTGAGAAGAGCAATGTGCTTTCCAATGAAATGAAAGCTAAGAATTCAGCTGTAAAGGATATAGAAAAGTAATAACCTTTGAGAAAGTATTAAGTATTTACATTCATTTTTCACCTGTCTTCATGTAAACTTACTGCAAATAGGTTGAATGTAATATATTTCCTAGGAAGTAAATCAGTTCTTTTAGATTACCCCCACCACCTTGCACCTAACTCATTGCTACAGTTGCCCAACTTTGAAGTCCTGCCATATTATATGCCTTTCCTCTAGTGGCACAGTAACATCCAAAGCTGAAACACAAGCATTACCTGGCCCATTGGTCCTAATGGTTTGCAAATTTAATTTAGAAATCAAGTTTTAGTTATGAGCTTAGATTTAGTTAAAGCACTTAGGGGGCAGAGGCAGATGGGCCAGCTCTGGTCTACTGAACAAGTTCCAGGAAAGCCAAGGGTATGAGAAGAAACCCTATCTTGGGGAAGGAAATTAAAAAAACGACCACAGTATTTTCTTTCCAGCTTAGAAACACAAAATAACTCATGATTAAAAAGAAAAAGTCTTCACCTATCAGTGGAAATCAGCTTGGGAGTTTTAAGGTTTTAGTTGTAAAAGTTTTGACATGAATAGATGAAATATGCCAGAAAGATTGTATCTCTGACAATTTATTCTCTTTGGTAGGAAGCTCAATAAAGTTACAAAATTTATTGAACAAAATAAAGAAAAATTTACACAGCTAGATTTGGAAGATGTTCAAGTTAGGGAAAAATTAAAACATGCTACAAGTAAAGCCAAAAAACTGGAGAAACAACTTCAAAAAGATAAAGAAAAGGTAAGTATTAGAAGAAGTCCTGAATTTTTGATTTCTTAAGTGCCAGATCTAGTTCTTTTCCCAAATTCACTTGGCTTTGGTTCCCTAAGAAAATGGGGGTTGGGGATTTAGCTCAGTCCCTGGCCCTGGGTTCAGTCCACAGCTCTGAAAAAGAAAAAAGGAAAAAAAAAAAAGAAAAGAAAATGAATTGGAATACTAAATGTAAAATATTTTATGCCTGAACACAATTCCTCCCAAGGAATACGTTCTCTCCATTGAGTTTTAGAACTTAGTAATAGAGTTGTTGGTGAGCGATCCACCTAGTCAGCGATACTATTTTGATGCTAGTGGTAATTTTCCTAAAATAGTAATTTAAAGGGATCTTTAGGTGTTTTGTGTTTTTGTTGTTTTTTTCTTTTTGAAGATGAGGTGTATTTAGCACTGGCTGGCCTTTAACTCCCTATATAGATCAGGCTGTCCTTGAATTCACTGAGATCCTCCTCTCTTTGCCTACTAAGCGATAGTTGGCTAAAGATTTTTTTAATTATTTTTATGTGCTTTGGTGGTTTTGCATTATATCTGAGAATGTGGAATCACTTGGAGCTGGATTACAGGTATGAGCTCTACCATATGAACCTAGGTTCTCAGTACTCCTAACCACTGAGCCACCTCTCCAGCCCCAGCTATAGAGATATTTTTTGAGTAAATATTACAGTTTTTAAAAATAACCACATTAGCTGTATAACCACCACCCCTGTCATTTATTTGTGTGCCTGCATAAACGTGTGCTCTGCATGCATCTGGAGGTCAGAGGACAATTTGAGGGAGTTGGTTTCTCTCCTTTCACCTCATGGGTCTCAAGGATCGAATTCAATTAGGTAATCAGGCTTGGTGGTGAATGCCATTACCCACTGAGCAATCTGAGCATTCCCCATAAACTTTAAAAACTTTTGCCTTCTGCAAAAGCAAGAAGAATTTACAATCTAGAGTTAAAAATTTTTAAATGCATTTCATGGCCTGGACAGGTGGCTTAGTGATCACTGGCTACTTTTGCTACAGACCTATATACAATTCCCAGTACCCTCAGTGTCAACTCAATGTCTCTTAACTCCAGTCTCGGAGGTTCTGATGCCCTCTTCTGTCCTTTGTGCACATTGCATGCATGTGGTGTATAGACATTTGGTAAACACTCGTACATACAAAGTTAGAAGAAAAACTCAACCAAAAAATTGGTTCTGACAGCTAAGTAATTTGGTGTCTCTCAAGGTATGTTCATTTCTTTACCAGATGTAGATAGATACAAAATTTGGGTTCTACTTTACCTATAAATGTTTTCCAAATGTACGTACTATAGCTTAACAAAGGTTTTGTGAAATACTAGAAAACAGAAATAATATGGAATAATGCTCAAATTCTACAAAAACATTACGTGTGTGTGAATGTGCCAGTTTGGATTCCCCCTCAAACTGCAGTTAACAGGCAGTGGAGAGCATCTGGGTGAGGAGGTTGGACTTACTTAGGTCTTCTGGAAGTGCTCCTAACTGCTGAGTCAGCTCTCCAGCCTTTTCAGGAATAAACTGTTGGTATGTGATTACTATCAGATTGTATTTTGGATAAAACTCTACATGGTGTCTCTGAAGAGTTGGAAATTCTTAAAGATCTTAGGATTGGGTTGAAGAAGGGAACAAAGATAATTCAGTGTGTTGTCTCCAGGAAACTATAATTATTAGGTACATTTTATCAGTATAGAGTACCCTCCAAAATATATTTTTATAATCTTAATTCGTTTCATAATCCCAGGTTGAAGAGCTGAAAAGTATACCTGCCAAGAGTAAGAATGTCATAAATGAGACAACAACTAGGAACAATTCTCTTGAGAAAGAAAGAGAGAAAGAAGAAAAAAAATTAAAAGAGGTTATGGACAGCCTTAAACAGGAAACACAGGGGCTCCAGAAAGAAAAGGAGGTAAGAGTCTGTCAGTGATGGTTTTAGTGACTTCTGCCTAACCTGAAGACTGTTTTTGCAATAACATTCAAAGATGAGCTTCTGAAAATAAGTTAGGCCTAATACAGTGCTGTACACCTGTACTGTAATGTCAGCTGTCTGGTAGGCTGAAGCACGTAGGAGAGGAGTTAGACGCAAAGCTATGTTACATATTACAAAAGACTATCTCAAACTGTTTAACCTTTCAGTTTAAAATACCTAAAACTTTGGTCTATAATATTTGCCCTTTTTTGTTTTGTCTTTTGGAAAGAAAAAATGTTAAAAAAAAATTTGTAGTTGTAAGAAATGTGAGGTCAAGTGCTTTGCCATATAGCCATTCTATGCATTCAGGTTTCTTATTTAATATACATTGAGGGGTTTTTTCCCTATGTATCTTTCTTTACCCCTTGTTAATGATAAAACTATGAATGGAATTAAAATGAAATCTTACCATATTGCAGATTTTTCAACAAGATGAACACATTTGAAGAAATTTTGTGAATAGTTCTTATACCTAGTAATGTAGTAACAGTATAAAATCTACATGTAAGTCCCAAGTTTTCTTAAGTGTTACATTTTTATTCAGAAATGAGCATGCTAATGCCAGTGTCACAGAGCTCATTGACATCAGTTAGGGAAAGACACTGAGCAGTGTACACGGAAGACCTGACACAGGCTGTTTTAATCTAGTCCACTTACACAAGTTATTTTTAATAGGACTTTATTGGTAGACCTTCCTTTCTTGATTGACTTAAGAAGTACAATTTTCAATCTAAGCTTGAAAATATATTTCATTTAATAAACTCATATTTTAATAGATTCAAGAAAAGGAACTTATGGGCTTTAACAAGTCAGTAAATGAAGCACGTTCAAAGATGGAAGTCGCTCAGTCAGAACTTGATATCTATCTCAGTCGACATAACACAGCAGTGTCTCAATTAAGTAAGGCGAAGGACGCGTTAATCACAGCTTCTGAGACTCTCAAGGAAAGGAAAGCTGCAATCAAGGACATAAACACAAAGCTCCCTCAGGCTCAACAAGAATTAAAGGAGGTAAATTACTTCTACCTTTCATCTAAACCTTGCCATCTCTATAGCTATGTGAGGGGTTGTTTGGCTGGTTGGTTTGTTTTGAAATGTCCAGGTTTAAAGTGACTGTCATATAGAAATTTTTCTCAACATAATCTTGAATGAGAAAGTATTTTAGTATTTGAATTACTGATAATTAACTGGAGCTATAAATGTGGGTCACTGGTAAAGCCTGGGTTCCATCCCTAATACATCCCCAAGAAAGAGAGAATGGGAGTAGACTCACTATCATCTCCAACAACAAACAGCAAGTAACCACTGCCACGGTCCCGTGGGAATAATTATCAGATTTCTCAGGCTGGGCATGTAGCTCAGTTGGTAGGGTGCTTTCCTATCCCTGGTACAAAGTAGAAATGTTAGTATGCCTTTAATCTTAGCATTTGAGAGGTTGAGGCAGGAGGATCACTTTAAGACCAGTGTTAGCTACATAGTGGATTCCAAGCTAGCCTGTTGCCGCCCCCTCCCGCCCCAATGTTTCACTAAATGTACAAATACATAAAGATATGTGAAAAGTAACAGGTTTTTTAAAATTTCTTAACAAAGTTTATCCTCAGACCCCCAACATGGTTATTTGAGGAACTAGGGAGATGGCTTAAGCAGACACAAGCATTTGCTGCTCTCATAAAAGACCAATTGCCAGCACCCACATTGGGTGGCTCATAACTATCTGTGGCTTCAGCTCCAGGGGTTCCGATATTCTCTTCTGGACTCCAGGGACACCTGCACATACCCACACACAGACACACACAGGTACACATAGTTAAAAATAAGTATTTTTAAATTATTAGTAAATTTATACTATTTGACCGTCAGGCAGTTTCCTGGTGTATAAATTTTAAATGTATATTAAATTATATGCAATAAATATTCCTAGTGATTAATTTTCTTTTTCATTGATTTATCTATAATTTGAGCTTTTACTCTACCTGGATCATAAGACATAGAGGAGGAGAATAGCAGTTAGAGAAAGATGGTTGCTTCTAAATTGGAAATTGAGAAACTAAATTTGGGGGTTGATTTCCCTGGTTGACAGCTATCCCCTTCATCTTTTCCCTCTCTGTTTAGGAACTATACCTTTGTGTTTTGTTGTTCACTTAGCCAAAAAGACCACAACCATAGATCTGCCTAGCTACACTTACCCTGGAATCTCATTCCTAGATTTGGTTTTGTTTAGGTCAGAACTTGAGGAAAATCTAGTGGAATTTTTATACTCATAGATACTTTATGAGATCTTGGTTCCCTCGTGTTGAGCCAAATAATGTATACTTCTTTTAAAATAGGAGAAACTCATCCATATTTTCAAAGCCAGGCCAAAATATGAAAGCTCAGTGTTATTTAGGGGCCTCACTTATCTATTGTTGAAACATTACAAATGGTTTTCTGCTATTATTGAGTGTATTTGAGATCAAATGCTTGTAGGTTTCATCTTCTCACTTTTAGAAAGAAAAAGAACTTCAGAAACTGACACAAGAAGAAATAAACTTGAAAAGTTTGGTTCATGATCTTTTCCAAAAAGTTGAAGAAGCAAAGAGTTCCTTAGCAACAAATCGAAGTAGAGGAAAAGTACTTGATGCAATAATTCAAGAAAAAAAATCAGGCAGGATCCCAGGAATATATGGAAGATTGGTAAGTAGATTACATTTTACTCAGAAAAGTCTTAACAGCTAGAAGGTCTCATATACCTCTGATTAGCCTTAAACCATCTGTAGCTAAGGTTGACCTTGCACTTCTAATCCTTTTCTATCTTCCAAGTGCTAGATAGGTTCTAGGTACCACAAAAGAAAACTTTTTTCGAAGGAAAGAAAATTAAATTTAGACATTGGCCATGGTGGTGCATAGTTTAGTCCCAGCACTAGAGAGGCAGAATTCAAGACCAGCCTGGTCTACATATTAAGTTCTAGGCTGGCCAGAATTACATAGTGAAACCCTATCTTTAAAACAAAAGCAATCTTAGGCTCTGAGGCAATATTGCTGAGATCTATTATCCTATTAATCTTCAGTGTTGATTTGACTAATGGTGTTCCTCACCATTCAAAGTATGTCCTTCCTGAAGCTGCACCCATTCTTACGGGATGACCTATCCAATTGGAAGAGGACTGGGTTTTTTGGTCAAAGGTGTACAGTAGTTGCATTCCCTGCTAGATGCTCCAGCCCAAGAATGTGTAAGGATTTAATATAGTCTAGGCTTCATAACATACTTAACATTTGGGTATGGTTTCAGGAAGTGGACTAGCTAGTTTCGAACTCTGGTAGTACCAGTTTGGGTTTGTTCTTGTTCTTGTTCTTGTTCTTGTTCTTGTTGTTGTTCTTTTTTTCGGAGCTGGGGACCGAACCCAGGGCCTTGCGCTTGCTAGGCAAGCGCTCTACCACTGAGCTAAATCCCCAACCCCGAGGGGGCTCTTTACCTCTTTCTTGGCCTTAGTGTGGAAGAGCGCCATGTGAGTTAGAAGAACATAAGTATCTCTGTTCTATTCATTACTTGCCCTGCAACCATAACTGAAACCTGAGCCCATACAGTTGATGAGTTCCCTATCAGCCTTCTGAAAAAGAAAACAGTCGGCTAAGAAGGGAACACTGGAGGTCGTACCCTTTTATACATGGAGGTCATACCATCCTTTTATGTATATTTAGTCTTCCATTAAGGAAAATAGCATTCAAGGACTTGGGGACTTGTACCACTGTACAAGGGAGTCCTGGTCAGTCTTTGACTACACAAACCCAAGGGTTAGGAAAGAATGGTCAAATCTGAATAGTAATGAAATGATCTATTTAAAGATCTATTAATCTAATTATAAATTAATTTTTATTCCTTTTCGTTATTAGGGAGACTTAGGAGCTATTGATGAAAAATATGACATTGCTATTTCATCCTGTTGCCATGCATTAGACTACATTGTTGTTGATTCTATTGATACAGCCCAAGAATGTGTAAACTTCCTTAAAAAACATAATATTGGAGTTGCAACTTTTATAGGTTTGGATAAGGTAAGTATTCATGGTAAGCTTCCTATAATTTAACTTTGAGGTTCCATATATTTTCCCCCTAGAATGTCTAATTTTTCTCCACCATTATTCACCCCTGTTTTTCTTTTTTTTAAATTCCAGTGTTAGGGTGTTATCCAGTGGAGGAATGATTGTTAGTATGTTTCTTTTGTGGGGGTGGGAAGAGGAGGTTCAAGACAGAATTTCTTTGTATGGATTGGCTGTCCTGGACCTTGCTCTGAAGACCAGGGTAGCCTCAAACCCCACCACCTGACTGTTAGTATATTTCTAACTTCAATCACCAACCACTGTTTCCTTAATAGAACCTTTACTGAGATATGTTATATAATTTGTATTTTAAAGTAGAATTCAATTATTTTCACTATATCTACAAATTTACTGATGTGTGGCTGTTGTCTAATTTCAGACCGTTTTCATCACTTCACAGGCACGAACAATCACTCCACACACACTTTTATTTAACCCTCAGCTACAAACCTCGACATGTACCTATCCTTCATTTTTTTTGTTCTGTTCTGTTCATCTTTTTTATTGCCCTGAAACTAGTGCTATAGCAAAGATTGATGTACAAAATTTTGTGTTAATGTAAGTGCATACCTAGGGATGGACTTAATTACTGGATCACATGGTGTGTCTTACTGCAGTGCGTCTTCATAGATGAAAAGTGATGACCAACTACTTTCATCTACATTTCCCTATGGCTAATATTAAGCACACGTTGTGCCTAGTAATCATCTTTCTTGAGGGGAAAATGTGTTTGAAACCTTTGATTTTTTTTTTCATTCGTTTGTTATATTGGATTGTAAAAACCCTTTAAATTATATATACAAGTCAGTTGCATCTTTTAAAATATGTTTTAATTTAAACCTACCATTTGTGACTTTGTTAATTGTGTATTTTGAAGCACAAAAGACCTAATTAACAGTAGTTTTCTTTAGTTTCTTAGGTAGTAGACATTGTGTTTAGACAAGGACTTGCTAATGTATCTTTGGATAACCTAAAACTTGGTATCTGGGCCAGACTAACTTTAACTTGGAGCAATCCTCCTCTCTGCCTTCCAAGTGATAGATGGGGCTATAAGTGCTGGATGTTTCTGAGTTTTATAGGTTTCCACCCTTATATTTAGATGTCTAATGCATTTTGAGGTTTTAACTTAGTGGTAAATTTTGTCAAGTTTTACATTGATACTGTATAGATATAAAATTAATACTGGGGAGGAATTTAATGCCATGGTAAGATTTTATTTAGGAGCTGGGTGGTGGGGGCACATGCCTCTGATCCTAGCATTCAGGAAGCAGAGGCAGCTGGATCTCTGAATTTGAGGCCAGCCTGTCCCCAAAGCAACAGCAAGAGCTACACACAGAGAACCCTGTCTCAAAAAACGAGATTTTTATTTAGGGTTGTAATACTTAGAAAACTTTTTATAATATGCACAATTTTTTAACTTTTAGATGGCAGTGTGGGCCCAAAAAATGAACAAAATTCAAACTCCTGAAAATACTCCTCGGTTATTTGATTTGGTTAAAGTAAAAAATGAGGAAATCCGCCAAGCTTTTTACTTTGCTTTACGAGATACCTTGGTGGCTAACAATTTGGATCAAGCTACAAGAGTAGCATATCAAAGAGATAGACGATGGAGAGTAGTAACGCTACAGGGCCAAATCATAGAACAGTCGGGTAAGTGGGGTTCCTTTTCTGCTGGTTGGGTTTGGTTTTTGCTTTTTCAGTGGTGGGTAAAACATTTAAAACTGACTTGTCATATGTTCCCCAGGTACAATGACTGGTGGCGGAAGCAAAGTGATGAGAGGAAGAATGGGTTCTTCAGTTGTTGATGAAATCTCTGTAGAAGAGGTTAGCATGACCCAAATAGTGATCGCTTCTTGCAGACATTTGGGGATCCACATGGACTACTACTTGTAGCTCTTATTTTTGTCTTTATGTTTGAAGCTTGGGGTTTCCCTCTATTTTATGTTAATGGATTTTATGTATGTATGTATACCATGTGCATGCCTCGTGTCCCAGGAGACCAGAAGAGGGTATTGGATCCCCTGGAAACTGGAGTTGCAGGAGGTTGTGAGCCAATATATAATGGCCAGGAATCAAACCCTGGCTCTCAGGAAGTGCTCTTAACTGCTGCATCAGCCCCAGGTTTTTTCATTTCATAAGCTAACTTTGAACTCCTGGAGGGCAGGTGAGATTGTTGAGTTTTGGGTTAATGATGGGTAAAAGTCCTTCCTGCCAAGCCTGACTGACTGCCTGAGTTCAGTCCATAGAAGAACCAACTTACACAGGTTGTCCTTTGACACTTGTTAGGTCATACATAATGGCTTAACACCGCACAATGCTAATATAAGAAATTTAAAGGGGTTGTGACACTGGAGAAAATTGTATTCCCTTTTTTCTTTGAAGGTAAATAAGATGGAATGCCAGTTGGAAAGGCATTCTAAACAAGCAGCACAAGTCCAGGAACAGAAAGTACAACATGAAGAAGCCATAGTTAAGTTAAAGCAGAGCGAACGAGAAATGAGAAATACACTAGAAAAGTTCACTGCAAGCATCCAGGTATTGTGTTTGGATATTAGCTGAGATGGTTACAATTCAACAGCAATTGCAAAGAAGCATTTTGAGTTGGCTTCCAATTCTGAAATATAAAAGATGATTATTTCCCAGTCTAGAAATTTTTCTCACTATGTAGTTCTGGCTGTCTTAGAACTCCATGCTGGCCTTGAACTTAGAGATCCACTTGACTATGATTAAAGGTGTACACTCTTATTCCTGGCAGCCAGTTCTTTCAATTTTAAGGCAGTTTTCAGTAAATACTTAAATTACAACCTTCAAATGACACATAGCTTCAATTTTTAAAATTTAGTTGCATGAAATATGTTTACACATATCTATGCATATTTGTGTATAAAGAGGTATAAAATAACTTTCCTTTGCTTAATATCTGAATTTCCTTTGGTTTTTTTTGTTGTTGTTTTTGTTTTGTTTTGTTTTGTTTTTTCTTTTCTTTTTTTTTGGAGCTGGGGACCGAACCTAGGGCTTTGCGCTTGCTAGGCAAGTGCTCTACCACTGAGCCAAATCCCCAACCCCTCCTTTGTTTTTAATGTCTGCTATATTTCAAGTTTTTCTGTGCTATGTGCGCAGCTACATTTACAGTTATAGTTATGTCTTTATATACACGTGATTACTTCTAGAAGACAGCTTCCTGAAATTATTAGCTGTATTTCATTGCTTTAAAGGACTTCTTGCCTCATACCAAATTGTCCAGATAATGGTTCTAACTCATTATCTTTATAATGAATTTGTATACGTTTTGTTTTCTGATCATCTGTATTTTTATGCTGATTATGCTTTTTATCAAATTTACCTTTTAGTCTTTTAAATTTTTTTTAAAATTTGGTGTTCAAATATTAACTCCTACCAAGTTAAAGTATTGACCGTAAATGCTAAATTATTTTTATAGGGTTTATCAGAACAAGAAGAGTATTTGTGTGTACAAATTAAAGAACTAGAAGCTAATGTGCTTACTACAGCCCCTGATAAAAAGCAGCAGAAACTGCTTGAAGAAAATGTCAATGTTTTCAAAAAAGGTAAACTGCATTTCAGATTAAGAATGTGTCATTGCAACTTGTCAACAAGTATGTATTTCACCTAATGTCCCCATTACTAATTACCGCTTACAGTAAGGTACTGACTTGCTAAGCAAAAACCAATCAGTCCATCAGTTATGCCTTCTCTATACGGTATCTCTATTGTATGGTATCTCTGGTTGATTAGACCAGGAAGAGTCTTTCCAACAGGAAAACCTCAGGTCTTGCATCCTTCACTTTGCTATCATATGGAGGACTGTTTGCAAAAGAAACTACCCAGCTTCTCCAGACCTGAAAAGGGTGGTCCTAGGGCAAAAGGCATCGAGTAAATATTCAGTGAAGTATTTTAAGAAAGGGTGTGAAAGAAAAATCACTAAGAAATTTATCAACAACTTAACCAGTTATATATTAAAATATTGTTTTGTTTTGTTTTAGGTATTCTAGGTCTTTCCCCTAAATGTCTTATATTTGATACCCAGTATCAGATTAATTGAACAAATATACATCTACCATAGTTACTGATATAGAAAAGTGAGTTTGGCTTTTTTCTTATTTAATTTCAGAATATGATGCTGTGGCTGAGAAAGCTGGTAAGGTTGAAGCTGAGATTAAACGGCTACATGATACCATCATAGATATCAACAATCGAAAACTCAAAGCCCAACAAAACAAACTTGACACAATAAATAAGCAGCTGGATGAATGTGCTTCTGCTATTACCAAAGCCCAAGTGGCAATCAAGACTGCTGACAGGTAAGAGTGCGTGCTCCCCCTAGTCTGCCCTCACCCTACCTGGACACTGGGAGGAGTGCTTAACACTGCATGGGTGTTGTCTGAACTGACACTGCCCAGCAACACTTCAGAAAGAAAGAGCTTACAATAAAGATTTATATCTGTCTCCAACTTAAAACACACACACAAACAAGATGATGCCTTAGAAAAGTTGGAGTTTTATTAACCCAGTTATTCAAGGCTTATTCATTTTGTTTCTCTGGCATAGAGTAGATGTAGCAGAGCTAGGTCTTAAAAACAGGAAGTGGTAGGAATGAGCTGTAAATCAAATCTTTTTAAGATTATTTCTTAAAGTTTGTATTAATGATTTAGCTAAAGGAGCTACTAAATCATTTGTTAGGAGCTGTGGCTCCTAACTTTCCTACTAGCTTTCTAGTATGTGTAAGAGAGTTGAGGGGAAAAAATTTAAACTCACTTGGCTGGACATAGTGGCATACACCTGTAATCCCAGAGACCCCCAAACTCAGAAGACAGAGTCAGGCAGATTTCTTGCGTTCAAAGGATGACCATGTCTCAGACAAACCTTGTTGAATGTCAAGAGTTTGTAATCTAATAGGTAGCAGCATCAGAGTCTGCTAGAAGCATGGGGGGGGGGGGGGGCGGGGTATTCAGATCTATGGAATTTTAATAAAACATACAACTCAGACTACAAGTATTTGTATAAGCATAAAACGTAAGGGTGGTTCAGTAAATCAGGTCATAAAATGTTTGCTTTTTTAGAAATCTTAAAAAGGCACAGGATTCTGTTTGCCGTACAGAGAAAGAAATAAAAGACACTGAAAAGGAAATAAATGACTTAAAAACAGAACTAAAAAATATTGAAGACAATGCCGAAGAAGTCATAAAAAATACAAAAGATGCAGAGGTAAGATATGTTTCTGCATTGCAGGTAGATGACATTTGAAGTAATTAAAATGTTGGTTGTAAGTTAAATTTAATTGTATGAGCTTAAAGGAAACTTTCTGTGAATTAAAATTATTAAGGTGAGACAGGAAGAGGAACTGCTAACTGTCTATGTAATGTTAAAAAAAAATGCCTGTTTACCACGATATTTGTCACATTTCTTCGTTTTTAGAAGTCCTTACCAGAAATCCAGAAAGAACATCGTGCTCTCCTTCAGGAGCTAAAAGTTATTCAAGATAATGAGCATGCGCTCCAGAAAGATGCACTTAGTATTAAGTTGAAACTTGAGCAGATAGATGGCCACATTTCTGAACATAACTCAAAAATAAAATACTGGCAAAAAGAGGTGAGATTTTTGGTATTTAATTAATGTTAGACCTTTTGTGGGGACTGGAGAGATAATTCTTGTAGAGGACCCAGGTTTGATTCCTAGTACCACATAACAGATCACAATAGTTCTAGCTCCAGGGAATCTAATGTCCTTTTATCGTCTCCCTGGGCATCAGGCACACCTGTGGTGACTATCATCAATGTATAGATAACAAAAGAGTAGTAAAGCTTTTTGGGTATTTTTCTGTTTTTTGAGGTAAGTTCTGATGATAATAAATGTTTCCACATTTATAAGGGATATGACTATTTAAATTCTTAGATAGAAATTGCTAATCATTAGAATAGGGTAAGTACCTTCTCTACCTGGAGCTTATATGGAAAGTAGTCAGTTCATTCCCATATTATTTTTGTAGCTGTCATTTCTCATGTTGTTAACGTAAATAAACTGAGAACAGGAGAGATAGCCCAGTGGTTACAAGCACTTGCTGCCTTTGCAGAGGTTCCCAGCACTCCAACCCTCTGGCTTCTCTGCAGCAGTAAGCTCCACAGGGTCTGGCACCGTCTTAGGTGTGTATGGCATCTACTTGGCATGTACCAACACACCAATGCACAAATTAAAATAAACTTGACCTGTTTTTATGTCTTCTCAATTCTCTTTAGATTTCAAAAATAAAATTACATCCTGTCGAAGATAACCCTGTTGAGACAGTATCAGTGCTAAGCCAAGAGGATCTTGAGGCAATCAAGAGTCCAGATTCTATAACAAATCAAATTGCACTTTTGGAAGCTCAGTGTCGTGAAATGAAACCAAACCTTGGTGCCATTGCTGAGTATAAAAAAAAGGTATGAGTGAATTATTTCTAATTTTGCGTAATGACCAATGCTTAATTCTCAGATTTGTATGTAAAAAGTTTCTTTTGTTTGTTTTACAATCTTCACAGGAAGAATTATATTTGCAAAGAGTAGGCGAACTGGACAAAATTACTTCTGAAAGAGATAATTTTAGACAAGCATATGAAGATCTTCGAAAACAAAGGCTGAATGAATTTATGGCTGGTTTTTATGTAATAACAAATAAACTAAAAGAAAACTACCAAATGCTCACTTTGGGAGGGGATGCTGAACTGGAGCTTGTGGATAGTTTAGATCCTTTTTCTGAAGGAATCATGTTCAGGTTCGTGAGATTTTAGTCTTACATAGTTTCCAAATTCTTACTATTTCTTGAGTGTATGTAGTAGAGTTTGGAAGTACTTTTATTTGGTAACAGATACTACCTTGCTTATGGACTTTCATGCTTGCAGCATAAAGTATGTGCAAAGTATGTTATAAAATGTCTAATTCATCTTTTAAAATCTAAAAACGTTAGACGTAATAATTTAATATTTATAGTCCCAGCACGCTCCTTTGAGGAGATGGACTCAGAGACAGACTCACAGGCCAAGTAGCCAAGCTTAATGCACCAATGAAATGACTCACAGACAGGGCAGAAAGGCCTTGCATCAACAAATACATCCAACATATCAACCAAAATAATTTTTTTTCAAAAAGGATCACAACTTTTAAAAGTAGAAAAAAGTCATTACATACTGAAAATTACCCTGTTCAGAAAACCAACATCAAAAGATAATTGTGAAAAGAAACTTACAGACTGAGTAAGAAAAAGTGGTTGTTAGTTGTGGGAAGCACTTCAGAAAGTCTCAGCCTTAGTTTTACAAGGTGTTTGAGTAACATTTCTTAATAATTGCAGTGTTCGACCACCTAAGAAAAGTTGGAAGAAGATCTTTAACCTTTCAGGAGGCGAGAAAACCCTTAGCTCATTGGCCTTGGTGTTTGCCCTTCACCACTACAAACCCACTCCCCTGTACTTCATGGATGAGATTGATGCCGCTCTGGATTTTAAAAACGTGTCTATTGTTGCATTCTATATATACGTGAGTAAACCTTTGGGAACTTTATGGGTTCTTTCTTGCTATCAGGATTTTTTTTTTTAAATAAATCTTTTTTTTTTTTAAAGATTTATTTATTTATTATATATAAGTACACTGTAGCTGTCTTCAGACACACCAGAAGAGGGCATCAGATCTCTTTACAGATGGATGTGAGCCACCATGTGGTTGCTGGGAATTGAACTCAGGACCTCTGGAAGAGTAGTCGGGTGCTCTTAACCGCTGAGCCATCTCTCCAGCCCTCTCCCCCCCCCCCCCCCCCCCCCCCCCCAGAGCTGGGGACCGAACCCAGGGCCTTGCACTCGCTAGGCAAGCGCTCTACTGCTGAGCTAAATCCCCAACCCTTTTTTTTTTTTTTTAAATCAGACTGCCAGGTTTTTTTCTTCTAGCCTTAAGTCTTTAAAAAAAAAACTCCACACTTCACAAATTATCCATGAAGTCGTTACTATATGTATCAATCCTCTATGTCAGAATTACTGCTCACAAACTTTATAAGGGGGGTATGTTTGCCTATTTATTATGACTTAAACTGTTATTTCTGTTTTCTTTTTAGGAGCAAACAAAAAATGCACAGTTCATAATAATCTCTCTTCGAAATAATATGTTTGAGATTTCAGATAGACTTATTGGCATCTATAAAACATATAATATTACAAAAAGTGTTGCAGTGAACCCAAAAGAAATTGCATCTAAAGGACTCTGTTGAAATTGTTCATACTGAAAATTTTCAAATAAGTTGTATATAAAATAAATTTTTCTAAAACGTATGCTAATTGTTTTACTTGAGTGATGAGGTCTTTAAAAGTTTTATCCATTTCTGTACTGCAGAAATGAGTCTGACTGGTTTGGTTTTTTTGTTATTGTTGTGGGTGGGGGTGCTATTTGGTTGGCAGTGTTCAGTGTAACCCAACTGACCTCAAATTCTGTATTGTCCTGCCATAATAGGTATATTACAAGTATTCCACCATATATTTCTGTAGTCTCCTGTAATTCTAGGGTCATAGAGGCAGACAAAGGTCATCGCTGGGAATTGTGGATGTATTAAGTGGAAGTCAGTTACACCCCAATATCCTAATGTTACCAACTTATTTCTACTAACCTAAGTTAGCATTTTCAGAATGAATTTGAACATTATATAATAGCACTATGCTACAAATGTGCTTACATAGAAGTAGAAATGAAACTTGATAGACTTAAGTCTTCAAGAAAGAAAAGAACAACCAGAATCCATGAGATTATGCCACCACTTTCAATAAAATGTCAAGTTTATTAAAATATACTGTTAGACATAAAACCCAGAATTTCCAAATGTATGCATTTTAAGTTGTACAAACTCAACCTCCTGGTAAAAATATAAAACAAGTATATCAATACAAAGCCTAAAGGTAATACTGGGTATATGCTGTTTTACACTAAAATAGAAGTTTCAGTTTCTCTCCCACCTGCTAACACCAACACTGCACTTTATTTCCTCATCTATACAAAGTTAGTAACCCCTTGAAAAATGCCTTAGCTAATGTTCTTCACCTGCTAATATGTACATTTAAAAAAATAACACAATGACAGGTATCTGTTAAAAACTGACCATTCTTTCTCAACTTCAAAATGGCCTCAGTATATAGTAACTGTTAGATAAAATCTGACTCTGATAAGTGGACTTAGTGATACTTGAAATAAGGTCCAATTCAAGAGCACCTCATTTGGGGTTTCTGGAATGTTTTTCAATTTTAATGGCAGTGAACCAAAGTTATACCACATGCATCATGGTTGTCCCTATCAAAAATTAAAGGTTCCAACTTAATGACCTCTTTTCAAGACTAAACAGATAGTGGCAGCTCAGTGAAACCCTAGTACATGAGCTACAGGGTGAGCCCATTTTAAGATGAATATAGCATACATGATACCAAACCTATTAAATGAATCACATCAACATGATTGTCTTAATATACGTTTCATATAATTTTCATCTAAAAATAAGATTAAAACACCACAAAATCAAATACATACTTGGTTTGCTTTGCAGTGCTGGAGCCAGCAGCCCAGGCAGGGGGCTCTCTAGCACTGTAACTTTTTGGTTGGTTTTTGAGACCTCACTGATATCAAGGCTGAATTGAACTCCGTGCTAAACACAGATGATTTATCCAAAAGCAGCAAGCAGCTGGTTGGGATGAATGCTCTGAAATCTATTAATTGACCAAAAAAGGTGTTTAAACAATCCTGGCCTAGATTTTTTTAAACAACTTCTATGTCATCTCCATCTATACATTGAAAAGCTTCAAATCCTATCAAACTAGGCTTGTGGACCTCAAGGAGCTTGTCATCTTTTATAATCTTACATCTGCATATACAAAGAACTGCAAAGTTAAGCACTGTATGTAGCAGTTGAAACACTAAACAGAATAAAGCATTGACTAGTAAGCCAATAAAAGCAAGGTACAGTAGTCATACTCAAAACAAAACTTGTCGTTTTCTAATTTGATTTGAGTTGCCTTTCAGATAATGTCTCCTTTCTGACCACTTCTACCCCACCTTGGGAAACCTGTCGTATTTCTGTGTGTCTCTAAAGATGTTTATTTGCTCCTTATGCCACCCTGACCTTTCAATCTGCCAACCAATACTTAGCCTCTGCTATACAGAATACACCTACATGAAACTGGTAAATTGGGTTTTCAACAAGACACTATTTTCCACATAAATTCCTTTAACAAATATAAAGTGTAGCATACTGTGTTTTTTAAGTCATATAAGTTCTTAGATAAACTTTGGTAAACAGAGAGAAAGACTTCAGAGAAACATATGGAAGTGATTTCATTTAAGAAGGTTATTATGTGATGGTTGAAAAGGAGTATCAGCATTAGTATCACTGAAATTAGTGAAACTATAGCAATGTTTAAAATTTTAAAACATTCCATTTCTTTTTCATCCTTATCAGGCCAGGAACATGGCATCCTTTTTGAAGAGATTCTCATTTCAGGGATGACAGCTTTCTTAATGCGTCCAATTTCTGTTCTGCTCCACTCTTCTTTTAATACATTGCTTACTCGAGGATAAATTTCAACAGGCTGGACCTCAGGAAGTGGTCTCTGTTTCAACATCTGCACACGTTGGCGAACATCATCAATTTTTTCAAGAAATTTAAGTGGAGATTCATCTTGTAAAGATGTTGTCATTGTCATTAACTCAAGTTGTTGTTCTCTTATTTCCTTCATCCTTTCAATCTGTGGAGTGTATTCTTGATTAATCATCTTGCCAACATCACAGAGAGCTGCCAGAAAAAATTTTTTTTTCTGTTCTAACGTATCAGTAAGCTCCTTAAAATACTGGAGAACAACTTCCTTATCACTTTGAACGATTTTCTCAGAATGACATTTCTGTTCTTCAAGCTTTTCAATAAGGCGAGTGATATCTGTCCAGTGTGTGTCGGTTAACTGTTTAAACAACTTCTGAGGTGTATCCTTTTCTTTCAGATAGGCACTTTGAAGGTCATCTATAGGATGGCCATGATGTTGACCTATAGTAAGACAATGGCCACAAACTAATTTTTTATCTAGTAGACAATAAACATTTAATGGTTGCCTGTAATGTTCAGGGCAGGTGACAACATCTGGGTGGTCTTCTTGCTGGTACTTTTCAATAATTGCTCTTAATGCAAAGTTTACAGGTAAGGATTCTATGCCAGTCGAAGCAATTTCAATAATACTTCTGCAGTTAGGACACTTGAGTGGGATTCGCAGAGGTCTCCATATGTAAAAGTTACCAGATGCCTGAAGAACATTTTCCAAACAGTTTCTACAAAATGTATGAGAGCATGGTAGTACACGAGGATCGTCAAAGATACTATAACAAATGGGACAGGTTAACTCGTCCTCAAAATTGTGCATTTCCTGTCAAAACAACAACAAAAAATTAAGTCTATATGTAGCACACATCTGGCACACATATAAGGTTTTAGGCATGACCTTCAAATTAATAACATACTATATTCACCATTTAAGAGAAAAGCACTGAGATTTCTTTTTAGATGGAACTTCTTTTATAATTCAGCTCCTAATATACTGAATAAGTATATCACCTTAAAAGTTTATTTTCCAACAAAACCCCTAATTTGTAATGCTCCAAATCAGTCAAACTGGATTCTATGTAACGACTAAATAAAATTCAATTGAAATCTACTCATTACAATTACTATATGCAAGTTACATTCTTAGATACCAAAGTAAAACTGCACATGTAATGACTAAAACATTTGCATAACATTAGGCTTAGCAAAATTATTCAATTTAAAGGGAGAAAATGTTATGTGATTTTTTTTTTCCTGAAATAAATCCTAGAGTATGAGGATGTTATCTGATGTTTTTTCCTGAGCTAACTGCTACGGTTGTTAGGTATGAGGAAGCACAACTAGCTCAATCATACTTCTTACAAGTTATGTTTGGCTTCACACATAGCAATTCCTATTTCTCTCTCTCTTTTGTGATGCTAATAAAACTCAAAGCCTTGTACATGCTAAGCAAACAGCACTGAGTTATACAGATCCAGACCTGTGCTGCAGTAATTTTAAGTTCAAGATTTGAAAGGGAAAGGTAATTATAATTAGTCTTTGCAATTAAAATCGGTTTGAAAATGACTACAGTGACAAACAGGCACTGATTGAAAAATGAAAATCTACAACAAATGATAAAGATCCCACTCATCATTTTACATGTTTGAGAGACTGAAAAGATGGCTCAGTGGTTATGACTGCAAACTTGCTCTTGCAGAGGACTGGAATTTAACAGCACATCCGGAGGCTACATATGTAACCACCTACAAAGCAGGGAATCTGACACGTACCAATACCTGCACATACCTGATGACAACACACATAAAAATAAGCCTTTTTTTAAGATATGTTTTGAGAATATCCCTAAAACCGAATAGCTCTGAGATTCCACAGAGGCTGGTAGTTTTGGTTTTTAAATATAAAAGGGAGTTTATTTGGGACCTGGAGAATGGATAGAGGCAGAGAACAGAGGACAGAAAGAGGAAGAAGGGAAGAGGGGCCTGCTGGGGACTGTGGGGAAGAGAGAACAAGTAGAGGCTGGCAGTTTTACAGCCCACTGTTTTTTTTTTGTTTGTTTGTTTTTGTTTTTTAAGTTCTTTTTTTCGGAGCTGGGGAACCGAACGCGGCCTTGCGCTTCCTAGGTAAGCACTCTACCACTGAGCTAAATCCCCAGCCCCTACAGCCCACTGTTATAGTCCTCTGTATTGTTCCAGTGCAAGCCATAAATCTTCAAAAACTACCCTTTGTCAGGAGAAAAAACAAGTATATCACTGTTTAAAATAACAAAATCCTAGGTACTATTTATGTAGAATACAAAGGCTGACAAAAATTCCATATAAAACCAGACCCAAATTAAGTTCATAAAAACAGGGTTGGGGATATAGCTCAGTAGTAGAATGTTATGTCTAGCACTCTGCATTCAGTTCCAAACACCACCAAAAGATGCTTGTAGCAATAGCATTTAGAAATAACTGTTCTTCTTAACTCCCTTTTAAATCTGTTTAGCCCTTAGCTCCTTAGCCACCTACTTTCTGTGAGGCTGCTACCTCCATAGGTGCCCCTGTAAATTTAACTGGATAGACTAATTTTACTTCAAGTACTTAAAATTTTATATAAATTTTACAATATCTATGTATTAGAATGTAAGCTTCCTATAAGGTCAGAAATAGTATCTAAACAATAGTACTTTTAATAGCAATCTGGGCTTTTATAAGATTTATTTATTTATTAATTATAAGTACACTGTAGCTGTTCAGACACACCAGAAGAGGGCATCAGATCTCATTACAGATGGTTGTAAGTCACCATGTGGTTGCTGGGATTTGAACTCAGGACCTTTGGAAGAGCAGTCAGTGCTCTTAACCACTGAGCCATCTCTCCAGCCCGGCTTTTACTTTTCTTGTTAATAATAAAATCTGTTTGAAGCAATGAAGAGCCTATCAGAAAATATACCATGACAATATTCAGGATCCATAATGAGCCAAGTTGTGGCATGTAGGAACTAAGTGATGACTGTCTAGGATTCTAGGATGGTTGGGCAGCAGTACAGAAGACAACAGTCACTGAAAAGAAATGCAAGTGAATGCAGTTTACAAGCCTTGACAATTGTCACCACGCCCACAGAGAGCTGGGGAGTGAACCCTCAAAACAAACATTTCTCTGAGTATTTCAATGATGTCAAAATACACAATGACGGAATACCGAAAATGGAAGCAGTGTACATACACAGTCAATCCAGATTTAATATCTGCTAGTAAAACTGCAAAAACAGAGTTTAAGACGAGTTTGCATACATGTTAAATAGTTCTAGTATTATTAAATCTTCATAGCTCTATTTTAAATCTCACAGGAAGCTGGAGGCGGGGGTTAGGGGGATGGCTCAGTGGGTAAACCATTTGCCACCCAAGCTTGACGACCTGAGTTGGATCCCCAATATCAGACAGCAAGATGGAGGCAGGGGTAAAAAAAAATGACCCAGTCTCAATTAGGAGGAGGTTGGTCCTCTGACCACACATGCTTTTGAAGGGGAGGGCATGTACACATAAAGATTTGGGGAACAGGGAAGTCACAATGTGCCTGAGAATCTATCTGTAGACCCAACATCTCAACTTTAAGTTATAAGAAGCTTGCAAACAAAGTATCAATAGCAACAATAAGAGCATCAGTGGCAGCACTGGACCCTCCAAGACAATGAAGCAATGCCTCAGCAAGCTTCCCTAAGGGCACCCATAACACTATCATGAAAAAAACAAAACACAGCAAACTACTGAGCAATGAGAAGCAGCTCAGCTGTTAAGAACACTTGCTACCCTTTAAGTGGAGTTTAATTCCCAGTGCCCATATCAGACAGTTCACAAGAGCCTGTAACTCCGGGGTTGGGGATTTAGCTCAGTGGTAGGGCGCTTGCCTAGCAAGCGCAAGGCCCTGGGTTCAGTCCCCAGCTCCGAAAAAAAGAAAAGAAAAAAAAAAAAGAGCCTGTAACTCCAGCTCCATGGATGCGGTGCCCTCTTCTGGCCTCCATGGACAGCAGACTTATGGTATATACTAACAGACACATAAGTAAATTTAAATATAAAGCCACCACCCTAGAAGAATGAGGGCGGGGGCTTTTCTAAAGATGCTACTGCAGGCATAAAGGTCGTCTTACCAAGAGAACAGAAAAGCAAACTCTAAAACAACTCTGCAAGCAATGTAGAAGCGATGGACAACTACAAAAGGGATGTCTTTGCATACTACATATATATATACACACACATATACATACATACATTATATACATATATACATACAAATATACACACATACATTACATACATACCATACATAAATTACATACACATACATATATATACATACATACATATATTACATACAGATATACATACATTACATACATAATTACATACATACCATACATGCAATAAAACTGATAGGATTACTTGTGTCTCAACATACTGAAGGGTAATGAGAAAAAATAAAACCATGAAAAAGAATAGTATATACATTTTAACATATTCATAAATACCAAATAGTGATTTACCAAACAACAAAATTACATGGCGGATGGGTAAAAACAACTACAATTTTCCTTATTAAAGAAAAGCAATAAAAGTGTCAAATGTTCACTCTTTGGAAGTGTTAAGATGTCTGAGTAAATGAATGTAAAGCACAGGAAATTTGCAAAAGTCAGTTCTCTCCTTCCTCCACATATTCCAAGGACTGAATGCTAGTAGTCAGGGTCATGTGACAAGCACTCAGTCACTGAGCCATCTTGTCAGACAAAAAAGGGAAAGAAAAAGAAATTAAGTACATTTAAAACATTATTTAGACTAACAGAAGTGAGAGTGGCACAGAGGAGAGCAAGCCTTTCACCCCAGCACTTGGGAGGCAGAAGCAGTAGGAACCACTGAGCTTGAGGCCCACCTGGACTACAAAGAACCGGACTCAGGGGGAAAAAAATAAAGGATAAAGAAACACAGAAGTGAAAACTAAAAGATAACATTAGGAGTATGATAAGTTTTGAAGAACGAGAGCAGGGAGTAGAAAAACATAACTGCAAGCTTCTATATTAATGTAAGTTGTTTCATTTAATCAGCATACAGCTAAAAATAAAATTATTAAGGAAGACAGACAATCCTACAAGTGGCCAAGCAGAAGTGCACAATGCAAAACCAAGAAAACATCATCAGCAGAGGGAGTTGACAAGAGAATTAAAAATTTGTGGCTGCCAAGAACACAGTAAGTTCTTTAAAAAAAAAAAAAATACAGTTCTCCCCTAGAGCCATAAATGCACTTTAATTAATGTTCTTTAATTAGTATAACTTATCTAGAGATGAACTCTATTGACCACCACCACCCCCAGAAAATGTTGTAATTTTGTATAAGCCAAATGACTAACTTGGACTTTTATAAAAAGCAATCCTGAGTTGTAGGTATGATCCTTAAGAAGCCACGAATATGGGTTACTGTTGCTGTGACAAAATGCCATGACCAAGGCAATTCATAGAAGACAGTTAGTTTGGGCTTACAGTTCCAGAGGGTTAGAGTTCAAAATGAAGACAAGGGGACTTGGGGGGGAGGAAGCTAGGAGAATCTTAGCTTGAACCAGAGAGAACAAACTAAAAGTGAGGTAAGACTTTCGACTCTAAAAGTTCCCCCACCCTGCAGTGACATGTCCCTCCTCAAGGCTGCATAATCTCTCCAACAGTGCTACCTACCAACTGGGGACAAGTGTTCATTGCAAATGCCTGAACCCATGGGGGACATTGTCACCCAAACCACCACACCTAGCACCCAGATGCTGTATAAAAAGTCTAGGCTAACTAGATTTTTTAAAACAGCACTAGGATGCCAGACCTACTAGTAAAAAGTCCTTGGAACATAGCTAACCAAGTTTTCAAGTAAACAGTTGAAAAATGTTATGAAAAAGCAGCCAGCAAACGAAGCAAAAAGAAATGCTTCCAGAAAACAATATGTAAAATGTCCTTAAGTTCGAGAAGGAAAAAGATATTACCCCAGCATTCTGTTCCTGTGTGATTTACCCACATATATCAACAAAAACAACATAGCAGTGGCAGCTTCCCAGCAAGCATGAAGAATGTGAGAACCTCAGACACCCAAGAAAGCCACTTGTTCCTGAGAAAAGAGCAAGAATGTACTGACTAGAGAAAAAAATACATAGAAAAGGAACAAAATGAGAGAAAAGGCCAAAAGTAAACAGAGTATCTTGCACAGCTCCACACTAATATATCTGATGACTTATATCAAATGAAGTATTCAAAGTATTGAACAAATCAATTCAAACTACTGAGACTGATCCAGGAAAATAAAGCAAACGAACATTTTTACAAGTTAAAAAAGTACTGTCGTGGACAGAGGGCTGGGGAGGGTGGGTCGGGGCAAGCTTCTATGATGAATTCTTTCAAATGGTCATGAAACAATTTCTTGTTCATCTGTCCCAAAATACAAACTTAAGCATGCAAATTTCAAGACAGCACAGTAGCAGAGATAATACAAACTAAAAGGAGACTCATTTCCAAAAACAGATAATTAGCAAATTAGCAAAAATGACTACTGAGTACATTAAAAGCATGCCAACCATGGCTAGGCCAGGCCTGAGCAGCAGTGACAGGTTCTAGGTTCACTCTCTACACAACTAAGTGAACCTTGTTAATTGAATAACAGGAAACCTAAAATAATTCACTCAGTGAAGGCAATGGAGGGTGAAAAAGGTGTAACCACACAAGATTTTCAAAAAACAATGCAAGTATCAAACTAGAAACAGAAAGTGGAACGGTGGGGACTGCAGCCTCAGGGAGAAGAGAAGGCAGCTACTGTTTAACGAGTACAGAAGCAGAACTTGGCAAGATGAAAAGATGGAGAGAATCCCATGTCCCAATGATTACACACCAGTGTGCGTACGTGTTCTGGTACCGAATGTCCACATTACCAAAAGGATCGATGGTAAATGTACGCACTGCAAAATACAAAAACTATGAAACCTTTTCATAGCTACTTTATTTCCTCTGCCAGATTATAAATTTTAATCAGTTTGAATTAGTTATGCTTTTAAAAAGTAACAAAAATAAGCCATATGGAATGTAGTCTCCTCCAATGAGTACTAAAATCCCAAGTAAAATCTGATAATTAAGCAAGATAACCCACTTCGATTTAAGTAATCAAACAACAGGTTGTTTTAATACTGAGATGAAACACAAAGCTCAATTATCTATTTGTATTTCACAAATTTCTTGTGTTTAAATGTAAACACTTCTAAATTTCTCATCCTTTTTTACAAGACTAAGCTTCTACAGTGTCTACAAGAATACCAGATATAATAACCAGTATTACATATACAACTCCTGATCCTGCACTTTCAGACTTTAATTCATAACAGTTAAATGCTCTCTTTGAACATGAGTGTTATAAAATACTCGATACTTTTCCTTCATTGAACTGGGTCTCCTGTTCTAGGCTGACCTCAAACTGCGCACCTGACCTGAAGGAAAGCTGACCTTCAATTCCTCCACCTCTGAGTGCTGAGACTGCAAGCCATGTGCACACAGGGTCCAATTATATTTTACAATCTACAAAGAAATTATGTTTCTCAAACCACAGTGCTCCACGACTTGCCACAGGACTTCTAGTGAGTCAGCGAGAAGCCTGGGAAAACTCAGGTGTTGCTACACCCAATTCTGCACAGCCTTGTGGCCCTAACTGATAAAAAGTCTAATGTGTGAGATTACTGACTTGAGAGAGGGGGTGGAGAGAATTGCTATGATTCTGCCACTTATATACTACCATAGGACAAAAATTTAAAATAAACTTTTGTCAGTCACTATATGCATATATGAAATCGTGTTGAGACCTATATTATATACTGTATGTTCATTTTCAGTTGAAAAGAAATTAAAATATTTTCATGTATAAATATAAAATTATACTTTTCCTTTTGAAAGGATTTCTCTGTGTAGCACTGACTGTACTAGATACAATTACACTTTTAAAAAAATACTATAACTATCTAATTCTAAGTCTTTACTCTTTTGTTCTGTTTCATTTTAATATCAACCGATTCCACAAAACTATGAAAGAAGCTCTTAATGCAACTTAACCAGGAATTGAATGAGAAATTAAAGCTTTAATTGAAATTTTTAAAATATTTTTTTAGGGTTGGAAAGATGGCTCAGCAGTTAAGAGCTGAGGTCCTGAGTTCAATTCCCAGCAACCACATGGTGGCTCACAACCATCTATAATGGGATCTGATGCCCTCTTCTGGTGTGTCTGAAGACAGTGAGTGTACTTATACAAAGTTTTAAAAAACTAATGGAAAACATTCAGCAACACACTTGCTGAAAGGCAATGTCAGTATATAGATTACCTAAAGTCAAAATTTTACTTTACCAGGCTAAAATACAGTATCTTGGATCACTAGAAATGTAGATCAATGTGTAATACTGGGCAAATAGGAATAAAGGTCTGCGGATGTGTAAGGCAATTCCATTTTGTGTGCAGCCTTCAGACACATCCTTATACAACTTCTGTTAGATAAAAGTGGAAATCTTTTAGCTGGGCAGTGATGGCTTTAGTCCCAGCACTCGCAGAGGCAAGGGAATCTCTGAGTCAGAGACCATCCTGGTCTACACAGCAAGTATCCAGGACAGCCAGGGCTACAAAGCCGGGGGTGGGGGGGGGGGGGGGTGGGGGTTGTTATCAAAAAACAAAAAAATGAAAAATCTTTTGGATTAGGTTATTTCTCACTTTATGGTTCCTCCATAAATTGGTTAAAATTTTATACACTACCAATATACATCTTATTTCAAGAGACTTTAAATTTTATATCATGGCCCAGAAATCACACAGTGTAATAATGTACTAAAGTTTCTTCATATATACAGTTACCTTCCAGAGCTTACCTGGTCTGTTAATCTCCTGATCTGGATACTGAATATACTTTATCTTCTTCAACTTTTCCAGGATCTTTTGTTATTCTAAAATTAAAACAATTTAATGTTTCAGATTTTGCCTGTGTAAATACTTCATCTTGAAAATCCCAACCATTTCTACACAAAAGACTTTTTAACAACATAAATTATCTAGAAGTCTGGTCAAAATTAACCAATGTAATGGCGGGAACTGAACACTCATTCTTCGGTTTGGTTCTGTTGTTGCTGCTGTTGTTTTGAGACCAGGTCTAATAGTGTAGTCCTCACTGACGACCTGGAACTCACAAGAGAGCCTGCTGCCTCTGACTGCCCCCATACTGGGATCACAGGCGTGCACGTCCATGCCGTGCTACACTATTTAAACTCAGCAAGATGACTGGAAATATCCACACGCGTAGATTTCCCCCAACTCGAAACTACTGGCATTAAATTATTCCTTCAATACATTCGCCCACGTCTCGGTTGTCTTTGAAATGCTGAGAAACTCGGTCAGTTTTAGCTATGAAGGTTCACATCTGTAAAATGGGCATAAGTCCTACGTGAACTCCAAACAAAGAAGTGGCTGAAGATAGCAGTCGTCCCCTCCCCTTCTCCAGGATGCCCGGGACTCACCAGCCCCGCACGGTCTTGTGGGGTCTGCTAGGTTCACCCACCGACCCTTATGGCCACGATCCTGCCCGCAGCTCAGAGCGCCACTGCTCCACTCGGGCGTGAGGCGAGCGCACGCCCTCCGGAACCCGCCCGCCTCCCCATCCTCTAGTTCGCGGTGAACGCCCGGGACAGCCGGCACTCGGGAAACGAGAGGCCCCGAACCGCCTCCCGGGCAGAGCCGGCTTACTCACCGCGAGGCGGGCGACGATGCACACAGCGATGGCTCCCAAGCAGCTTGGTGCGGACACTGCAAAGCGCTCGCCGGAGTCCTCAGGTGCCCAGCGGGGGCGGAGCCCGCGGCCCGACATTGGCTTTCAACTGCGCCGCCTCCGCCAATGAGAGGGCGCGGGCGTCCTTTGAACGCCAACGGCCGCGGGCCAGGCGCCTGCGCACTGAGTGTGGCGCGGAAGCGCCCTAGCGGAGGGCGGTCCGGACTGATGATCCTCAGTGGCCTGGGCCCCGCCTTGGGGGCAGGGCTGGCGCCAGGACCTCGTGATGGCGGGATGCACCGGCGACCGGCGGCTTCTGGAGGAGGCTGGGGGGTGGGGGGTGGGGGAAGCTGCTTATTAGGACCACGCCCGCACGGCTGGCAACTCTCAGCCTTCTTCCATTGTTACCTCACAGGTTCCTTGCTCAGGCCAGTGAAGTCACTGGCGCTCGTCCGTCCTCGTGAGGCTTCGGTCCCCCGGTTTAGGCACGCCTAAGCCTTCGTCTGCTTCCTCCGCGTCCTCTCTTACACTCTGGATCAGAAAACTCAGTAGTGGTTTTTCACTTTCACAGAGAAACTCCATTCCACAGCTCACATCGCTCTCCGCTGCCGGTCAGTGTGGGCTGCATAGCTAATTTCAAGCCTGCCTAAGATACACAGCAAGGCTTGATCTCGAAGACAAGATGGAAAGAGGGGGAGTAGAGGAAGGAGAAAGGAAGAAATATGGCTACAATTGTGCCTTCAAGGAGTATGGTTTACAAGTCCTTAGAGTTCCCGACTCTGTTAGAGATTTCTGTAACCAAACATGGGGAAGGGGCAGAGAAGAGGAGCCTTAGCAATAAGTCAGCGTTGCTCCCGTTTATGGATAGTGATTCATACGCTCTATAGACAATAGTCTTGGCCTGGAAAAGAGAGACCAGAACTTACAATTCAAGTAGAGTGACCAAAGCCTAAAAGTCATAAACCTAAAAGTCCCATGTGTTGGTGCTTCAGACTCCCAAAACTTTGGGCTGCAAAAAAAGTTCAGCTGGTTTGGGTCTTTCCTGTTATGCTATAGACACTCCCAATAATTCCTTTGTGATAGAATTTTTTTAAAGAAAGATAAAGGATGGGAAATACGTGCTTTTGCTGCAGATATATCAGAGAGATGATGAACTGAAATGTGAAATCTGAGCGGGGGGTGTAGTTCAGCTCCAGTGCTCCCCTGGCATATTCAGTTCCCGACGTGGAGAAGCAAACCCACTGTGCTACATTGACAATTTCTTGGTGCTCCTCAGACCCCTTGCTTGAAAACCATCTGTCTTGAATTTTGAAACAGAAAGTCAGCACTGGCTGCTCTTCCAGAAGACACACACCGCAGCTCTCAACTGTTGCAGGGGAATCTGATGCTCTCTTCTAGACTGTGGGAGCACCCGGCATGCATGTGATGCATACATGCACATTACAAACCACACTTTATAACAGATAAACACGGTTTTGTTTGTTTTTTAACTGACCAGAGGCAACTCAGCAGTTAAAAGCACTTACTATTCTTCCCAAGTTCAGTTCCCTACATGGTAGTGGACCCCTCGCAGCTGCATGTAACTCCAGTTCTAGGGGATCTAATGCTTGCTTCTCTCCTAGCTCTGCACGCACGTGGCATATACTTACACTGAAAATCGCTCAGACACATAAAGCTAAGGACGGTAGAAGCTTGTATACTGTCTTAGACAAAGAACAAATAAATTCTTGAGGAATGACAGCGTGAACATATGTTTATATTAGGAGGCAAGATCTAGGGCTGTTACTAAAAGATAGTAAAAAGATGGGGACTGGCAGAGGCTAGTAGAATCTAAGGATTACTTCAATGAGCATATTTATTCAAAGAGATCATTGTAGCCTAATCTAATGGTCTCTGACCAGCAAGGATACTTTCTGATCTTCCTATCTGAAGGAGATCCTTCCCACAAGAATATCTCTGTTTGCTGCAGACAGGAAAATACAGGCCCGTTCCTGCAGAGTTCCTTAAGTGATTTCAGCTGTAGTCATCAACATACCAACCCCACCTAACTTGAGATAGTCCTTAACTCTATGAGAATTAACATGGACTGTAACCCAGAAAATGGGTTTCATGCCAGACAGTGATGGCACACATTTTTAATCTCAGCATCTGGGAGGCAGAAGGAGTGGGTTCTCATGAGTTAGTAGCCAGCCTAGTCTACAGAGCTAGTTCTAGGACAGTCAAGACCACAAAGAGAAACCCTCTCTAGAAACACCATCACACACACACACGCACGCACGCACGCACGCACACAATAAGAAGAATGTATTCCACGTCAGATGTGGTGAGTCAAACCAATAATCCGAAGGCAAGGATCTGTGCAATTTAGAGGCCAGCATGGATTATACGTGAGTTCGAGGACAGCCTCAAGGTTGGGACCTTCTCTCCAAACAAACATAAAAAAGGATGTTCATCTGTAATGCTTCTCATCAGAATCGGAGAAAGCCGGATTTAATAGCATGTGCCTGCAATGTCAGCACTTGGGGAAACTGAGGCAAGAGACCTGCCATGAATTAGAGGACAGCCTGGATTGCATAGTGAGAACTTGACCTAAATAAATAACCAGTCATTGTTAAACAAATTGCCATTGTATCTCTGTGACAAATTTCTCTAAGATTTCAGGCCCAGGGAAATGTTTCTTTTTCTGGTTTCCTTGTTCTTTGGTGAGCTATGCTGGTCACATAATGATAACTTTGTTGCCAGCTGCTGAGGAATTGGGTACAAATCTTATCAAGCACTTCCTTCCCGGGATACATTGCTTCAAGTAATGTTAGCCACAGCCTCATGAGAGATTTCTGACCTCACATGAATTGTGAGGCAGATCACTCTTTACCAGTAGAACACAGGCACTCAACTCTGGGAAGGGCTTGAGGGTGTTGATTTTAGCCCTATCCGTTTCCCTGGTATCTACCCTTCATCTCAAACTTAAGAAAAAGTGACCTGAGACTATGTAGTTCATCCTTGGTTAATGCTTGAAGATTAATCAAATCCTTGGTTAATCCAAGGGGAACAAAGTCACTGCACTGGTGGATGCTAAAGTGGAACTGCCAAAGGTCCTCCTCAATTGTGCCAACTGGCAAGCCAAACAAGCCCCAGCAAAGACACAGTGAGCCCATGCATGCCTCAGTGCTGAGGTGAGTGTACACAAAGAGCCCACAGGACTGCACAGCTGCCTGGCTGGATAATGTGCGAGCGTGAGGCTCCTGGGGAAATACTACCTGGAAAGAATTCCAGAGTCTCCAAACAGTCATGGCATATCCCCTGAAGATTCTATTGTAAGCATTAGCAGGGCAAAGAGAATGCACATTGGGCTTCCATGGTGCTGATGAGCTGCAAGCCCTCTGACTTCATCCTCTGACTCCTACAGCAACACAGAAGGATGAAACCCAGCCAAGAAACAGCTGGGGGCTGTAGAAAGAGCAGACCAGTAGAGAGGAGGTCCTTTGGAACAAAGTGACAATGCTCCCCTTGAGCCATCCACCCCACTCTAGCTGAGGTGTGGGAGCAGCTATAATGTCAAAGAAAGTGCCAATAGAATTAATTTATTAAAAATAGTGTGTGTGGGGGTTGGGGATTTAGCTCAGTGGTAGAGCACTTGCCTAGAAAGCGCAAGGCCCTGGGTTCGGTCCCCAGCTCCGAAAAAAAGAAAAAAAAAGTGTGTGTGGGGGGTGTGTGTGTGCTTAGGATTTGCAGTTAAGTTACCCAGCAGTGACTTGAAAAGTCATGAACCTGATGTAGCTTCATCTTCTTAAGGGAAATCTTTCTCTCTGAAGTAGGGTTTTTTTTTTTCTTAAAGTGTTTTTTTTTTCCTAGACCTTCATAGATGAGTACCAAATCTACATGTCCCTCGGCAGTCCCTCTCTTGCCCCTCCCAAATTAGTCTCTCTGTTTAAAATATATGTAAATATATATTATATATATAGTACTGAATCCATTTACCTTTGGTCATACCTACAAGTCTCCAGGTTTGGTCACTTGGAGTTATGGAATAGAGTTTTGTGGGAACCCAACCATGGAGAAAATCGAGCCCCCCACTCTGCCTCCTTTCTCACCAACCATTGTCCATTCATAGTTCTTCATCTAGGGGCGGAGCCATGTGGAATCTCTGCAGTGGCATGTCAGTTGACGTGGTCTTTGTGCCATTCTTGTTCAGGCAGCCATGTTAGTGAAGGATCACAGGTACACTGACCTTGTTATGTCTAGGGACACGGTATCACAGCACAGCCCCTGGACATCACAGCACAGCCCCTGGACCCCTGCCTCTTACAACCTCCCTGCCCCTTCTTCAACAATTCCCCCTGAGCTTTAAGTAACTCATACATCCTGCAAATGCAGATGCAGAAATTCTATTGATTTAGGAAAATGGCAGGAGATTCTCTGGGGTTTATGACCTCTCTCCAGTCAGAGCTTGGCTAGGTTTTCAGTTCCAGACTTGCATTTCTCTCCTGTTAAATGGGCCTTAGGACTTATTAAATAACTACTGGTTGCTCCCAAGATAAAGGTGCCACTGTTGTGTCCTTGTGAATTTCTTGCCAGTTTAGTCATTCTTGTGGTCCATAAGCTTTACAGGTAAGTGGGACTACCAATTGCTCCTCTCCCTTGGTAGCTTGCATAACATCTGATACTGTAAGAACCAGTCCTCAGGAAGGAAGCTTCCGGATCAGAAGCAGCTCTATGTCGACTGTGTCCTAAGTATGTGGTGCGTTCAGCAAATACACCTTACCTTTGCATTCGGAGAAGCATCCAAGGGCAGCCATGTGGCCTTATATTGTTCTGTGGGTCTCAAGGAGTCCCTTGACTAATAGCTCAAGAGGAGCCTCCTCAGGCCTACTACTTGGGTTTTTGTTAGTCTATGGCTCATGGCATAAAGTAATTTAAACTATATACCTACACACACACACACACACACACACACACACACACACACGGGGGTAGGGGGGAGTATGTAATTTTGGAGAAACCTAGAATAAATAGTATTCCTTATGTTTTTTTCAAATATCCTGAGTTCTGTAGCCCTCCTCTTCCCTCTTTACCGTGTAGGTTTTATAGCGCCAGTTGAAGAACAAAATCTACTTGCTATATAGTTGACGTGTTCTTGTTCAAATCATCAGTTACTGTGTTGAAAACCAGTCACGATTTCAACCACCTGCCAACGAACAATTGGAGGCCTATTACCCTTAAACAAAAGGATATTTGTTACACCCAGACAATGTTGGCAGAGATGGATCCCATCTTGTGATGGCTTCATTACCACACTGCCATTCCTTCTTCCATGCCCGGTACAGACAGACAGACAGACAGACACACAGAGAGACACACACACAGACACACAGAGAGACACACACACACACACACTCACACACACATACACACACAGAGACACACAGATACACACAGAGCCACACACACAGACACACAGAGAGACACACACACTCACACACACATACACACACAGAGACACACAGATACACACAGAGCCACACACACAGACACACACAGAGACACTTACACACAGATGCAGACACAGACACAAACAGACACACATAGAGAGACACACACACACACACACACACACACAAACACAGACACAGAGAGAGAGACACACACAGACACAAACACACAGATACACAGAGAGACACACACATAGACACACACACACAGAGAGAGACACACACACACATACACAGACATAAACACAAAGACACACACACACACCTGGAGTAAAACACAGCTTATTTGCTTTTCCACACGAAGCAGCTCAGCAGTTCTTGAGTTAGCTCCTTAGTCACATGAGCAAGCTGTGCTCACTAAAACAAGTGCAGCTCCTTCTCTAATAACAACTCCAGTGTGAGAGAGATGTTAGGTTTTCTATTCAGCCACCATGCTTAACAGTAACAAAAATAAAAATAGAAGGTGGCCTTGGCAGTGTGCATGCTTATAAACATAACTCCCTTTCCAGTAAAAATTGTGGTAGCCGTCAGAACTTTGAAATTCCCATGAGCGGCACAACTGCTTGGCTACAGCGTTGATGTCTCTGCAGCTTCACACTCTCGGCCTCTGAATTCTCAAGCATAGAGTCTGTTCAACCCAGCTACAGACGAAGCAAATAACCCCAAGTGAAAGGCAGGACTGTCGGTGATGATTTGAGCTGTTTCTAGCAGGACCACAGTCTGGACATCATGAACTGGGACGCTTTCTACTATTTAAAGTTGTACGGATAACGGATGTTCCTTTATGGAAGAGAGTAGTGGCAGAGTTCTCTGTAACTCCTGGTCATAAGCTATGTGGAACAACATAACTTTCCAATTAATAACAAGATATTTTCCATGGAGGTGTGGGAGATAACTTGCTGAAAATATTCCTAACTCTGATTGGAAGATCCAAGAATAGGTCCAGCAAGATGGCTTTTTACTGGGTAAGTGTGGTTGATGTTGAGCCTGATGCCCTGAGTTTGATCCAGGAAAGAGAGAACCAACTCCCAAAAGTGGTGCCCTGACCTCCCCACATGCTCCCTGACATGCCGCCTCCAGTACGTTTTTAGAAACCTAAGTCCCGGAATATTTTTAAATTTCTCAAATATTACAACTTTTCAAATTACTTCTCAGCACATTTTGATGGTTTCTAAAATGAGCGTGTACAAGTTGTAATGATAAGGCAAGCAAGGTCTAGCCTTGTGTCATCCCTCTAAATTGTAACTTATCTGAAGGTTCAACCATTGGTACTGCTTCAATCATTCTGAGCTCTTCTTTGGGAATTATGTTTAAAGTTAGTCCATGAACCAGACCTCCAGATAAAAA